>NW_027361695.1:10255000-10855000 GCF_039654945.1 Dendrobates tinctorius | reverse complement strand
GACGAGATATACAAGCAAGGTAGTCACGTCCAGGAAAGCTATTTAAACCCGGCGGGCGGGACCAACAGGCGGTGATGTCACAGGAACCAGTATGGCCGAATGAAGCCAGGCTTAAGGGCAACAGTAAGGGCAAAGTCCGGAACACAGCAGAATAGGAACGATGCTTACATTATTCCCCCCTTAAAGAATGTCCTCCGGACAATCTTCGACCAGGCTTGTCCGGGTACCTTAGATGAAACTGCTCCAGCAGCCGCGGAGCACAGATATTCTCCACCGGTTCCCAGGAATTCTCCTCGACAGAGTATCCTTGCCACCTGACCAGGTATTGCAGCTTCCTTCTGAAGATCCGTGAATCCAGAATCTTCTCCACGACATATTGTTCATGTCCATCAACGAGCACTGGAGCTGGAGGAGAGGAAGTACGCCCTGGGAAGGAATTTGGTACAACTGGCTTTAGTAGGGAAACATGGAACACCGGGTGAACCTTCCAGGCAGGGGGCAATTTCAGACGCACCGCTACCGAATTCACTAGAGCCACGATCTTGTATGGCCCTACAAACTTCTGTCCAAGCTTGACAGTCGGTGCCCTCACCCTCAGATTCTTGGTAGACAACCAGACCGTATCTCCCACCTTATATACCGGAGCCGGCCTCCTGGTACGATCTGCTGCTCTCTTATACCTCTCCTGCGCTGTCGTCAAGGTGGTCTTTAGAGCTTCCAAATTCTGCTGTAAGAAGGAAAGATGGTCAGACACAGCAGGCACTGCAGCCTCCTTGGGGAACTGCGGCAAGATGCTTGGGTGGTAACCCTGATTAGCAAAGAACGGTGACTGCTTAGTCGAGGAGTGCTGCGAGTTGTTATATGTGAACTCTGCCAGGGGAAGCAGATCTACCCAATCGTCCTGCAGATGACTTAAGTAGCAACGGAGGTACTGCTCCAGGGTCTGATTCGTACGTTCCGTCTGTCCATTGGTCTGTGGATGGTAAGCCGAAGACAGACTTACTCTAATATCCAGAGCCGCGCAGAAACACCTCCAGAACCTAGACGTGAACTGCACCCCACGATCCGAGATCACCTCATCCGGGACCCCGTGCAGACGGACCACCTCTTGAATCAACAAGTCTGCAGTCTGTTTTGCTGTGGGTAATCCAGCGCAAGGGATAAAGTGTGCTGCCTTAGTGAGGCGGTCCACGACCACTAGAATGGTGTTCTTACCCTTGGAGACCGGTAGTTCAACAATAAAGTCCATTGAGATGGATCTCCAGGGACGAGATGGTATAGGCAAGGGTTGTAACAACCCGGAAGGTGACGCACGAGGCGTCTTGAACCGAGCACATACCTCGCAGGATGACACGTATCCCTCCACGTCCTTCCGGTACGAAGGCCACCAGAAGTACCGAGCCAGGAACTCTTGGGTCTTCGTTATTCCACGATGTCCCCCAATCTTAGAATCATGGATCAGTCGGAGGACTTCAAGTCTTGTCACTTCTGGTACATACAGCCGATTCTCCTGTAACCACACTCCTCCACTGAAATTTAGGCTTACTTCGGGGGTAGGTTGCCTTAGCAACGGATCTGCTGCGTATGCTGCTTTGATCTCAGACAGAAGATCCTGATGATGGATTGCAGAGATGAAATGAGCGGGAGACACAACAGTACTAGGAGACGACTCAATCACTTCCTCAGGAGCAGCAATCCTAGATAGCGCATCTGCCTTACCATTCCGTGCCCCCGACCTGTAGGAGATGATGAAGTTGAATTGGTTTAGAAACAAGCTCCAACGTGCCTGACGTGGGTTCAAACATCTTACGGACTGCATGAATTCCAAGTTTCGGTGGTCGGTAAGAACTGTAATTGGAGTTGAGGACCCCAGCAGCAAGTGTCTCCACTCCTTGAATGCCGTCACAATCGCCAGTAACTCCTTGTTCCCTACGTTATAGTTTTTCTGCGCCGGGGAAAGCTTCTGAGAAAGAAAGGCACAAGGATGAAGAACTGCCTTCTCACCTCCTCTCTGTGACAACACTGCGCCGATGGCGACATCCGATGCGTCCACCTCAAGAGTAAAGCTCAGGTCTGGGTCTGGATGTCTTAAGATGGGAGCCGACACAAATTTGTCCTTCAGCCGTGTGAACGCCTCCTGGGCTTGCGGAGTCCACCGGAACGGTACCCCCTTCTTAGTCAGTTGGGTGATGGGTGCCACAATCTCAGAGAAGTTACGGATGAAGCGCCTATAGAAGTTGGCGAATCCCACAAACCTCTGAACTTCTTTCACCGATCCTGGCGCTGGCCACTCCTGGATCGCTCTGGTCTTTTGATCGTCCATCTGGAGACCCTGTGGAGAGATGACATAACCGAGGAACTGCACTGTTGCCCTGTGGAACTCGCATTTCTCCAATTTGATGTAAAGATGGTTATGCAGCAGGCGTTGCAGCACTGTCCTCACGTGGAGCCGATGTTCCTCGAGATCACTGGAAAAGATTAAAATGTCATCGAGATACACAACCATAAATACATCAAGCACATCTCGGAAAATGTCATTAACAAAATGCTGAAAGGTTGCAGGAGCATTTCGTAGTCCGAACGGCATGACCCGTGACTCGAAGTGTCCATAACGACAGCGGAAGGCCGTCTTCCACTCATCTCCAGACCGAATTCTCACGAGATTGTAGGCTCCCCGAAGATCCAGTTTGGTGAATATCTTAGCCTGCTTCACCCTCTCCAGTAGTTCAGAGATTAAGGGTAGCGGGTGCCGATTCATGACCGTTACCTTGTTTAAATCACGGTAGTCCATGCAAGGACGCAGACCCCCGTCCTTTTTCTTCACGAAGAAGATTGGTGCACCTGCAGGAGAAGTAGACGGTCGGATGAAGCCCTTGGCGAGATTCTCGTCGATGAAGTCCTTCAAGGCCTTTAATTCAGGACCAGACAAAGGGTAAATACGCCCGAATGGGATCTCCGCCCCAGATACCAGTTCTATCGGGCAATCATAAGGCCGGTGGGGAGGTAACATATCTGCCCTCTTCTTGTCACATACCTCTGCCAGATCCTGATACTCCGGTGGTAATTGTCCCTCAGTCGTAGCTACTACCTTGGGGATAGCAGCGACCTTAGGAATAGCGGGGTTGCTATTAGAACTTGGAGGGAACTGCACTTCCCTGGTCTCCCAGTTGATGCGAGGATTCTGAACCTGGAGCCAAGGTAACCCCAGGATAATAGGGAAGTGAGGAGAAGATATTAGTAAAAAGGACAAATGTTCCACATGTTCCTCTCCAATGCATACCTTCACCGACTCAGTCTTCATGGTTACCGGTCCAGATGTAAGTGGCGACCCGTCTACTGTCTCCATCAAGACTGACGACTCCCTCTTCACTGCCCTGATTCCATGCTTCCTTGCAAACGCGATATCCATGAAGTTCCCACTGGCCCCGGAGTCCAACATGGCGGCGCTCTCGACACACCGACCCTGGAAGCAGACCCTCAAGGATAGGTAATAGTGGGAATTCTTCTTAGTAGCGGAGTAGGAGGAAACGACGGATGTCATCGAGATCACCACTGCGTTCAATGGAAGAGATGCCAGCGAATTCATATCGGCAAAGTCCAGGTCTCTCTGATTGTCTCTGCCCCCCGAATTGTTCAGATCTAGGACGCAGGACTCCCCCGCCTCGGAGTTACAATCAATGATAGCTGCAGCCATCTTACGTCTCCTGACTGGACACTCGGAGATGAAGTGACCGGTCCCCCCGCAGTAGAAGCACAGGTTTTCCTTAAAGCGATGCTCCTTGCGGGCATCAGGAGGATTTCTACGTACGGCATCCACCTGCATCGGTTCGGGCTCGGGCTCGGGATTCCTCCTGCTGGTGACATCTCTGGAGGGAGAAGAGAACGGAACAGTGTTATTAAACCGTAGATCAGACCAGCGCTCCTGTCTGCGCTCGGAGAGTCGATTGTCAATGCGGATGCAGTGATTGATGAAGTCCCCAAGAAGCACGGGCGAGTCCCCGCGTGCCAGTTCATCCTTAACTGCCGTAGACAATCCCCTGCGGAAGATGGCCTGCTTGGCTGCCCCGTTCCAGGTGGTGTCTAAAGCCCATCTACGGAAGTCCAATGCATACTCCAGCACCGAACGCTTCCCCTGCCGAAGGGTCAGCAGCGTCGTCTCAGCAGTATTAGCTCGGTTCGGGTCATCAAACATCTGCGTCATTGCGGCAATGAAATTGTCCATAGAGTTAAGCAGGGGGTCGTCGGTCTCAATCAAAGGGTTGGCCCATGCGAGCGCCTTACCAGACAGCAGCATGACTATAGTCAGAACTTTGGAGCGTTCCGTAGTGAACTGTGGGGCATGAGCAGCAAAGAAGATCCGGCACTGGTTCAAAAATCCTCGGAATTTATCCCTCTCACCAGCGAACCGGAAGGGTGGAAGCTTCGGGAAGGTCGGTGTAGTATCCCGGGCAGCACCTGCTACCTGCGCGGCTGGGGCCTGTTCCAGAGCAGCAATCCGATCGAGCTGCATAGGAATCGCTTGCTCCAACGCCAGAACACGATCACCCTGAAGAGGAGCTGCTTGTTCCAGCGCCGTAATCCGATTTGCCAGTCGTTGCAACTGTGCCTCTGCTGCCCCGGCGTTGTGTTCGATACGTTGCTCCAGCGTGTCCAGCTGGGTCCTAATGCCTGCCACATCCTGCCGTATCAAAGCAAGCTGCTTGCTTACACGTTTCTCCAGGGACTCTACACCTGCGGTCTCCATATTGGTGGCTTGTATATCCTGTAATGATGTATAGTAGGTTTCTATGAAGACAGTGGCTAGATGATAGAGTCACAGACACAGGTATACGTGAAAGTAGTTTGTATTAAACAAGCAGCACAGAACAGCACAGGTGCTGGCGGAGCCAGACAATGACAGCAGTGGTAACAGCAGCAGAACTCAGTCCAGTAGATAGCAAGTTGCACACCAGCACTATGTAGATGTAAGCAGACACAGTCTTAAGAATGCAGGCAAGGACAGTCACTTAGCCCTCTCCCTTGCGGGAGGGGAATCTTCGAGCACAGTGCAGTGGCAGAGAAAGTCACTAGGTAATTGATACTGAATGTGTAAAGGTAGCAGGGATAAGTCTCTCAGGTGAAATGCACACAGCAGTCAAGATCTTCAGCGCATACCGTGAGTGCTGTAGGAGCGGTGAGCGGTGGAGGCAGGGCTGGAAGGAGCCTTCAGGCAGACACCGTCAGAAGGTCCAGGCGGCGGCGGTTAGGCAGCAGGTAATCCAGGTGGATTCAGAAGGAAGGAAGGAGGTAGCACAGCGTGCAACTCCCAGCTAGCAGATCAGGTACAGGACGAGATATACAAGCAAGGTAGTCACGTCCAGGAAAGCTATTTAAACCCGGCGGGCGGGACCAACAGGCGGTGATGTCACAGGAACCAGTATGGCCGAATGAAGCCAGGCTTAAGGGCAACAGTAAGGGCAAAGTCCGGAACACAGCAGAATAGGAACGATGCTTACAGGAGCACATGATGTTGGATACTATTACCACAAGGGGCCGAGGATGCGAGACATTATTACTGGAAGGGGAAAAATATGGAGAACATTATACCATGATGGAGTCCAGAACGGGTGATAATAGTACAGGATGGGGGCATTTTTACATTAAGGGGATTTATAGGATGTTATAGGATTTATAATGCACACGAGAGCACATACATCTGACTAACATGCAGGTGGGGCCTAGGTCCAAATTTTGCATCGAAGCCCATCAGACTCCGTTTATGCCATTACCTAGTGCTCTGCAAGTGACCAAAGGAGGCAAGTGTCAAGTCCCCTTCATTGTTTACTAAGCACAGGGCCATACTTGTAGCTGTGGCTGTGCATGGTACTGCAACTCATCAGTGTTTGTACGCCAAAACCAGGAGCGGAACTTATAGAGAAAAACTATAATTGGAAGATTGATTGACACCTGTTCTGTGTTTTGGCAACACTCCTGGTTTTGGCATACAAATACTTATGAAATACTGATGCAAAAATACCGTACTGACGTGTGAATGAGGACTTAGGGTAGTTTCACACTAGCGTATTTGCTCGCAGCGCACGGTGCCGCTAAGCCCCACCCCCTGCCGCACCCCCTCCGGTTATCTCCTCCTACTAACACACATCGCTGCATGCGATCTGCGCACACTATCTTTAGCATAGGGTGCGCAGACCATGCGCTGGCCGTGCGCTAGTAGGATTTTGCGTTCGCTGCGCCCTTTTGACGGTGCGCCGATGTGTGCCGAAAGCACCATGCTGCATTTTGGTGCGCTCGGCGCACCGTCAAAAGGTTGCAGTGCACGCAAAATCCTACTAGCGCACTGCCAGCGCACGGTCTGCACACCCTATGCTAAAGATAGGGTGCGCAGATCGCATGCAGCGATGTGCGATAGTAGGAGGAGATGACCGGAGGGGGCGCGGCAGGAGGCAGGGCTTAGCGGCGCCGTGCGCTGCGAGCAAATGCGCTAGTGTGAAACTAGCCTTAGCGTGATTTTTTTTATATACTAGATATTTTGGTGTAAATTTTGCATCGTTTAGCTAAAAAAAGGTCAAAGATGAAAATAGAAAAGGCTTTTTTTCTACTTTGCACACCATTTATAAACCATGTGAGCCACTTTGAAGAATTTCACCCCCCCACCCCCCCCAAAAAAAAGTCAATGAATACCAAACAACAAAGTGAAAAAGAAGCAAAAAATGAAAATGTTGAATCCGGGCCATAGCATTCAGTGGAAAGTTATGGGAAGACTGTTGAGGGGAAAACAAATTTCAGAGCCTCTTGGGTGGCAAAACATCGGCACCATAATGGGTGGCAAATTTTGATCTTTTGCTACGACGCCCACTTTCACTGTCGTAAGCCCATGGGAACATGAAAGCTAGAAAGTTCTGTCGGATGTGGCAAAACTAGAGGACTTTTCCCCATTAATTAAAAACATCCTAATAAACCTCTTAGATTCTCTACAGCTCCGGATCCAATGTGTTACTTAGCGCATAGCAAATAATGAAATATTTGCTCTCTTTAGTTTGGCTCGCATTCGGATGATCAAAGCAAACATCTGGCTAGTTGCTATAAGTTACAAAAAACACCCAAAAACCTTTGCCAAAATATTTACCTAAAGTTACTACATGATCCTAATTAATCCCCGCGGGTGAGTAATTCTCAATCTATGAAAAAATGTAGATAAGAGAAAAATAAAAGCACTTTGGATGAAAACCAAAAAATAAGACAAAAATCTAAAAGTTTCAGTTCCAAATTTAAAAAAAGCAGCAATCAAAATTGCTCGGTTTGCACTTTTTTATTTACCACTTTCGGGATCTGGAGTTGACTATGTTGCACGGAACAGTTTTGTATCTGAAGTTTGCCGTCAATCTCCATAACCGGGCTCTTACCGCTCGATCGGCAAAAGCTACAACTTGTCTTGGCACAGGCAGAGCTTGTTGTGCCCACATTAAAGACTTGTTGTAACAGATAGGAAGCTGCACGGGGTGCAGTCATCTTTAGATAATCATCCCCTAAGGGTCCGAGCGAAGAACAATCTCATTTTATTATGGAAATGGAAACCAGGTTATATGGGAACAGTTGGATAACATCGAAACATAATAAAGGAAAAACAGCTTTGTCACGACTTTTGCAAATAATACAGAACTAGGTTTTTCTTCTGTTTTCATGTCTTGCAAAGTAATTCATTTAGGAAATCTGGTGGTGCAAGCAGAATTTTTTTTGCGCTCCTTGTTAAAGTGAAAAGCGGAAGTAATGAAAATCAGAAACATAATAATTATAATAATAATGGATTTTTTTGCCTTTAGGTTTACTTTATCAAGTCATTTTGTAAAATGCACAAAAAAAAAAATAAAAACAAAACAACAGTGGTTTTTAGTGGCTTTTTTTATTGTGCAATTTTGTACATTTTATTTTTCAATTTTTTCACTCTAGGATAAGTGAATCTTACAAATAAAAAAAAATAAAAAAAAACAATATTGAAAATGCTTTCAACGCCGCACATATTTTTTTTTTCCAAAGAAGTAATTTTCGGAAAGAAAAAATTCAAATGTCACATCAATCTTTGAGCCAAAACTAATGTATTGGTGGATCCAGCAGGAGGGAGAAGAATATGTCTTTTCTTTATATCATCCATTGTTTTTGAATCTATATTTGGTCTTTCCTTGAAAAATTGCATGAAAAACTGGAACGGAAATTGTGGTGTTTTTAAAAGTGTTTTTGCCAGATTTTGTCTGGTGTAAAACACTTTGAAAAGTTGCAAAAAGTTTGCACAAAAATTGGGGACTTTTGGTGTTTTCACACCAGTCTCGGCCATCTCTGCCAAAAGTGGTCGGACAACAGTAAAATTAATTTCCAATTCACATGAATAGGAAGAGTATTTAAAGCCATTTTTTTATGTGGATTTTGGAGCGAATCCACCTCAAAATCTTAAGAAAACTCTGTGTGAATCTAGCCTGATACTGGTGATTACCGATGCCCCACCTTACCGATGCCCCACCACGTCCATCGCTCTCTGAGTGCCCTGCCGGTTTTCCTCTTACAGCTGATAGAGCACATAACTGCTGCTATCAATCACTGCCAACATGCCTGCTAATGCGACAAGTGATTGGCTGCAGTCATCACATGCCTGGATGAAGAAGTATAAGGGCCAGCTGGGGATCTGAGCAGTCTTGGATGAGAAACAGTGGGCTATTGGTAAAGTGAATATATTTTCGCTTTTCACTTTAGAGTCTGCTAAACTATTTTTAAGCAAAAATCAGGGGTGGCCAATCCCACTAAATGGGTATCCTCAAGTTTGCAAGTTATTACAATGTCTGTGTCCAACCAATGGGACCACCATCGATCCTGAGAACTGGTGTGAATGGGGCCGTGACCAATCATGTGGACAGGTGCTCCCTTTATTCTCATGGGAGTGCAAAATACCTGCACAGTGCTTGGCTATCTCCGACAATACCATTAAGAATGAATGGAGCAGCAGTGCGCATGATCAACGACTGTTCCGTTCACACAAGTTCTCAGGATTGGAGATGGTCCAAGTCGTCGGACCCCAGAAATCAGGATCACACTGTTTTTTGGGATCAGTGGTGGTCGGACCACAATAATCAGGATAACTTGGTTTCTTGGGATCAATGGCGGTCCCTTTGGTCAGACTCCAGCAATCGGGATCACATCATTTCTTGGGATTGGTAGTGGTCCGAGTGATAGGACCCCAGCAATCGGTAACACCATTTCTTGGGAATAGTGGTGATCTCAGTGGTCAGACCCCAATAAATAAGGATCACACAATTTCTTGGGATTGATAGTGGTTCCACTGATGGGACCCCAATAAATTGTGCTCACACAGTTTATTGGGATCGGTGTTGGTCCCAGTGGTTGGACCCTAGCAATCGGGAACACACCGTTTCTTGAGATCAGTGGTGGTCCCAGTGGTCAGACCCCATCAAACAGGATGGCACAGTTTCTTAGGATTGGTGATGGTTCCGTTGGCCAGACTCCAGCAATCGAGATCATACCATTTCTTGGGATTGGTGGTGGTCCCAGTAATTGGGCCCCAGCAATCTGGATCCCACTCTTTCTTGATATCAGTGGGGGCCCCAGTGGTCAGACCCCTGCAATTGAGATTACACTGTTTCTAGGGATCTATGGTAGTCTCACTAGGCGGACCCCCGGCAACTGGTTTCACACCATTTCTTGGGATCGGTGGTGGTCCCAGTGGTTGGACCCTAGCAATCGGGAATATTTTGTTTCTTCAGATTGGTGGTGGTGCCAGTGGTTGGACCCAATAAATTGAGCTCACACAGTTTCTTGGGGTCAGTGGTGGTCCCAGTGGTCAGACCCGAGGAACCAGAATGAGACAGTTTCTTAGGATTGATGGTGGTCCGACTCCAGCAATCGAGATCACAATGTTTCTTGGGATCAGTGTTGGTCCCAGTGATTGGGCCCCAGCAATCTGGATCACACTGTTTCTTGAGATCAGTGGTGGTCCCAGTGGTTGGATTCCAGCAATCAGGATCACACTGTTTCTTGGGAGCTATGATGGTCCCACTAGGTGAACTTCAGCAATTGGTATCACACCATTTCTTGTGATTGATGGTGGTGCCAATGGTTGGACCCCAATAAATTGAGCTCACGCAGTTTTTTGGGATTAGTGGTGGTCTCATTGGTCAGTCCCTAAAAATTGGGATCACATAAATTTTTGGGATCGGTGGTGGTTCCCGTGGTTAGACCCAAGCATTTGGACTCACACCGTTACTTGGGATTGGTGGTGGTCTCAGTGATCGGACCCCAAAAATCAGGATCATACTGTTTCTTTAGATTTGGGGTAGTCCCAGTGGTTGGACCACATCAAATAGGATCACACTGTTTATTGGGATCAGTGATTATCCCAGTGGTCAGACCCCAGCAATTGGGATAACACTAGTACCTGGTGAACAGTGGGAGTCCCAGCAGTTGGACCCCCAGCAAACAGGAATTTAATCCCTATCAATGGCTATGGAATAACTTTGAAACTTGAGAATACCCTTTTAGGGTGGACTAAAGAAAATATTTTTTTTCCAAATTTGACTATTACTGGGTCTTGGAAAAATCCAAGTTCTTGCACCCAAAATCCTACCTTTCAGATCAAGAGGAAGAAAAATTTGCAGCACGTGAATGTACAGTTATACCATGGAATATATTTTTTATTTCTAGCAAGCTAAATTTATTTAAATTTGTTCCCTAGCAAGAAATCAGAATGGAAAACATTTTGCTGTAATTTGATGACTTCAGCAAAAAAAACGTTGAAGCGAAATAGCTGCTACTAGGGCTTTTTAAGACCGTAAGGCCTCCCGGTGCCTGGGGAATCATCCACTATAAACAGAGCCATGTGCATATGCTGTAAATACATTTACCTTACATACCTATGCAACATGTAGCCAACAGCTGTACCTCCGTATTCTCAATGGAAAGCATGCCAATGACCGGCGTGATGAATTATAGCTCCTTCCCAGCCATTTACATGGCCCATTTCCTCCCGCAAACATTATTCGTCAAGTGTTAGGATTGCAGCATTAAACACATATTGCCAATGGAGTATGAAACACAAACTCAACCGGTTGTGTGTCGAGTTCAGCCGCTGTAATTGCTAATGGAGAAATATCGTTTGAAGTCTTTTTTTTTTTTTACCTGCCCCCTTCCAATTCCTAAGTAATTGTTGAGTAAAACAGTCAGGAGAGAAGAAAAAAAAAAGGTGAGAGCGAAGAAAAAACTTCAAAACATATTTCCACCTTAACGTATGAAAAGGAACCTCTACGGTATGTTATTGATGTGCAATTTGCTCTGAATGCAAACATCAAATGAGGTTTTTGAAGTGTCGGAAAGATCCTCTTACATGGTTGTTTCCAACATAATGGCAGCGGCTAATTATAAAGGTGATAACCTGCTCCTCTGAGATGTCAACGCTACGATTTTGCAAGCAAATGTTCACACCTGACGCTAAATTGTGGCTGCTCGGTCATAGAAAAAAAAAAATGAGGAGAGGAAAAAGTGCAGAGAAGGATTTTTCTGCCATTTTGGTATTGCAAATTTGAGCAATTATGATTAAATTTATGGTTTTCTTGAAGATTCTGACGCTGGAATATTTCTTTCCTTCTCTGTTATTCTCCTTGTGGCACCACAAGTTTCCATTCCTCGGATCTTCTTGAGGGTGAGCTGACTTTTCTTCATTATTTTTCTAGGAAAAATGAGTAAAAAATTGATCAAGACAAGACGGGTCCATTAACGGGTCTTACTAATTTCTACAAGAGTCAGATTTTCTTCATTAGTTTTTATTAGTTCTCTTTTTTTTTTTAAGGGTCCAGGATCTGTCGGCGTGATGGAGATTCGGACAAATGAGTGTGATTTGGACATATAAAGAATCCATTTGTGTTTTTGTATTTTGGACCTTGAGGTATCGGAGTTGCGACAAGATTAGCAGACACAGCAGCTGGCGCTGAGTCCAGAAGCCAACTGAGCGCATAGCAACTGAGAATGAGGTTAGTATCACAAAGGGGTAGTATTAATTTATTTTTGGCCCAAATTATGTCTGCAAATTCCAGCCAGACCATACATCTAATGACTGGAACCTACAGGAGTTTTTCTGGCCTCCCATCCTACATCCGTAGACATTAATATGGAGTTGGATACTCTGCAGATATAGCATGTCCCATGGTGCTGGAAAGGATTTTTTATAAGATTTCAAAATTGTCTGTGAAAATTTGGTCTTGCAATCTCCATTTTAGTTCATTCCCATAGTGTTGGATGGGGTTGAGGTTGGGACTCTGGGCGGCGGGTCATATTTTTCCCCCAACCATGTCTGTATGGACCTTGTGCACTTGACACGGTCATGGGCAACAGAAAATGGTCTTCACCAAACTTCTCAGAACGCTGAAGCTACAATTGTCCACAATGACTTGTGCTGAAGCATTAAGATTTCCCTTCACTGCAACTAAGGGGCCGAGGCTGACTCCAAATAATAAGTCCAGAGCGTTATCCCTCCTCCATCACACTGCACAGCGGGCATAATGCCGTCAGGGGGTAACGTCCTCCTGGCATTGACCAAACCCAGACTCGTCCATCAGATAACAGATATAGAGAAGTGTGATTGGTCACTGCACAGAACACGTCTCCTCCAGAGTCCAGTGGTGGCGGCTTTACACCACTTCATCCAATGCTCAGCATTGCGCTTGGTGATGTACGGCTGAGCTGCTCTGCCACGAAGCTCCCGCTGGGGTACAGTTTTTGCACTGATTAGAGATGGAAGAATTTATTCTCAGTACCCGAGTCAGTAATCTCTGGCCTCTGGATGGGATCCTTGAGAACTGCTTTTTACGTGACGGCATCCATGGCCCTTCTGGCCTTGCATGACATCATATGTGTAATGATGACAACACACCAAGCCAACTAATCGAAAAAGGAGTCAGGGATGCCATCAGGTAAAAGGTGGTTCTTAAGGCTACCATCCAGCAACCACAGATTACTGACATGGCCAATGGACCAGGTTCTGCACATTGATTTGCACCAACTCAAATGACTGTACAACCCTTGTGGCTCTCTGTATTGTCCTCCTGCCAAAGGGAAAACATCTGCCATGAAGGGATGAACTTGGCCGACCACAAGTTTTACTGTCAGTCTATGGGTAACAGAGGACCCAGGCTGTACCAAGACAACATCACCCCAACATTGCTCTATACCTTCACCAGCCAAGACTGTTGACTCCTGGCAGGAAGGTATCAAATTCTTTAACACCTCATAAGCAACTGATGAATTATTAACCTGACAAGGAGTTTCCTATGGACAACCCTTTTAATCAAAGGTGATGTCCCTTTAATAGGATGCAGTTCCACTTTTCACCACTGCTGGCAAGAAATATTTTCCATAGACACTAATGAAATAGCGCCCCCACCAATAATTCAGCAATAACTATTCTTTAAAGCGCTTGGTAACAGCAGATGAGTAGACATAGTTATCTTGGGATGTATGGGTAGAGTGCAGATGTTTGTACATATATACTGTATATACGCATGCTTTGTGTCTGGTTTTGTTTCCACGTACTTGTTCCTAACAGCCTTTTTACATTATCATCTAACAGCTGTGTGTGCTGCGCACAATGCATAAATTGCTGAAATGTGTTACTTGAGAACGACTCCTTGGTTAAGGTAGATTTAAATTCTTATATTTCCTGGAAACATTTTTTTTTAATTCTGATGTTCTGAGAAAAAGGATGAAATGAATTATTCTCAATCATAGTAATGTGTTACTTACCGGAACCAGACGGGCGTCAGTGAAGTCTTACCATTACTATCTCTGCACCGTTTAGCAAGGTCAATGATCATCTATTGTCTGGTTATATACAGAACATGGTCAAAATGTCATATTATTAAATGAAAATGTGATTTAAAGGATTATTTCCAACAATGAAAATTGTCTCCTATCCAAAAAAAAAAAACTGGAACTGTAAAATTCTCCTTCAAAATGGAGTGGAATTGAAAAATTCACAAAATTTGTCCAATCGTTGGGATAGGTGATTACTTTCAATGCAGTGAGTATGTCTTAAAGGGGGTTTTCTGGTTGTAATGCTGCTGAGTGTGGATCCACTGCACCACGGGCCAGGCTTATTTTGAAGGGTTGTAAATAAGTGACTACCGGGTATTCGCTAGAGCCTTTGATGGAGAGGATAGGCTTTGCCGCCGATAATCACCAGATACCACTCCAAGGCAGTCGCCGGGTCTGCAGAAACTGACCAGAGGGTCAGAGGCGTGGATATGAGGTACAGATGGGTGAGACAGAGGCATAGTCAGACGATCCAAGGTCGGGGCAGGCAGCAAAGGTTCAATACAGGAGCAGAGAAATTGGACAGAACGAGTAAACAAGCTAGGTCGTTAACGAGGTGCAAAATATGAAGGAACGCATGAATGTGTGCTAGCAGAATAGGATCTAACGGTCACGCGAGGAATGGTAGGAGGCACTGTCTATTATAGGCCTTGCTTGCATGAGATAGGCCAGGTAACCTAATCTCTCCAGGATACAACGGGGTTAAATTCCTGCAGAGACCGGCCACACCTGCCCCAAGGGTAAATGGAAGCTCATGCAGGTGCAGCAGCACTGCATGAAGCAGATTCAGCAGGATGGTCAGACATGAGGAAAAAATGTATGGTGAGCAGAGCAGCTCTGGGGAGGTCTGCGAGTCACTGCCGTGACACTGGTCTATACCATGGGAGAAATTAGCATTTTAGTAAGTCTTCTGTATGCCATCAGTATGTTTCGCATCAATAAGGTTGCAAAGGTCTTGAGACAGCTCACTGGTTTTAGCCATCATGAGGTGCTTCTTGAGTTATTGTAATGAGACACCTTTTTATAGACCATCACTTGAACCAGCTGATATTTTTCACTAAGTCGCAGGATTGCTGATAGATTTCAGGTGCTGGTGTTATGACTTTTTGTAGCTTTTTGCAACTCTTTTGTTATGTGTTCAATATTTTTTCTCGGGGTCATTTCTCATTATTACACATGACTTAATTTATGAACATCTATGGTTTGGTTTATTTGCCTGTGTGGATTGGACGGGCTGATACCGACATCTGGTGAGAATTTCACGTCAATAGCACCTTTAGAAATATATTTACTTAGAAAATTGGTGACATGTTCAATACTTATATCACATTTTGTAAACTCTGATAGATGCCCACTGCTGGGGCCCTGTTGCATTTTTTAAGCAATGGAAAGAAGACTGCTCATGCACATTTCTCTCCAATCTTTTCTGTAGGAGCTCTGAAAACCGACGAATGTGCGCATGCGCTTCATATTCCATCTGTCTCAGATGAAATCTGAAGGAATATGAAGGCTTTCATTGGCTGCAGTGGTCACGTTACACCATCAGAGCCAGGACACCAATGGTGGAAATAGCAGTGCAGTGCAATCGAATATGACCTATAAGTGAGTATATGATCTTTTTTGTTTTGATACCTCCATTGGCCAATTTAAATTATAAAAAATGTACTGGACAACCCCTTTGTATAACAAGAGATTCCAGTATATATTTAATGGGTTTTCCAAAAAATGTCCCGTTATCCCTTATTTGTAGGATAGTAGATAACTTGCCAATCACTGCAGGTCTGATCACTATCGATGATTAAAACAGAGTTCCATTTGGAATGGGGATCAGGCATGCGCCCCCATTTTCATGGTTCTGGAACCTCAGGAACAATGAGGGTCCTACCCTTGGGCTCCCAATGATCAGCAATTTACCATTTATTTATTAACTTGTGATTTTTGGAAAACCCTTTTAAGTCAAAGTACTAATTTCTACTGCATCGACAAGCTCAGCACTGCGATCTATCATTGCTTTAATTTATTGCTCTAGAGCCCATACCAGATTTTACGTGGAGATATTTATTTCAGTGGTACAAATAAGTTAAGGATTAATGAAAATGACCTCACGCACAATTTAATCTCCCGTTTACAGTGTCACGATGATTGGCCGGAAACAAATGCCTCTTTATAATGTCTGGTTATCATGGCGCTCACTGTGTCATGAGTCACAACCCAGGAATTTACTCTCCAGAAATACGATCAGTTACTTTAATTAAGGAATTCTGTAAAGCAAAAATATGATCCTCTTATCAGCCGGGTGCAAGGTGAAGAATCATGTGGAGATCAGAGAGCATGTAAGGACATAGCAAGATGGAGGAGGAGGGTTGAAAAATGGACTCAAGTGAGCACGTTTCAGTCAATGTTCGGCACTCCTGTGTAACCTGTCATATTGTTGGCTGGGGTCTGTGAGTTATTGGGTGTTACATGAGATCCTCCAAATGGTGACACTCATCCCATTCATTAGATTACATTTCTGGATTAAGGTTGATTTTTTAATCTCATGATGAAGGCCTCCTGACTGTATCACAGATAGATGATTTGTAGCTTAGTAAATAATACTCAAGGACAGGGCATTAAACAGTTTACAGCAGCATCGATCCTCTTCCAAGGTTCTTTGACAATCAACTGCTTATTGGAGAGAGAGATGCTCTATAAATCAATGTCAACTCTAGAGCAAGCCAAACCACAGTCTTATCCAAAAGGAAAGCTCCTCCATTCAGGAGAGTTCTTGACCCTATCTCAGTGCAGGATTGGAAACTGGTAGAGATGGGTGAACCTGAACAGTAAAGTTCGGGGTCAGTACCGAACTACATGAAGTTGTGTTACTATTTGGGTTTGGCACCCCAAACATCGGGTGTTTCCCACCCTGTCATCTGCATGACAGCGCGAGAAACACTGGCTGTTCTGATAGGTGGTAAGATTATTACCGATGTTCAGAGAGCTGCAGTTCCCACATAGTGTGAGCCAGCAGCTGTGACAAGCGGAAAAGTTTTCTGCCAGTCACAGGCGTCGCTGATGAGAGAATACTACTCTCAGAATAAAGTCCTTTATTTGAAATAAAAATCCTCACCCCGTTTTACAAATCTATTTAAGAATAACAAAAACAAAGTTATGGTCATCTTATGCCATTCCATTGAAGCCCTTGAACCCAGTAAAAAAAACAGAAAATAATAAACAACAAAAATACTCACCTTATGCCCATTCCATTGAAACCCTTGTCCCCTGTAAAAAAATAAAAATAATAAACAACTATATCCTTCACATGTCTGAAGTAAAGATGTCCCATGCCGTAATCCACCTCTGCGATATATGGTTTATAACCTAGATGGCGCCATGATGCGATCATCCAGCCTGAAAACCACGGGAGAATAAGGTGCTGCGAGAGCAGCTTCAGTGACTAGCGGTGACATCATAGAGTTCACCGATGGATATTGAAGCTGCGTTCCCACACTTCACTATGAGCTGGGACGATGAACTGCGGTGACCTCAATGAGATCACCAGGAGCACCTGGTGAATTTTCTGTGAAGAAAGAGTAATTAAAAAAAAAAAGAATAAAATAGTTTGAAACACTCTTCTTCCTTCAATTCAAAAATGAAAAAATAAACACAGTTGGTACTGTTACGTCCGTAATACTCTGATATAAGAAATATAATATTATTTAATCCATAAAGAAAATGATGTAATGAAAAAAATTGAGAAGCCAGAATTCCCATTTTTTGGTCACCTTGCTCCAAAAATGCAATAAAAAGTGATCAAAACATAATATGAATCTAAAAATTCTAACATTAAAATAAACAGCTCACCACACAAAAATGGAAGCCATTACACAGATCCATCGACAAAAATATAAAAAAGTTATTTGTCGCAGAAAATGGTGGCACAAACCTCATTTTTTAAACTAAGAAAATATTATAAAAACTATATAATTTTGGAATCAGTGCAATTGTACTGACCTGGAGAATCTTACTGTCAGTGTAATGCTGCTGAAGTGCAGTATAGCGCAACCTCCACCAGGGGGTGAGGGAAGAGAGGTTGCACACACAACGTAGCAACACTGAGCAGCAGCACAAGCGCCACCAGGTGGCAAAAGAGTGGTCAGACGAGCCGAGTCAGAAACAGGAGCAGAAATACCAGAGGTCACAGCAATACATGTGGTCAAATACAAGCCAGAAGTCAGAGCCAGTTGGGAACAGAGATAACCGAGATGTGAGACAGTCAGAAGACAAGCCTAGTCCAAGCACAGGGAGCGAACACTAAGACAAATGTGGAGGCAGAAAAGGGAAGTCACGGGAACAGAGTATACGGGCTGAGGACAAAACATGGTACCAAGGGGTCAGCTGCTCCAGCCTGGAAGCATGAACTATCACTGACGTTGGTCTGCAGGCCACAGCAGACTGAAATAGCCCCACAGAACCCAAAACAAGGCAGAGAAGGTTAACCCTCGCATGACCAGACCGGGGAGAGAATAACAAGTAACAGACCCCAGCCTGGATCATGACAGTCAGGTGATTTTTATGCTACGATGAAAGTTGTAAAATGGAACGCCCCCCAAAAAATCTGGAGGAATAGTGGGGGGTTTTTCACCATTTTACCCAACTTGGATTTTTTTCTCCATTTTTCAGTACTTTAAATAGTGAAATGAAAGGTTTCATAAAAAATTACAAGTTGCTCCACAAAAAGCTAGCCGTCATATGATGGTACTGGGAAAACTAAAAAAAAAGTTTTGGTTCTTGGAAAAAGGGGAAGCAAAGACAATGCGCAAAAATTAAAATTTACCCAGTCGGTAAGAGGTTAAGTAGACTTTATAAATCACTGTATTTTCCTCTATGTTTCTGTACAAAGTGAGCTCATATATTATAGATCACTGTATAACCATCTTTTCTCATTTGATTATACAGAATTACAATTGATCAGTGAGCAAATATGATCAAACACAATTTTTTGGTTTTGTAGATTCATTTTCGCCTCCTCTCGGATCGGCAGTGTGCCGGGGAAAACGCGTCATTTAGTTATGGAGCGAGCAGAATCATCAATCAATACTTTACTATTACAGAAATGGGAAAGTTCAATAAATTACTCTCAACTTTGCAGCAATTCGACCTCATTAGTTTCAGGCAATATTAATGGCTGTGTAACGTATAAGTCAGCTAATGACACTTTTCTATCTACTTTTATATGTTTTATATTCAGTACTATGCAGACATTATTGTCAGCTAGGATATAAATCTATGACTGGTATTACCCTTAATATTGTATTACTACCACTAAGAGCAATGATGAAACAGGTTGAATGAGATGAGAAAAAATGGTCTGGTTTCTTTAGTTTTTTTTTTTTTTTTTAAAGATATAGTGCCTCCTTTGTTTGTTGGTTGTGTTTGGAATTGCAGCTCAGCCTATAAACTTAAAGAGACTCTTTCACCATGTTAAGCTAGCCACATTATTGAATAGTGGCTGTGGGACAGAGTAAAATGTTTCTTTTTTATTATTTTTATTTTCTCCACTCTGTTGTGGAGATATTAGCTTGTAAAATTTAGGTTGTAATTTATGATAAGGTCAACTGGGTATTACCAAACATTCTTCTCATGGGGTCATGTATGGCTTTATGTTGGATGTTGACCAATCAACAGCAGGAGAGATCATTCAGGAGAAAAAAAGAACATGCCTTCCTCTCCTCACTGATCTCTGCAGCTATTGTTTAGTGTACAGGAGATCAGAGCTGACTGTGATTACAAACACTTCTAGATCTTATCTGAGGGCAGTCAGTGTAGGTGAACAAGGAATACAGGGAAGCTGAATGTGATTACAAAAACTTCCAGATCTCCTCCCATGGCAGTGTTTGTGTGCCAATACAGACAAGCTTGTAATGATATTCAGCTCTGGTGTATTCTCCCTTCACACTGACTGCTGTTAGAGAAGATTTGAAAGTATTTGTAATGACACAAAGCTCTGCTGTATTCTCCATCACTCCACCCTGACTTCTGTCAAAGTAGATTTGTAATGGTACACAGCTATGCTGTATTCTCCATCCCTCCACACTGACTGCTATCATAGAAGATTTGGAAGTGTTCGTAATGGTACACAGGTATGCTGTATATAATGCTATGGCCAGCCCACCTGCATAGTTTCCCTTCCCCCTCCGTGCAATGATGCTGGGATACTCACCCCTCCGGCCCCGTGGTGTGGTCCCCTCATGTTCCCTGCTTCCTGATCAGTGTGTGCGTGCCGCACCTCCCGATGGTGCACCTAGTGCTCACACGCACTCCCTTGTTCTTAAAGGAGCAGCATGCATATAGTAAAATGTCCTTAGCCTATAGCTCAGAGGCATTTAGTGTAGGTGTTGACTTGCAAGATGGCTCCCAGCAAATAGCTGTGAGACATGTTGTTTAAATGGCACCCTCCCCAATAGGGCGGTGTCAAGCAACACATTCAGTCATTAAGTAGTATGATGTTCTACCAGTCAAGTTGTGAAGTCCCCTAGTCCTGGTGCAGCCAGTCCTGAACCCAAAGTCCCTGGTCCTAGTGCAGCCAGTCCTGAACCCGAAGTCCCTGGTCCAAGTGCAGCTAGTCATAAATTTATACTGCACAATAGCTGCAGAGATCAGAGATGAGAACAGGGTGGTCCTCTGCACCCATCTTTAGTTCTTGTGGCATTTTCTCTCTCTAGCCCAGGTCAGTGGTTGGTTGCTGTTTATTACTCTGTTTCTCACGACATTAACTTGTCTCTACTAAGGACTGAAAGGGAACCTGTCACCTGCAAAAAACGTTATTAACCTGTAAATTTGGGGTTAATCTGAAGGTTGATAGCGTTGTAAACCTGCCTGGTGCACTCAGACCTAAGCTACCGGGAGGAAATTAACTTTATTCCTCCACACAGTATTCAGGTTCCCATCATAGGGATGGCGCCGTCGCTGGTTCAGTTACTGCTCCGTGGATGGAGAGTGGTGGCTGTAACTGCGCCCCCGACACTGACTGACAGCAGGATCAGCTTCTCCTCTGCAGGAGAAATTTGGTATCACATGTAGCCATTCATATGAAGTTTCTCATCCTCTTACTTCCATAAAAATAAAACTAGCTCTTTAAAGAGGATCCGTCACCTGGTCAAAAGTTACTATTTTTTTAAAATCTTATTTTATTCTGTTATTTACTTTTTTTTTTTTAATTCGCTATTTTGTTCCAAAGATATGGTCCTTTTTATTCACTGCTTTTTATTGGCCTTACCAGAGGGGCGTGGTTCACAGGATCCTCGGGGGGTGTCCTTAGGTTGTTTTGCATAATTACCCTGTGAGACACACCCCCTGAGTAAATACCGTTAAATTAGCACTAAATAAAAAGACCCATATCTCTGCTACCGTATGGCAGATTTAAAAAAAAAAAAAAAAAGCGGAATATTCGTGGGAGCAGCGAGAATAAATAAGAGAAACTACTGGTCATCTCTGACCTGATGAAAGGTCATCTTTAAGCCAAACTTAGTGCCCTAATGCCATAGTTTCATGTAAAGTTTTCTGGATTTCTGTTGAATGCATTTTATTATGTAATCCTCCGTATTGCATTTTTCTGCTCCAAGCATTTTTTTTTCCACTTACATAACTTAATTTGCTTTCTGTACCTTCAGGCTGTAATTAATGGATGGTCGCATCAAGAGAAAAAATACTCGAATATTTTCCACGTCTGAGACTACCGTTGTGTTCCGACTGTAAATATCCATAAATGTCTATAATCTGAAGCAGAGATGAAGGTTTCCGGGGCCAGTACTGGAAACGCCTGTGCTCAGCGCGGCTCGAGTCACAACAGAAGCGCTCCCGTTATTAATCCCCCCACAATGCAGAACAGAGTCTGATGGAATATGCAGCCTGTTTTCACAGATGGCCGCACTCTTGTGTATTTCAACGGAAAAAAAAATATATCTATTAAGCAAAACTGTCTGTTTCCTTTCTCTCTGCAAGTAATTACTGCAGACAAAATAGCCAAAGACGAGTAACAGAGGGGACGAGCGAGATCAGGCGGAGGAGAAAAATGTATCATGCAAATTTATTGAACGTCCGACACACACAAAGATGGAATAAAAAATGAAGCAACTTTGCAAAAGAGCCTTGATTAAAAATTCCCTACTGTTTTCTGTATACAGCGCTTTTGCAAATCCATGTGTTTCCGTAGTAACAGACTGCAAACAAACCCAGTGCAGTCAGATCCTGTGGGCATGTTACTACTTATCCCATATGTCTAACTGAAATACATATGGTAGATAGACAAGAAGTAGAGGGAAGAAGGAGGGGAGGGTGACTGCAGGATTGTCTGTAGTCTGTAACCATGGAAACACATTGATTTTCAGAAGAGCTGGATACAAAAAATAGCCGTTTGGGTTTTCTTTTTAACATCACTGTAGTCATTTTACTCTCTACCCCATATGGCTAGCTAAAATACATTTAGTAGGTAGGAAAGTCACATGGAAGGGAGTGTGACTGTAACCATGGAAACACATCGGTCTGCATAAGAGCTGTGTACTGCAGCGCAGTAGCACACAACCTCCACTAGGGGGTGTGGGTGAAGGAAAACAGGTATACTCACAGTGAAACCACAGAGCAGCAGGCAAGAGCCACTAGGTGGCGGAAGAGTAGTCAGAAAAAGCCGGGTCAGCAACAGAGAGGGATCAAAGTACCAGAGGTCACAGCAATACACGTGGTCAGAAACAAGTCAGATAAGTCAGAGCCGGTCGGGAGCAGGAAAGCCAGAGACGGAAGACAGTCAAACAGGTCAGAGGACAAGCCGAGTCAAATACCAAGGGGTCACAACACAGAGAGCGAGGACTACGATGAGCAAAATCATGGGAACACAGGAACGGGACCTAGGTAAACGGGCAGAGGACAAATCAGGGTATAATGGGGTCAGCTGCTCAAGCCAGAGAAAGGAACTATGACTGACGCTGCTTGCAGGTAACAGCGGGCTAAAATAGCCAGACAGATCCCAAAACGAGGCAGGGAAGACTAACCCCCACATGACCAGACCGGGGAGAGAATAATCAGAAACAAACTCCAGACTGGATCATGACAAGCTGAAAACACAAATCATTAGGTTATTTTTTTTTTCCACTTCATTGCAGTTCGATTGTGTAGTTGCATTATTATCTATCCCATATGGCTTGATAGAATACATTTGGTAGGTAGGAAAGTCAGATGGAAGAGATTGTGTCTGTCCGTAACCATGGAAACACATCGATATGCATGAGAGCTGAATACACAAAACGGTAGATTTTCTTATAGGCCTCTCAATGCTTATGGGAAGCTTTATGGCCTATAGTTTAATCATGGAACCATTAAAAGGCATATTCCCATCTCTATGACATTTTTGTAATATCTGCAAGAGCGAACAGGCGCAGTAATTTTCGGCACAGCTCCTCACTAGTAATTGGGTGCAGTAATTTTTGGAGTCGTTCCTCACTAGTTCCTACCGAATATCAGGGATTGTGAAAACTGTACCTGATGGGGAAAATATGTCGTAAAATTGCAGCTCTACATTGTTTTATTAAGGGCTCCAATTCAATATCATCGCGACTCGCGAGAAAAACCTTAAACAGGCTGCAATACGCATCACAGCCACTGGGCGGCCACATATGGATACAGACAGCACAAACATCTCCCGACATAGCATCATAAAATTATTTTTTTTTCTAAAAGCTGGATATCTAATAGCACTCATATCAGGATACGTCAAACCAGAAGAAAAGGTAAAAAAAAGATGAAATAGAAATCTGTATTTATTTACCCTTCAGTTAAAACGTTTTTTTAGAAAGATTTTGTATGTTTGCAAGAACAAATGCAAATGTTAACAACAAGCATTATAGATTTGATGTCTTTTGTGTGCTGCGTAGGACGAGTGTGAGACAAGGTGATAGACGTCCTCATTCGTACAAGCCAACACAATGAAAAAAGTTTAATTGGAACAGCGCACAAATTTAATAGTTCTTGCAAGTTGAGGCAGTGAAGCGTAACTCCAGGATGTCCCCGCCTGATCTGGATATATTGTGCATAATCATGACTGAATCTATTCTTAGCAGTTTGTAGGAAAAAAAGATTGCAGTGATTGTGAAGAACATAGAGTAGGTGGAAATATTGACGAATATCATGACATCAAGCAGTTTTATTGGACAGGATGTAGTGGAGGAGCATGAACACTTACAACCAGTGACACCTACAGGCTGAAAGATGCTATTGCATGCTATCTTAAAAATGGAAAATGACACATTAATTAAAGTGGCGGTCTGAAACTAATATTTATTTTCATCCTAAAAGTCCCTCTATTTATTTTAATATTATTATAGTTGTTTTTTAATGTGGTTTAATAAAAGAAAGTCCCTACCCTTCCCTCTCTAATCTAACTGCTTTATTCGTTTTTTTGCTTTTTTTACCTTTTTCCTATTTGATGATGGTTTGTTGAGTATCCCCTTGAAAGAGGCTGCAGTCACTGGCACAGCCTCTGTCCCCACCCTGAAATGAAGTGTCATCAGTGACATCTTTTTAAAGGACTGGGCTAGTTCCTGCTCTACATGCGCCGGTTGGCAACTCCACTTGATCCCGAACACCAGTCAAGTGAGGGCTCAGGGTTGCCCGAACATACGGCGGATCCCATGCTGTCATCTGTGTGACAGAGTGGGAAACAGTGGTCTGAAGTCACTGCTGGTCAAAGCCGCTGGGTATTGCGGTTCCCACGCAGTCACACAGAGGACAGCATGTGAGCCAGAGGCTGTGACCAGAGGTGAAAAGGCTACCGTCGGTCAGGCTTCAGCTGATGACTACTACTCTCATCAGCATCTCCTGCTCTAGATGATAGCAGCCAGAGCATGGGATGCTGATGAGAGTATTCATCAGCCGGTGCCTGTGCAAAATGGTGGCTTTACTACTACTCACATGCGTCGAAGAGCACAAAGAAGATGGACGTCGAATCGGGATTACTCTGTTGGATCATTTAATTAATAAATGGATGTACAAGGGGTGGTGGAGTCTTTATTCAATTCTTTTTTTTCTGTGTGTTTTTTTTTTATTCTTACTACTGGGTTAGTAAGGGGGTGTCTGACTTACACTTCTTCGCTACTAACCATAAAAACAATTACCCCGACTGCCACCACACCAAGGCCATCAGGAAGAGCTGAGGCTACGCTCCAGATGAGAGGGAGAGATTAAATATTTTAGTTAAAGGAGTGGTTACAGCCGGGAAAAGGAACTGGAGGAGATGTGAGGGAATAGGATCACTGATATAGGTAGTAGGGCAAGAAGATGCAAGAAGCCTGGTCACTTTTTGCGTGACTGGTTCAAAGACAGAACATGAGCAAGATGCAGTGCAGGAGGGAGGAGAATGCTTAACGTTAAGGGATTGGGAGAAAAATTCATGTTGGATATGGTAAATTTTTTCTTTGAAATAATTGGCCAGATCATCAGCGCTGAGGTCGGTGGTCATGGCCTGAACTCTTGGGTTGTGGAAAAAATGAAAAGTGTCAAATACAGTAGTTGTTTAGGATTATTGGATAGTGAGATGATGAGGGTGTTGAAGTAGGCGTGTTTGGAGAGGTGAAGAGCAGAGTTGTATGTTCTAAGCATAAACTTATAATGGATGATACCAGTGAAAAGTCAATGATTCCAATTGATGAGCAGAGGAGTAGCCATGAAGAAGATTTCCCAAGAAAAGAGAAACATCATCATCCAGCTCATTGATAGCCATCTCTCAGCCAAGAAAATTGGTGAACTGCATCATGGGAGGGCATGACAGCTGGAAGAATACAAAATGAAGTCCGTCCATCCATTCAAAAAGCAAGAGGTGGACGTCCAGGCAAAATAACGGACTTAACAAGTTGGCTCATCACAAGGCCTATCAGTTCTGGTGCAACAAAAACGGCAGTGGAGGAAGCTTGTATGCTTTGTAATAGTGAGATCAAAGTCATCCATGCAAGCACTATGTGAAAGTACGTTACACAAGTCTGTAATGGTGGCTTGAAAAACGGTGACGAAACCTCGACTGCAAAATCGTCATAAGAAGCATTGGTTCCAGTTTGCAAAAAAAGTACAAAAAGTGAAGAGTAGAAGATTGGCAATGGGTGATTTTGGAGTGATGAGACAAAAGCCTAGACTAGGCTGTGATGGGTGCAGATGGGTGTGGAAGAAACATGAGAAAAACAAGCGAATGATTGAAGGAACGGTTAAGTTCAGTGGAGGAAGCCTGATGATATGGGGTTCTTTCACAGTCAAAGGAGTTGGATACTTGACCAGGATCAATGGTGTTCTCAATGCTGAGCTATATGTGAGAATCCAACAAGAAGAGCTACTTTGTACACTCGAGCACTATGGGATGATAAGGACAACAGAGCGTTCCAGCAGGACAACAACCCGAAGAATACATTGAGACTGGCAAGGAAATGGTTCAATGACAATGAAGTAGAGGTGCTGGATTGTCCTTTACATTCCCCAGAACTCAGCCCAATTGAACACTTGTGGGTAGAGTTGAAGAAAAAACTGTATACACACCCAGGTGAGTTGACCTGTATGCACTAACTGGAAACAGAATAGACCTGGGAACAGATTTCAGTCAAGACATGTTTGAATCTGATTGAGAACATGCCTAGAAGGACTCAGGCAGTGTTGAAAGCGAAAGGTGGATTAATAAAATGCAAACAAAATAATAATTCAAATTTAGAGTTTTAGGAGCAAAACAGTAACAATGCAGTGACATGACAAGAATTTACATAACTAATGATAAGCTACATAGTTTCAAATCAAATTTATGCATAAGATAGCCAAGATGATTCTCTATAAAATAACGGTAGCATCATGTTCGTAGCAGTGGTGGATGGTGAGAAATGGAGCCTGAAATCAAAAGTTCAAAACATTTTTACCCTTTCGCTTGTCATTGTATTTATTTATTACTAATAAATAGATAAATGAAAAATGCTAATAAATAAATGAAAAAAACTATGTGGGGGTACCTCTATTATTAATAACCAGCCAAGGGAAAGCAAACAGCTGCGAGCTGGTATTATTCTGGAAAGGGGAAATATCCATGGATCTTCCCTGCCTATTAATATTTGGTCACAACTTTTTGTGTAGCCTTTACTGGTTTTTCGAAAGGGTGGCCTAAAAAAAAATGATGTGAGGTCCTCCTATTTTCAATAACCAGCAAAGGCTAAACAAACATATGTGGGCTGATATTAATAGGCTGGAAATGGGCCATGGATATTGCCCACCTCAAAGACAAATAACACCAGCCCTTAGCCGCCCCAGAAATGGCGCAACTATTAGATGTGCCAATTCTGGCACCTAGCCTCAGCTCTTCCCGCTTGCCCTGGTGCGTTAGCAAGTGGGATAATGGTTGTGTTGTTGATTTCAGTTGTGTAATGTCCGCTGACATCAACGTTAGTAGTGAAGAGGCTTCTATAAGACATCCCCATTACTAACCCTGTAGTCAAAAGCAACAAACACACACAGAAAATTCTTTTAATTGTAAGAAGCACTCCCGACCATCTTTTACCTATTTATTACCATTCAAAATAATATAATTCAAAGTGGTCCACTGTAAATCCATCCCACGTCCCACGACAATCCCTGAATCTACTACATCCGGACGCAGCGCTGAGCGGTGACATCAGTAATGTGATCGCTCAGCACGGCAGCCGGAGCACAATGACCGTAGCATGACAATCCAGCTGCTGCTGTGAGCCCTGATGTCAGTAAGGTTATTGCAGTTCACAGCTAATGAACTGCTGTAAGCTTTCTGATGTTACCACTCACAGTGTGAGAAATTTCTAATCTAGAAATCCATCTAATGGATGTGCCTTTTTGATGGTGGCTGCAGGCTGCTATTTTTAGGTTGGTGAGGGCCAAATATCCATGGAACTTCCTAGCCTGAAAATACCATCCCCAGCTGTCTGCTTGTCTTGGCTGGTTATCAAAAGAGGAACCCCATGCTGCTTTTTTAAATTATTTACGGCATGGGGGCCCCTCTATTTTTGATAACCAGTCAAGAAAAACCAGACAGCAGAAAAATTTATTATTTTTTTTTACAAACTGTGCCAGCCAATCACAGCCATGCCAATACTTGGCATGACTGTGATTGAGCCAGACGTGCCCATAGCAGAAAAGCTTGTTGATTGGCTGTGTTGTTTTGTTGCCTTTCAACAAGCTTTGTTCGGACTGCCGAACCCAAACAGTGACAGAGACTTCCCTGAGAAGTCTTTGTTTGGGACACTTGGTATCCTGTACGAACCCCAAACTTTATTGTTTGGGTTTGCCCATCCCTACTCATTAGGTGCCAATATTTTGATTGCTAATATCTCTGCAACGGAGATCCAAAATTAAAAAATGACAAAAATGTTTTATTCCGGTCTGCAGCCAGTATTACATGCAATGTCCAGTTCAACGTAAAATGGAGAAATGTCTTTCTTGGCCCTCAAAAATATTTAGCAAAATGGCGGTTAGTTGAAAATGAATCACCAATATTTTGGATTTCACTGAAATTTGTAACAAACTCAGTTTGTTACCCATCAAAGTCTTGTGTCAGCCAAATTTGTGATATTTCTTTCACCACCAAATTTTTGCATACATCTTCATTACCATTTTTTCCAGTGTTTACTATATCTGGAAACCATCCTTAAGCAGGTTAGAATTTATTTTTTGCAGAATTGTAATTATGGTTCGTCTACCTAAAGTTATTATATAAATATCACGCTCTGTAAGAATATTAGATCCATCTACAACAGCTTGCTCACAGGCTCCAGGTAGCCGGTTGGGAAAGCTGTGCAGCTGATGCGATGGCGTTATTCCAGACATCTACTTTGTTGCTTCACAACTTCGCAGAGCAGTATAGGGTTTAGTATGAGGATGAGCATAGGGAATAATCCGGTCCTTCTCCATAAACACATATGACAGTGAGAGCACAGCCGCTGTAACACGCTGTCAGTATAAAATCACATTAGCCTTTCATTGTCCTTTCTGCTCCTTCTCCACTTAGTCTAGAAATGAAGGACCCCCATTCATCAATACCGGTGTTCTCAATGCCAGTCTCACTGAACAAAGCGTTGACGCAAGATGCACAGAATCCATTGGGCGCCTGTTAATGAATTTGGCGCATCTTGCAGTTGTCGTGCGGCACCACGAGTAGTTGTCTCCAGTTGGGGATGGGAGTATATTTCTGTTGTAAATTACAACATTTTTATGGGTTAAATATTGATGATGTTTTTAGCCTTGCTCGGCCACACCACCTTCCATGTAAGATCCATCCAATTTTCAAAAAGTGGACAGAGCCAGCCAGGAAAAGTTGTAAAAATTGTGCAAAAGTTTAGCGACTTCTCCAACAGTTTTAAACCAGAATTCTGGTGAAAACTCTTTGCGGCCTTCAATGCATGATGCTGAGATAGTTTTATAAAAAACCTGCCAAGAACAAGAGATAAATCTCCCATTGATCAGTTCCATATTTAATTGTTTGAAGTTATTCTTCTTATTCAAAGGGGTAGGACTTAGACATCCTTTGTCCTACTGCAGACTGGGCAGAGGGGGGAGGATCCTGCTGCAGCCAGATAGTTCTCTCTTTCTCGCTTCCTCGCTCTATCTTTCTCCCGCTCCTTTGCCCTCTCTCTTTTTTACACTCACACTCACTTTCTCGCTCTCTCACCCTCTCACTCTATCTCTCTCGATCTTTCTCTCGCTTTCTTTCACTCCTCTCTCTTTGTCACTCTCACATTCACTCTCTTTCTTGCTCTCTCTTGCACCCTCTCTCTTGCTATCTCATTCTATCTCTCTCGATCTCTCTCTCGCTTTCTCTCTCTCCTCTCTTTGTCGCTCTCACATTCACTCTCTTTCTTGCTCTCTCACCCGCTCTCTTACTATCTCATTCCATTTCTCTCGATCTCTCTCTCTCGCTTTCTCTCTATCCTCTCTCTTTGTCACTCTCACACTCACTCTCTTTCTCGCTCTCTCTCACCCTCTCTCGCTATCTCACGCTATCTCTCTCTCTCTTGCTTTCTCTCACTCTCTCCTCTCTCTTTGTTGCTCTCACACTTGTTAGCGACTCTCTCTTTGTTGCTCTCACACTTGTTAGTGTCTTCTCCAACAGTTTTAAACCAGAATTTTTCTCTCACTCTCTCCTCTCTCTTTGTTGCTCACACACTTCTTGCTCTCTCACCCTCTCTCTCGCTATCTCACTCTATCTCTCTCAATCTCCCTCTCGATCTCTCGCTTTCTCTCTCTCTGTCTGTTTCACCCTCTCCTTTCTCTTTCCTCTCCTCTCTCTCTCATATATCAAGGAGGGAAAGGAGAGTACATGATGTATTGCTGAGATTTTTCTTTTTTCCTTTTTTTGTGTTCTCAGTTTTTATAGAGAATATTGAGCAAAAAAAACTGTGCGAAAGAAAATAATGTTGGAAGTTCACTGGGGGCGTGTCAGTGCACTTGCATGTTTTCTTAAAACATTGACACGCCCCAGTGCACTTCCTGCCTAATTTTCATAAGGCTTTAACACTAGATTTCTCATGACTGGCACATTGGATGTTTACAAAACAAGTATCACATTTCTTGGAGGACAATCCCCTGCACGACCAGACCAACACTTCTGTATATAATACAATTTTAAAATCCCTCAATACCTAACAAAGATTTCCAACTGCAAACTGTCACATTACTGCTAAAATTCATGTTGTGCCTTCATTCTCTTAATTAATTTTTACGGAACCCCTAATTATTTTAAAGATAATTATAATCCTCTCCACGAGAACAATAGAAGCAAAGTACTTTAATTACATGCAATTAATAGGAGGTGAACACATAGACATAGAGAGTGTGCGTAAACGGAGACTTCACAATGCTCATTCATTACTTTTACTATGTGTAAAAAAATCTTAATCCACTAGAATTCTTCCATTGTAGTGAAACAATAGCTAATCCCAGGGATATTTATAAAGTCAGTGTTGGACTGAGATGTCTAGGACCCACAGGTAGAATTGATGCTTGAGGCCCACCCTACAGCTACAGCTGAAAGGCATTAGAGGAGGGTTGACTGTAACATACAGGTGGAACCTGCACATCTACTGTGCCCACACCATGACTGTGATGTACAATTACAGTGCATTAAGAGTATCTCTGCCACTGTGTAATTGAATGTCACAGGACAGGGAGAGGTTAATATCTAATGGAAAATGAAGAATTGTCTCCTTATCAAAAGGAAATAGAACAAGTGATCTTCATACACAACACAATAAACTATACTAAAAACAATAATGTTACATACAATGGACAAATACTGTCATACCATGACCAGACTTCACAGTACCACCACATAGTGACCAAATAATACCATATATATGGGAGAGATACCACCACACCTTATCCAGACCATATACAGTATTACCACCATATACTGACCAAATAATACCACATGCAATGGACAAGTACCATTATGCCGTGACCAGACCACATATTACCACCACATAGTGACCGAATAATACCACATACAAGGGATAGATACCATCACACCATGACCAAACCACATATTACTACCATATAGTGACCAAATAATACCACTAATTTGCATAATCATAGAACATTTAGGTTAGCTAAGTGTTTCCTCAATCAGAAAGATAGTGAGGAAACACTTAGCTAACCTAAATGAATTCAAGTCTCCAGGTCCAGATGAATTACACCCCAGAGTACTGAAGGAGATAGCAGAAGAAATTTTTGAACCCCTCTCCATAATCTTTGAAAATTCTTGGAGAACAGGAGAAGTCCCAGCAGACTGGAGAAGAGCAAATGTTGTTCCTATCTTCAAAAAGGGGAAGAAGGTGGACCCAGGGAACTATAGGCCGGTGAGTCTGACTTCTATACCAGGAAAGATCTTTGAACAAATTATTAAACATCATGTATGTCAGTACCTGGATAAGAATGAAGTGATTAAACAGAGTCAGCATGGGTTTGTAACTAATAAGTCATGTCAGACTAACAATTTCCTTCTGTGACGGAATCACTGATTGGGTGGATCAAGGAAATGCTGTAGATATAGTATATCTTGACTTCAGCAAAGCATTTGACAAAGTATCTCATACAATCCTTATTGAAAAAATGACTAAGTATGGAATGGACAAGGCAACTGTTAGGTGGATTCATAACTGGCTTAGTGATCGGACCCAAAGAGTGGTCGCAAATGGCTGCACATCCAGTTGGAAGAATGTCTCAAGTGGGGTACCACAGGGCTCTGTCCTGGGCCCTGTATTGTTCAACATCTTTATCAACGATTTAGATGAAGGAATTGAGGGTAAACTGATTAAATTTGCTGATGACACAAAGCTAGGAGGGATAGCTAATACTAGAGAAGAGAGAGAGAGGATTCAAAAAGATTTAAATAAACTGGAGAAGTGGGCAGCAACTAACAGAATGGTTTTTAACAGGGAGAAATGCAAAGTACTACATCTGGGCAATAAAAATGAAAAAAACATACCGTATACAGAATGGGAGGAATAGGGCTAAGCAACAGCACATGTGAAAAAGACTTGGGTATACTAATAGATCACAGACTGAATATGAGTCAACAGTGTGATGCAGCAGCAAAAAAGGTAAATGCAATTCTAGGATGTATTAACAGAAGCATACAGTCTAGATCACGTGAAGTCATTATTTCCCTCTACTCCTCTTTGATCAGACCTCATCTGGAATACTGTGTCCAGTTTTGGGCACCACATTTTAAAAAAGACATCAACAAACTGGAGCAAGTTCAGAAAAGAGCGACCAGAATGGTGACCGGTCTGCAAACCCTGTCTTATGAGGAAAGGTTGCAGGATTTGGGAATGTTTAGTTTGCAAAAGAGAAGACTGAGAGGAGATTTAATAGCTGTCTACAAATATCTAAAGGGCTGTCACATTGTAGAAGGATCAACTTTATTCTCATTTGCACAAGGAAAGACTAGAAGCAATGGGATGAAACTGAATGGGAGGAGACACAGATTAGATATTAGAAAAAACTTTTTGACAGTTGGAGTGATCAATGAATGGAACAAGCTGCCACGAGAAGTGGTGAGTTCTCCTTCAATGGAAGTCTTCAAACAGAGGCTGGACAGACATCTGACTGGGATGATTTAGCGAATCCTGCTTTGAGCAGGGGGTTGGATCAGATGGCCCAGGAGGTCCCTTCCAACTCTACGATTCTATGATTCTATGATTCTATTAACATTGCCAAAAGTCTCCATACACAGCAGGTCTCCTCAAAAAAAAAATAAGTGCAGCCCATTGGAGTCTATGGAATCTACAAGCACAATAAGAAAATAACATCTTGGCAACTTAGGAAGAAATAGGAAGAATTTTGTTTTGAGCATACACCAAGATCGCGAGACCGCTGCTCGGGCAAGAAAAATAAAAAAGTGATAAACTGTGCAGAGATCTTCGGTAGAAGAGGCGGCATAAGACAGGTATTATGTTTTTGTTTTTTTTTTAACTCCTTCTTTTCCATCCATTTATTATGTTTCGGAGCCTAGATAGCTCTTCGGAATGTGGCAACACAAAAAATGAAGAAAAAATATACAGTTTGTTTTTTTAGGTGCACACAGTCCCAATCATTAAGGGGTTAAAGCTACAATTTGGTGGAATGGTATAGGTCTAAAAGAGGCTTGGCATTCAAAGGGTTAATGCAAAAATGCAGCCGGGGTCGTGGAACACATGGGTAATTATTACATTGCAGCTCTGGAAAAAAGCCAGCACGAGCTCTTGTTGCCTGCATATCAATATTTCCCTCATTTCTGGCACTGCTTTCGGCAATGACGCAGACAATAGACGTCCACCTGTTACTCATCCATACGAGGATTTACAGTCAACGCGAAGCCAATCTTTCTATAAATCAGTGAATCAAAGAAAAAAAGAGAATCAAAGAATTACAATGTGTTTTTTCTTTTATTATCTTCAACTCCCTCTCTCCAGTATAAAGTCCAATTACTCTTAAAGGGGCAGTTCCATTTGGACAAACCCTTATCTAAATTCAGGTCCATCGAGAAAGAAAAACCCCAATGATCTGCTGTGATCACTGGGAGAAGCTGCAGATAGCTATTGTCGTGCAATACAGGGACAACCACCAGAGGGCGAAGAAGGGAGGTAACAGGAGCTCACCTCAAGAGAAGACCTGTAGAGCTGAGTAAACACCGCTAGGGGGAAGTAGAGAGGTCGTACAAGCCAAGTCAGCAACAGACAGGAACGCAGTGTCAGAGGGGAAGGCAGGAGCAAGGTGTGAAGCAAGCCAGAAGTCAAAAAGCCGGTCGGGAGCGTGGTAACAAGAGGGTGAGACAAAAGCACAGCCAGAAGCACGCCAAAGGTCAGAGCCAGACAGAACAACCCAAAACAGGAACGGAAGATGGATGGACAGGTCAGAAGTCAAGCAGAGAAGTTTAACTTCTGCTTGCTTCTCCACAAGGCGCGATAAGGAAAGAAAAGTCTCCGGTTGTGATTGAAAAGCCGCAAGTCCCATTCTATCATCAAATAGGACAATGTGAGTAAACGGTCAGAGGAGCGCCAGGAATGAGAGAAGAGAGCAGTAGTTTCTTTAGCCCACAACGCATTTCGACGGGAAAACCGTCTTCATCAGGTGGCCACCTGATGAAGACGGTTTTCCCGTCAAAACGCGTTGTGGGCTAAAGAAACTACTGCCCTCGTCTCTTATTCCTGGTGCTCCTCTGACCATTTACTCACATCGTCCTAGCTTATCATCCTCCATTGGTGGTGTACGGCTCGAGCTGCATTGGATTACTAATTCAAAAACTTCTTGTAGTCACTTCCCTGCCCTCCCCAGTGACCACTATAATTCTGGACTTCCATTCTATGATCAGGCAGAGCAAAGAGATATGATATAAGAGATATAACAACCTTATGTGTTATGATTGAGTCACCGTAGGAGGCAGACACAAAAATAGAAGCTACGTCCAGAAAACCAGAGAAGTTGGCAACTATCAGATTGCAGACCCCTGAACCTATCAACACAACTAGCAGTAGCCGTGGGGGGTTCCTACGATGCCCTAGACCTCTTGATCACAGCCGGAGAACTGTATAGCCTAAAGACAGAAAAGGAAATCTAAACTGCCCCAGAGCAGACCCCAAAGCAAAAGGCAGCCCCCAACATATAATGACGGTGAAGCAAGATGAAAAAACACTTACACAGGCAAAAAGATAGGCTGAGCAAACGATGGGGCCCAAAACTAACTAAATAGGAAAGGAAAGGACGGTTGCTGTCTGCAATCGGCAGAAAACCCTCTCAACAAAATAAGCCAACAAGCTGATATGGAAAAAAGACCCTGAAGCAGCTACGCTTCAAAAGCTATATCAGCACTCAGGTACTTTCTGAAGAGAGAGCTAAAGGAATTCAGCTCACCCCAGCAGGGAATGGCAGAAATCCAGAAAAACAGAGCAAAACAAAGGCAAAGCAAAAATGCAACAGGCAGAGGAGAGAACTTAGCTTTAGATGAGCAGGAATTCAGACTGGTCTCCAAGGATCCCACAGAGAAATCACCCGCAGGGCAAAAAGGGCATGGGCGGCCTTATATCCAGTCAGCAACTCCACTCAGCCAGTCATCATCATTAGTCTCAGATGTTTGATAATCAGGCTCACTACCTTTCTTCACCAGAAGAGGGAGTTCACCGGCCCTCAGTAGTGAACTCACAACAGTACCTCCCCCTTGAGGAGGGGTCACCGAACCCTCAACCATGCCACCAGGGCGATCAGGGTGAGCCCGATGAAAGGCACGCACCAATCTTTTGGCATGAATATCAGAGGCGGAGACCCAGGAATTATCCTCCTGACCATAACCCTTCCACTTAACCAAATACTGGAGTCTCCGTCTAGCCAGACGGGAATCCAGTATTTTCTCTACCTCATATTCTATGTTGCCTTCGACCAATACAGGGTCTGGAGGTGCCACCCCCGGAACAACAGGTTCAACAAACCTTTTCAACAAAGACTTGTGGAACACATTATGGATTTTAAACGTGACAGGAAGAGCCAAACGAAAAGAGACCGGATTAATAATCTCCAAAATCTTGTAAGGTCCAATAAATCTAGGCTTAAACTTAGGAGAAACCACCTTCATAGCAATATTTTTTGATGATAACCACACCATATCACCAACCTTAAACTGGGGACCGATGGTCCTATGTCGGTTGGAAAACCGCTGGGCCTTTTCCTGGGAGAGAGATAACTTATCTACCACTTGGTCCCAGATCTGGTGCATTCTCTCCACCACAGTGTCAACACCTGGGCAGGCAGAGGGCTCCACCTGCCCTGAAGAAAATCGAGGATGAAACCCAAAGTTACAAAAAAAAGGTGACATCAAAGTGGCAGAACTAGCTCTATTGTTTAACGCAAATTCGGCCAAGGGCAAAAATGAAACCCAATTATCCTGATCAGCGGAAATAAAACATCTCAAATATGACTCCAAGGTCTGGTTTGTTCTCTCTGTCTGCCCATTGGTCTGAGGGTGAAAAGCAGAGGAGAAGGATAACTGAATTCCCAGCTTGGAACAGAAAGTTCACCAAAATCTAGACACAAACTGAACTCCTCTGTCAGATACAATGTTCTCAGGAATCCCGTGCAAGCGAACCACATGTTGCAAAAACAGGGGCACCAACTCAGAGGAAGACGGCAACTTAGGGAGTGGTACAAGATGAACCATCTTAGAGAACCTATCACAAATCACCCAAATAACAGTCATCCTTTGAGAGACAGGCATATCAGAGATGAAATCCATTGAAATATGGGTCCATGGCCTCTTGGGGACAGGCAAAGGCATCAACAACCCACTAGAGCGAGATCACGATTTAGATCGGGAGCAAGTCCCACAGGACTGCACAAAATTCCTGACATCATGAGACAAGGAGGGCCACCAAAAAGACCGACTCACCAGATCTCTAGTACCAAAAATGCCTGGATGACCAGCCAAAGCAGAGCAATAAACTTCAGACATCACTCTCTTCTTCCACAGGTCAGGAACATACAACTTTCCACTGGGACAACGCTCAGGTTTGTCCTTCTGGAACTCCTCCAGAGCACGTCTCAAATCAGGCGAGATGGCAGACAGAACTACCCCTTCGCCTAAAAAGGTAGCAGGCTTGGTCACCACAGGAGAATCAGCAAAGAAGCTCCTAGAGAGGGCGTCTGCCTTGACATTCTTAGTTCCAGGAAGAAAGGAAACCACAAAATCAAAACGTGTAAAAAACAAGGCCCACCTAGCCTGTCTAGGGTTCAAGCGCTTAGCCGACTCTAGGTAAATCAGATTCTTGTGATCAGTGAGGACCACGACTTGATGTTTAGCTCCCTCCAACCAATGTCTCCACTCCTCAAATGCCCATTTCATGGCCAACAGTTCACGATTCCCCACATCATAGTTACGTTCAGATGGAGAGAACTTTCGGGAAAAGAAGGCACAAGGATTCATCCTAGATGTTACAGGATCCTTTTGGGACAAAACAGCTCCTGCACCAATCTCAGAAGCATCCACCTCTACCTGGAACGGGAGTGAGACATCAGGTTGCCGCAAAACCGGGGCGGAGGTGAATCTTCGCTTCAGCTCCTGAAAGGAAGAAACAGCCTCCGGAGACCAATTTAACACATCAGCACCCTTCTTAGTCAAATCAGTCAATGGCTTGGCAATACTAGAAAATTTTGCTATAAATTTCCGATAAAAATTAGCAAAACCCAAAAACTTCTGGAGGGCCTTCAAAGAAGTGGGCTGAACCCAATCATAAATGGCCTGTACCTTGGCCGGGTCCATTTCAATAGTAGACGGAGACAAAATAAATCCCAAAAAAGAAATCCTCTGTACTCCAAAAAGACATTTAGATCCTTTGACATACAGGGAATTCTCCCTCAAGATCTGGAACACAGTCCGAACATGTTCCACATGAGAATCCCAATCCTTGGAGAAGATCAAAATATCATCCAGATAGATAATCAAAAATGTATCGACAAAATCTCGGAAAATATCGTTCATGAAGCACTGGAAGACAGAAGGGGCATTAGTGAGCCCAAAAGGCATCACCAGGTACTCAAAATGTCCCTCCGGAGTATTAAACGCCGTCTTCCATTCATCCCCATGCTTAATGCGAATAAGATTATACGCCCCCCTGAGGTCAAGCTTGGTAAACCAGCAAGCACCTTTAACTCTAGAAAATAGATCCGAAATCAGGGGTAACGGATACTGATATTTAACAGTAATTTTGTTGAGGGCACGATAATCAATACAAGGTCTTAATGATCCATCCTTTTTGGCTACAATAAAAAACCCGGCACCTAAGGGTGACGAGGATGGTCTAATGTGACCCTTCTCCAACGCCTCCTTAATATAGGATCGCATAGCCTCGTGCTCGGGTCCAGACAAATTGAAGAGCCGACCTTTGGGAAATTTACACCCCGGGCTCAGTTCAATTGCACAGTCATAACTCCTATGAGGAGGCAGAGACGCAGACTCACTCTCACTAAATACATCATAAAAGTCCGCCAAATTATCAGGAACATCATGCGACTGAGGAGAGGTGGAAAACACCGGAGCCTCACTAAAGGCACACCGACACCCCCAACTCACCACAGACACAGATTTCCAATCCAAAACTGGATTATGAATTTGTAACCATGGAAACCCCAGAACAATGGTATCATGCAGATTATGCAACACCAAAAATCTGCAATTTTCTTGATGGTCTGGGGCGACCCGCATTACCACCTGGGTCCAAAACTGAGGTTTATTTTTTGCCAAAGGAGTAGCATCAATCCCTCTCAAAGGGATAGGCGTCTGCAGGGGTGTCATCGGAAATCCGCAACGTTTAGCAAAATCCAAGTCCATTAGGTTTAGAGCTGCTCCCGAATCCACAAAAGCCTTGGCGGAAAATGTGGACAGGGAGCAGATCAGAGTAATAGCCAGAAGAAACTTAGGTTGAACACCACCAACAGAAAACGTGTGTGCAAAGCGTTTCTCTCGTTTAGGACAGGCAGAAATAATATGCGAGGCATCTCCACAGAAAAAACACAACTTATTACGCCTTCTGAACTCCTGACGCTGCTCTCTGGACAAAACTCTATCACATTGCATAGGTTCAGACATTTGTTCAACAGGTGGCAACACCTCTTGTGCAGTCTTGCGTTCGCGCAAACGCCGATCAACCTGAATGGCTAATGACATAGAATCGTCAAGACCAGAGGGAACAGGAAACCCCACCATAGTATCTTTTACGGCTTCTGACAAACCCTTCCGAAAGAGAGCAGCCAAGGCACTATCATTCCAGGTAGTAAGGACCGCCCACTTTCGGAATTTTTGACAGTACAATTCTGCAGCATCTCGACCCTGGTTCAATGCCAGCAGGGTCTTTTCAGCCTGATCAATGGCATTAGGTTCGTCATACAATAACCCTAAGGCTTGAAAAAATGCATGCACATTAGTCAGAATAGGATCATCTGGTTTCAAAGAAAACGCCCAATCCTGGGGATCGCCACGCAGCAAGGAGATGACAATTTTAACCTACCGCGCGGAGCTCCCTGACGAGTTAGGCTTCAAGGCAAAAAATAATTTACAATTATTTTTGAAATTCAAAAATTTAGACCGATCCCCAAAAAATACATCAGGTGTAGGAATCTTTGGTTCAGCAGCATGTGAATGAGCAAGGTAGGTGGAAATTCCCCGCACTTCCGCAGAGAGCTGCTCCACACGATCAGACAATTGCTTTATCTCCATTGAGAGAAAAAAAAAATTCCCCCTACGGCCTCAGAGATATAGAGGAAAAAATATACACTTTTTTTTTTTTTTAAACAATTCTTTCCTGCTATTGAGTACCCTAGGATCTGCGGTATGGCGGGTGATTCTGTTATGATTGAGTCACCATAGGAGGCAGACACAAAAATAGAAGCTACGTCCAGAAAACCAGAGAAGTTGGCAACTATCAGATTGCAGACCCCTGAACCTATCAACACAACTAGCAGTAGCCGTGGGGGGTTCCTACGATGCCCTAGACCCCTCGATCACAGCCGGAGAACTGTATAGCCTAAAGACAGAAAAGGAAATCTAAACTGCCCCAGAGCAGACCCCAAAGCAAAAGGCAGCCCCCAACATATAATGATGTTGAAGCAAGATGAAAAAACACTTACACAGGCAGAAAGATAGGCTGAGCAAACGATGGGGCCCAAAACTAACTAAATAGGAAAGGAAAGGATGGTTGCTGTCTGCAATCTGCAGAAAACCCTCTCAACAAAATAAGCCAACAAGCTGATATGGAAAAAAGACCCTGAAGCAGCTACGCTTCAAAAGCTATATCAGCACTCAGGTACTTTCTGAAGAGAGAGCTAAAGGAATTCAGCTCACCCCAGCAGGGAATGGCAGAAATCCAGAAAAACAGAGCAAAACAAAGGCAAAGCAAAAATGCAACAGGCAGAGCAGAGAACTTAGCTTTAGATGAGCAGGAATTCAGACTGGTCTCCAAGGATCCCACAGAGAAATCACCCGCAGGGCAAAAAGGGCGTGGGCGGCCTTATATCCAGTCAGCAACTCCACTCAGCCAGTCATCATCATTAGTCTCAGATGTTTGATAATCAGGCTCACTACCTTTCTTCACCAGAAGAGGGAGTTCACCGGCCCTCAGTAGTGAACTCACAACACTTATGCACTGCAATGAGTTAAAGAACACTGATCATGAAAACTACGACTGTTTCTGTTTAGTATATAACTACTGTATATACTGTATGTCTCCATAGTATCTATCTATCTACAGATCGTAATGGTCTTTGCTAGAGTTGAGCGAAACAGGTCGGTCAAATTCAAAAAACGCCGACTTTAGCTAAAGTCGGGTTTTGCCGATCGAAACCCTACCATAGCGTGAGGTCGGCCATGAGGTCGCCGAGCCGAGCGCCAAAGTCGCGTTTCAAATAATGCTTCCAGCGCCTTTTCTCAGCAAATGAAGGTGGACGAACACTGTGGGCAATGCGATGACATGGGCAGCGGCCACCACCATCTTAGAGAAGGGCATTGAAGAGATTGGCTGGCTTTGTTTGACGTCACAGTGGGTATAAAAGGCCGTGACCGCCGACCACGATCTTACTTCTGCCGATCTTAGAATAGGGAGAGGTGCTGCTGCTGATTCTGAATAAGGGAGAGCGTTAGGCAGGGAAGAAGAAAAAAAATTGCTTCTGCTGATAGCGCTTTTCACTGTACAGTTAGTGTGCAGTGAAAGGGGAGGATTTTTGTTGTGTGCAGCAGCGCTGGTGGTGATTAGGCTGCCTTTAAGGCTACCTGATAGCTGCATTGCTGTGTGCACACTGCTGTTCAAACTTTTTTCAAAGCACTCCAACTTTTATTATTTTGTTCTGGTAAGTTACCGAGCATTCATTTTTTCACACACCGTATAGCGATGTACGCTCCTCACACACTACCGTGTACCGGCTGGTATCACGGACAAATAGAAGCTATCTGGGTGTGACTCTGGAAAAACAAGCCGAGGAGATTTTCCGTTTTTCCAGACCTACACCTTAGGGTACCGTTACACCTAGCGATGCACCAGCGATCCCGACAACGATATGACGCAGTCAGGATCGCTGGTGCATCGCTAGGTGGTCGCTAGTGAGCTGCCACACAGGCAGATCTCACCAGAGACATAGCAGGGGTCGGGGATCGCTACTTACCTGTCAGACGCGGCGATCCTGGCGTCCTCCCGCCCGCCTACACGTGTCGCTCGTCGGCGCCACAGGAAGCCCAGCAGGAAGTGGCCGACAAGGAATGGTCCAGGAGCTTCTCGCGTGACCAGCGATAATCAGCGGGGGAGCGGGTCGGAGGTAAGTATCACATGCAGCGATATCGCTAGCAATATCGCTGCAACGTCACAAAATCGGTGACTTTACAGCGATATTGCTAGCAATATCGCAGTGTGTAACGGGGGCTTTAGAGAGCTGTCCACTTTTCAAACAGTTTCGTATATCTGCTGTTTGATTACGGTCAAAAATAGACAGAGACAGCGTGTGTCAGTCCGTATAAAAATAGACGGAGATTGACAATTTTCCATACAGACATCGTATAGAGCTGTCCGATTCTCCAACAGTATTGTATATCTGCAGTTCGCATTACAGTCACATCTATACAGAGTCTGCGTGCGTGTGTGAGATGGTGGAAGAGTCCGCGGACGTGGGCAGGGGGTGCAGCTGGTTCTGATGGTGGTGGTGCATCGGCTGGTTCTGGCAAAAGCACAATAGCAGCTAAGGCAGGAGGTGTTGAGCCTGCGTCATCGTCTGGCCCAAGAAGGCCTGTAAGGTTCCCTTTTCTTGGAGTAGGAAAACCGGAGCATCGGGAACAGGTTTTGGCGTACATTGCCGAAACAGCCACCAGCTCTATTACCTCCTCTTCTGAACGTTTGAAACCTGCAAGCACAGAGTCGACAGTGCAGGGTTCTGGTCAGGAAAACACCTTTCCTTGTGTCCTTCACCCACACCAAAAGTTGGGGATGCGGCAGCCCACACTTCCGATTACTCTATGGAGCTCTTTTCACATACCATGCCTGGGTTATCCAGTCAAATCCTGAATTCCCCAGTCCAAGATGAATCTGACATGGAGTGCACTGATGCACAGCCACTGCTAGATGATTCTGCTGGTTCATTGACCCAGAGCACTACATTGCCCTCGCAGTCTACTGAGCCAGAATCTGACCCTGATGAAACTCAGGTTCCCCTTCCCGCATAATATACCACCTTACATGGTGACACAGAGGAAGGTAAAGAGGAAGGTGCAGATGACTTTGAAGAGGAGGTGATGGATGACTCAGTTCTTGGCATCCATTGGGGGAGGAGGGTGGCGCTGGCAATAGTTCAGATAAGGAGAAGGATTCGCAGCAGGCATTGACATCGCAGCAGCGGTTATCTGGCAGGCCCGTAGCTGTCCAAAAATGTGTAACAAAAACTAAAAGAATTGCAGGACAGCTTGGCCAGACAGTCAACTTAGCACAGCGTGCAAGGCCAGAAAATGTATACCATAGTAGGAAGAGTGCAGTGTGGCACTTCTTTGTCCAAAATCCTACTTATGAGGCAAAGGTTACCTGTAAGAAGTGCGGAAGGACCTTTAGCCGAGGTAAACAACTCAGAAATTTGAATACCAGTTGCATGCTTAGACATTTAATCAACATGCACTTGCAAGCATGGACAGACTACAAAACCTCAGGTACCACATGTGCACCTGCTCCGACTGAAGGTAGCCAGCAACGCTCCATCGCTTCCCCCACTGTAAGACCACCGCCACCGTTAAGCACACCACCAGTACTAAATGTGGAGGTGTCGTCGCAAGGCCAAAGCACTCAGGGAATCACAATGGTTTTGCAACACAACACTGAATCTAGGCCATCACCACCAATACCATCACCAACCCCCTCTCACTCCGTCCGGTCCACCTCTACTTCCCCCATATGCAGCTCTCCAGTCCAGCTCACACTACCAGACACTCTGAGTAGGACAAGAAAGTACTCATCCTCTCATCCGCCTACACTGTGTTTGAACGCCTACATTGCCAAACTAATCTCATTAGAGATGATGCCCTACCGTTTGGTTGAAAGCGAAGCTTTCCGCGAGCTCATGGCCTACGCTGTCCCACACTATGACCTACCCAGTCAGCACTTCTTTTCTCGAAAAGCCATCCCTGCCCTACACCGGCATGTGAAACACCGCATTGTCCATGCACACAACAGATGCATGGACCAGTAGGCATGGCGAGGGCCGTTACATGTCCATCACTGCGCTCTGGGTTAATGTGGTGGATGCAGGCTCTACAGGGGACAGCGGTGGTGGAACAGTGCTGCCTAGCCCACGGTATAGGAAACAGTTGGCTGTAGACTTTCGACCCTCCTCCTCCATGAGCGAAAGCTCGTCCACAGAGCGCAGTCGCACGAGCACTCCATCTGAAGCTGGCAGTGTTGCACACGAGGTGTCCCACTATCGAACAGCTAGTGGTAAGCGTCAGCAGGCTGTGTTAAAGATGATGTCTTTGGACGACAACAGACACACCACGGAGGTACTGGCCGACTACTTGCAGCGACAAACTGAGTCATGGCTGGGCAGTCTACATCTTGAGGCAGGCAAGGTTGTCAGTGATAATGGCCGTAATTTTGTGGCAGCCATAGCCCGTGCAAAACTCACACACATACCTTGCCTGGCTCACAATTTGAACCTGGTTGTGCAGTGCTTCCTTAAAAATTATCTGAAGTTAACATTCCTGCTCCATAAGGTGCGAAGACTGTGCTCGCACATCCGTCGCTCGGCCGTACACTCCAGTCATATGCAGAAGCTGCAGCGATTGCTCCTCCTCCCCAAGCACCGCCTAATCATAGACGTTGCAACAAGGTGGAACTCCACCCTGCACATGGTTGAGAGGCTGCGCGAACAGAGGCAGGCTGTAATGCATTTGTGGGAGGATACACGGGAAGGCAGTTTGAGGGAAGACATGGAATTGTCGGGTGTGCAGTGGTCAAAGCTGAAAGACCTCTGTAAAGTCCTTCAGTGTTTTGAGGAATGCAAACGGCTGGTAAGCGCAGATGACGCCATCATAAGCATGAGCATCCCACTTATGTGTCTGATCATGCAAAGTTTGACGCACGTTATGGATCTGGCGTCTGCAGCAGAGGAGGAGGAACAGGAGAAGGAGGAGGGAAGCCTTGCTGACAGTCAGCCATTGTCTGGTCAGGGAACTGTCCTGGACGAGGTGGAGGAAGAAGAGGAAGAGGAAGAGGAGGAGGAGGAGGATGATTATTTTGGGCAGGAGGATGCTTCTCAGGGGGCAAGAGAAAATGTTGGCTTTCCAAGGTCAGGTACAGGGTTTGTGCGTGACTGTAGGGATGTGGATTTGCCAGAAAGTGCTCCTCCACCCAGCAGTGGCAGTGCATTATTCACACCTGGAACATTGGCCCACATGTGTGATTATGCCTTGTGGATCCTAAAAAGGGACCCTCACATTGCCAAAATGATGAAGGATGATGACTACTGGCTGGCCAGCATCCTCGATCCACGCTACAAAGGCAAATTACACGACATCATGCCACAGGAGAACCTAGAGATAATATTGGTTAACAAACAAGCAACTCTGGTAAACCGTTTGTTTGAGGCTTTCCCAGCACACAGCAGCGGTGCTGGTTCTCCTACGAGCTGTAGTGGGCACAATGGAAGAGGTGTTCATGGTGCACACAGCCGAAGTGGCGTTGGAGACAGGGGTTTAATGACCATGTTGTGGAATGATTTCTCAAGTACCGCTCACACGACTGCTAATACTGCATCGATTAAAAGTGACAGGAGACAGCAGTTGTCAACTATGGTTACAAACTACAGTACTTCTCCTCCCATATCGATGTTCTCCCTCACAGGTCATTCCCCTTTGACTATTGGGCCTCTAAACTGGACACCTGGCCTGAATTGGCACACTATGCCTCACAGGAGCTCGCTTGCCCAGCTGCTAGTGTGCTATCAGAAAGAGTCTTCATTGCTGCTAGATCAATCCTGACAGAAAAAAGGACCCATCTGTCGACCCAAAATGTTGATGATCTAACCTTCATTAAAATGAGCCATGCAGGGGTTTCAAAGGATCTTGTCCCACCTTCCCCTGATGACACATAGGTTGCCAGAAAACTGCCTTGCTTTTGTCCTCCTCTTCCTCGGACTTGCCCAATTCCGCCCTTTGCAGCAGCTGAATGTCCAGCCAACACATCAACATATGCCATTTTTTAAACCTCCCTAACTGGGCTGCCCCCCCCCAAGGGCTTGGGTCAACACCTGGCGCACCCGGGCAGGTGCCGTTGCTCTGAACAGGTGGATGGGCCCACTGATGGCCGACCGCACTGGCACAGGGCCCCTCATACTACAATACAGTGTCTCTGACGGTGGGGGGCCCTCTCACTGTCAGACACACCAGCGCACTATGAGGGGCCCTGTGCCAGTACCATCGACCACGAGTGTGCCCTCTCTGCTTGGTCATGGCCACAGCACTTGCAAGTTGCAATACTTACCTATCCCTGCTCCATGGCTGTGTAGTCTGGACAGTTAAATCCTTCACAGGGACGGCCACTAGAAATTTGGTGTATTGATCGATGATGGTTAAGATGTAGTTATGGCCTGTCCTGCTGGCCTCTACCTTCAGCTTATCAATGGCTACCATTTGTAATGGACGTCAACTTACAAGCGGATGCAGTGGTGCTTTATGATCACCTTTCACAGTTGTGATAGTCACAGACATGTGACATTCCTGCCACCATTTTTCAATGTCTCCTCTCATGCCAATCCAATAGAATTGCCTACGGCCTGTGGCTTCTGTCTTTTGCATTACAAAATGACCAGACACATCATGATAGGCAGTGAGGACCATGTCTATATCTCTCCCTGTGATCACAATTTGATGGAGACGAGTAACGGTGATGTGAACCACGCTACTGTGATAAAGCAATCCTTTCTTCACAAAGAACCGTTTTCGCTGTCTCCACAGACACAGTAATTGAGGGTCTGCATCGCCTCTGCAACATCTACTGGGAGGTTTTCCCACTATGAGTAATTCCCAAATTTCTGCTAACACTCGACTTTCTGTCTGTACTTGTATCCATGTAGTTTCCAGTAGCGGAGAGTCTGGACTGGCTTACTGAGATTGAAATAAATATGAAGATTTAAAAGTACCACAACACTGTATACTGTTGTACGCTTCGAATGCCTTTCCCTTTTTCTACTTTTTAAATTCTGGTGTAATACATGGTGAGCCTGTGAGTGTCTGCGTCTGACTCTGGAAGTATAGACGGAAATCAACAATTACCCCTAGACTGGATACACCTGGTATGTGCTGATACGATACCTTTGTTAAAAATTGTTATTATGGTATCATCCATTGGGACTGAGCGTGTGTGGTTTAAGCCTTTTATATACACGGTGAATCGGAGATACCAATTTTTACCCTATACTCGATACAGCTTGTATCTTGTTATACAGTACATTTGTTCAACATTTAGTATTACGGTCAAATCCATACTGAGTAAGCATCTTAGAGTGACTACGGGACTATGTATACGGAGATTTCAATTGTACCCTATAATATATATACTTGCTATCTTGTTATCCAGTACCTTTTTCACAACATTTTTTATTATGGTCAAACCCAGACTGAGTGAGCGTCTGAGGTGACTCCGGAAATAAATACTGAGATTTCTAATTTGGCCAACACTGTATACAGCTGTACGCTTCTGATACAGTAACCTTTTTTGCTATTTAGATTCTGGTGAAATCCGTAATGAGCCTGTGAACGTCTGTCTGTTACTCTGGAAATATATTTGGAGATTTAAGATTACTTCAACCCTGTATACAGCTGTATGCTTGTGTTACATTACCTATTTACAGCTTTTCATATTCTTGTGTAATCCATACTGGGCCTGAGAGCATTTGTGTCTGCCTCCTAAAATATTTACGGAGATTCCTAATGTTTACACTATACTATATACACCTTGTATCTGGTGATACTGTACCTTTTTCAACTTTTTATTTTATTGTGTACTCCATACTGAGCCTGTGAGCGTCTGTGTATGACTCATGAAATATATACGGAGATTTACTGTTATCCCTAGACCGTATATAGCTGTACGCTTCTGATACAGTACCATATATCTGCTGGTATTTTGGGTCCATTTTTCAAAACATGAGGAAGTATGGTGGAAGAGGACGTGGACGTGGGCGTGGGGGGCCACCTGGTACTGATGGTGGTGGTGGTGCATCTGCTGATAGTGCCAAAAACACAATAGCAGCTAAGGCAGGAGGTGTTAAGCCTGCGTCATGGTGTAGCTCTGGAAAGCCTGTAAGGCTCCCTTTTCTGGGAGTAGGTAGACTGCTTTTAAAGCCGGAGCATCAGGAACTGTTTTTGGCTTACATTGCCGAAACAGCCTCCAGCTCTATTGCCTCCTCTTCTGAAGTTTCAAAAAATGCAAGCACTGAGTCGTCAGTGCAGGCTTCTGGTCAGGAGCAACCCCTTTCCTTGTGTCTTTCACCCACAAAAAAAGTGAAGGATGCGGCAGCACACACTTTAGATTACTCCATGGAGCTCTTTTCACATACCATGCCTGGGTTAATTAAAAATGGGGCCCATCATATACTGGAGCATTCCAAATGGGGGACATCAGACACTGGAGCAGCATTTACGGGGCCATTATACACTGGAGCATAAGAAATGGAGCCCATTATATTTTGAGCATTATTAGGGCCCATCGTACACTGGGGCATCATCCATGAGGCCCATCATAGACTGGGGCATTCCAGATGGGGGACATCAGACACTGGAGCAGCATTTACAGGGCCCATTATACACTGGAGCATTAGAAATGGAGCCCATTATATATGGAGCATTATTTGGGCCCATAAGACACTGGAGAATCATACATGGGGCCCATCATATACTGGAGCATTCTAAATGGGGCAGATCAGACACTGGAGCAGCATCTATGGGGCACATTATACACTGGAGCATTATAAATGGGGCCCATTATATATGGAGCATTATTTGGGCCCGTAAGACACTGGAGCACATCCATGGGGCCAATCATATACTGGAGCATTCTAAATGGGGCAGATCAGACACTGGAGCAGAATCTATGGGGCACATTATACACTGGAACATTACAAATGGGGCCCATTATATATGGAGCATTATTTGGGTCCATAACACACTGGAGCATCGTCCATGGGGACCATCATATACTATAGCATTATGTGGAGCTCATCATATACTGTATGGAACATTATATGTGACCAATTATTCTGTATGGAGAAATATATGGGGTTCATTATTCTATATGGCGCACAATGTGGTGGCCATAATACTGTATGGAGTAATATACTGTCCTTTTTTTGAGCTATCGCACAATTTAAAATAGATCAGTCATGTCATGTAAGCAGTGAAGTATTTGTCATTGTACTATACCGCTATTTCTCTGCCGTATCGGAGCATCATGAATTGTGGTATATGTTAAAGGGGCACACTGACACTCTTTGGCCCTGGGCCCACGAAAACCTGGAGCCAGCCCTACCCCCACAACTTTAGCCAAATAACCCCCAGTTTTCAATGCATGACTATTATTATAAAGTAAATTAAGGTTGACAAGCTTCAGTAATAAGAATTGATGCTTTCGGCATTGAAATGGGCACTGTAGGTGTGTTTATTGTTCTCCACTCCCTGCCGACTTTTCTTCCCCATTGACTTGCATTGGGTTTCGTGTTTCAGTCGGCCTCCGACTTTTCCCTATAGTCGGCCGATTTCGTTCGACCCGACTTTTGCGAAAGTCGGGTTTCATGAAACCCGACTTGACCCTAAAAAAGGTAAAGTTGCTCATCTCTAGTCTTTGCCTATTTTATCGTATGTCACCAATAGCAGGCACGCCGAAGTCAGTTGCCGACTCCTGCACTGGCTACAGAAGAGGGAGTGGGGGAAGGTAAGAAGAATTTTTTTTATATGTGTTAAAGAACAACACCGGAGCGTGGAACATTATTAAAGGATGGGTCTAGAAAGGGGAATGGGGATATTGTACCAGGCTGAGGGACATTATGCCAAGAAGGGGTCTACATTGGGGGGACATATATTACTGGAAGTGGCGAGTACGGGATCATTGCACTAAGATGGGGAACATTATTACAGGAAGGGGCACAGGATAAGGGAACATTCTTACTAGATATTGGATATTGGATATTATCACTGTGAGAGTCCCAGGAAGGGGGACATAATTAGTGGAAGGGGCACAGGATGGTGGGGAACATTCTTACAGGAAGGGGCACAGGATGTTGGAAATTATTACTGCAAGGGACTCAGGATGGGGGACATTATTACTGGAAGGGGCCTAGGATGGGTGACATTAGTACAAGTTGGGGACATTATCACATCATTGAGGGGCATGCATGTATTTTTAGGATTTAGAACACTATGAGGGCACATACTACTGACTAACATGCAGGTGGGGGATGTCCAAAATCTATCTATTATCTATCTATCTATCTATCTATCCATCTATTATCTACTGTATCTATTATCTATCTATTACCTATCTATTTATATATCTGTCTATTTTCTATCTTCTATCTATCTATTATATATCTATTATCTATCTTCTATCTATTATCTATCTTCTATCTATCTATTATCTATGTATCTCTCGTATCTATCTTTCCATCTATCTACAGTATATCTCTCTTTCTATATTTTATCTATATAATTCTGTCTTCATAACAATAGATGTCGGTGTTAGTACAGAATTTTGTTAACACATCTTCAAAGTCACATGTATCACCAGGGAAGGTCTCTGTAGAGGTGACTGGCAGACAAGTCATCTTATCTCTACATCTAAAGAACGTCATTCACCTTCTGCTTGGTTTGAGATAGTTTTTAGAATGTGTCAATTAATCCACTGAAAGCAAGTGTTCAGTAGGAGACAGGCGGTGGGTGAGCTTTTAACACACATTCCCTCTGATCCTGTATTTACAGCAAAATCCAACATCCCTTGCTTATTGTACAGCATATTCTGCTATATAGAGTGGTATATATAAAAGAGAAGTGGGGAGGGGCAGAGCAAAAAAATGCACCCAGGGTCCCATAGTGGGGTCCCCCAAGGGCCACATAGCAGAAGCAATAGTTGTACCAGTCACTTTATCCTTACTTCAGGAAATTGAAGTAAGGATAAATATTTCAGATGAGTTCTTAGGGTAAGCAGTCAAGTGTGTGTATATGACAAATAACTCTATTTCTGGCCATTATTTGACTTGTATCCTGCAATATCACCAGAACCTCCAATTTTGACTTGTCTATGAGCTAGTGGATATTTTCTATACATTACACACAGTAAAGAGGAGATCATGCTCCTCTATCTCTCTGTGCATACTCACAAGCAGCATGGAGAACACTGTACATCCCTACTGAGCAATATAGCTGTGAATCCAGCCTGCCGATAATCTATCTCCCCAAACTAAATATGGTAGCTAAAAAACAGCTAAAATGCTCTAGCCCAATAGGAATAACATAATAAAATAATATTCTAGTCCACTAGGAATAATAGATTACAAACTACTAATTCACCCTGTATAAAATTATAAGATGTGGTAAGTGGAGAAAGATGGCAAATTGTGTACAATTAGAGGGAATGTCAATCTACTTGGAAGAACACCATTAAAAATGTTCTATTCACCCATAAACCTTCAATGGAGTTCAGATGCAAACTCAGATATAGCCGATGCACAGGGGTGGGGCTGTTTTTGAAAGAAAGCAACCATGTTTTTTTTTATTCTTGTGGCTCCTATAAAAGGATTGTCAACTATTCGAACAACTCCTTGTTAAACAATATGCAAAATAAAACCACCCTGTACCCATATTCCATACTGGTGCCATTACAGCGATATCGGCGCTGGGTCAGGTGACTTTGTTATGTTATGTAAGCCCTGCAGCCAATCAGCAGCCCATTAGTTATCGCTGATTGGCTGCAGGGCTCACAAGGCCTATCAATGTCCTCAGGCGACCTGGAGCAAACATTGCCAGAACGTCACCGGGGTTCAGTGTAAGGTATTTTTATTTTACATTGGAGAATACAGTATTTAAGAAGGGGTTGGCCACTACTTGGGACAATCTTGATAGGTGATAACTTGCTGTTTGTTAGAGGTCAGACCACTGGTAACTCAACCCCTACAAATCTCTGGAACGGAGCGATGAAATACCCTTTGAGAATGGAGTGTTAGAATTCAACTGTCTATGGGTTTTTTGAATATAACCAAGTACGGTTAATAGACAGGGTCGGGACGAGAGTTAGGTAGGTTAGGCACCCGCCTAGGGCGCTACCTCTTGCCTCCTCAGGGGCAGCACTTTGGGCAAGAAAAGAAAAACTGAAAAGCTAAATTGCTGCAGGTACTCAACACTTTATTCTGGCCTCAGGTGCTCAGCACACTGATGGCCGGGGAGCAGGCACACAGGATAGCAGTGACAGTGATTCACCGATACCGCTCACGATGCTCACTGCTCCACCCCGGCCGTCGCTCCCTTCCTTCACTCGATTGTATTTGTGTCTATAAGACATGAGTACAAGTGATGTCAACGCCGATGAGGACAGGAGCAGAGGAGCTGTAACCATTTCTGGCCTGCGCCCCGTTGGAGACGATGCATGCATAGTACCTAGGACGGGGCGATGCAGTGACGTTATCGGGGCATTCAGTGCCCACTGCTGTACCACATAGAAGAGGTAATGTCAGATGTGCTGGATGGGGAGCCTGGATTAGGTGAATATAAGCTTCTTTTAATTTTTTTTTCATATTATTTTGCCAATGAATGGGGCTATAACAAAAGGGGCTGATTGTGGGGAAATTACAAGAGGGGCTCACTGTAGTGACATAGTACTCCCATCAGCCGACGCCTGTGACCAGAGGTAAACTTTTTACCTCCGGTCACAGCTGCTGGCTCACGCTATCATCTGGCAGCTTGAGAACCGTAGCTTTCTGACAGGCAGTAACAATCTTACCGCCTGTCAGAGCCAGGGTTTGCTGTGCTGTCAGGCAGATGGATGATCGGGCCCTCATTCATCTGACTGGGGTGCAGGTTTGGTTACTGTTCTGGAACCCAAACCGAACTTTTTTAACTGTTCGGCCAAACCCTCCAGATCCAAACATCCAGAGGTTTGCCTATCACTAATTCATAGAGTCGTAGAATGTTAGTGTTGGACGGGACCTCCAATATCATTATGTCCAGCCCCCTGCTCAGCAAAGGACTCACTAAACCATCTCAGACAGATGTCTTTCCAGCCTCTGTTTGAAGACTTCCATTGAAGGAGAACTCACCACCTCTTGTGGCAACCTGTTCCACTCACTGATCACCCTCACTTTCAAAAAGATTTTTTCTAATCTGTATCTTCTCCCTTTCAGTTTCATTCCATTGCTTAGGGATCCTGTTACCCTAGTCTCTGGCTCATTCCTTTTTTTAAGGGCTGAGGGTTCATCAGGGGAGACGCAGACTTCAACTGCCTAGGGCACGAAATATCATGTCCCGGCCATGAATTATGCAGTGGGACTCAAGGTACTTCAGAGCCCTGTTTTGAGTATTTCTGACAGTTCTCATTGATCATCAAGTTGTCCACAATCATGTGGATAGCTAATATCTTGCCCACTAGGAGATAACCTTTTAAGGGTCTCTTTCTCTCTAGTTTGGCCATGAGCCCTCAGAAATTGCACAAATGGTCAGTCCAAACTTGAATATAGAAGTAAATGCTTATTATGTCATGATTAAGGGAGCTTAGTCTCTAGAAACGCGTCGATATTCATATCCATCTGGTGTTGTGCTGAAGATTGTATCCTCCATGTTACAAGTTTTGTGAATAAAAATTTTTTTATCTTCACGGAATCGGTTGAGCTGGACATCTTTTTCTCTTTTGGCTTTTTTTTTCTCCAAGTGGACTAGAATTAATCCACATAACTCAATAAACTTGTAAACTGCTCTTCAACTTTATAACTCCGTTGGAGAATAAGGGAAACTCACTTATAGACCATGGAGCTAACATTAGCAGGAACTCAACTGAGAGTTAATTGTTTTCATGATCTGGATAATTTCCTTCCAAGATGTAGGACAGTTTTTTAGTTCATGAAATGTATCTCGGCTTCTTGGTCCAAGGAAATGCTTCATCGGTCACTTCTACCCACAACTTGATAAAATTACAACCTCTTCCAGCCAGAAACTGTCATATGTAAATTGTACAGTTACCACTGATGAGTTCGGGAAGACATTTAGCCACAGGGTCTCTCATGATAAGATCAAAAGTTAGGTCTGTTTAACTTATCACTGTGTTCACTCCATCAGCTGCTTTTTCAGACTAGCTTTGCCTGTAAAGAATGTTTTTCCTTCCAAAATAAGACAATACTTCATGCCAAAGATTCTCCATAGAAAACCGTGTTTGCTTCCTGCACCTCCATAGTATTTTCATAAGATGATGAAGGCATCTGGAGTTGTAATGATCTCGGTGATGAGCTCAATGATTTCTAAGGTGCAAAGTTAGAAGTTGTGCACGGGTGGAAATAGAGGCAAATGGTTTCTTCCAGAGACACAATGTGAAGCTGTTGAAACACAATATTATATATGTAAAAAGTCTTCCTCTACCCATGTGCTATTTAAAATACTGGTAGCGGTAGACCAGAAACCTGATGGCTTGATAACGATGGAGAAGATCCTAGGCTTGCACAAGATCGATCTGCCTAAAGACCATTCATCCATCAAGTTGCCATGGCTCAAGATCAACCTGGAGGCCACTAAATTAGAAAAAAAAAATAGTCTTATATGTGGTAGAGCGGCCTACTGGGGCCCAGGTACAACTTCTACTTCACTACCTTCAGCACCACCATTACAAGCAACGACCTACACATGGATGATTTCAGCCTTCTCATCAAGGAGGAATTGACAGGTTGCACCAAATGCTTCATATTATTTGGAGGTCCTTATTAGTGAAATTTCACCATCCCAAGCGGAGTGGATTTCAGCCCCTCTTGGCAGGAAACATACAAATAATATATGTTGCCAACTTGCAGACCATCATGTCCAAACAGTCTGGCCTTACTAGCAGAAGAGCATTGCTTTTCAAAGGACTGCTCACTTAAATTTAAGGAATAGCAACATAGTAGTAATCAACTTGATATGTAGGTCAACACACAGCCTTTCTCCGACACATCTCCTTCCTAAGACATAAGTCATTACACAGAATCAAATGAATTACTTATTTGTAGAAGTTATCACACAGTCCTCACCATCCTACAAAGTTGACAAAGGTCTAACACAACATGCAAGACACTTCCCTCAGCTGCTCAGTGTCTGCCTCTCTATGAGGATACTTGAGTCTTGATGTGTTGCACTTCTACAATAAAGTTTAACAGTTTTCCATCTTTGAGTCACTGCCAGAACTTATTGAGACACATGATCTCTCCACTTAGCTTCCAACCCATCAATGGCTCTCCAGGGGACACACTCAAACCCTCTCTCTAAAGACTTCTCTTTTTGCTTCAAACACTACCCTAGAATGACCTCCTTGGAGCATGTTCCTGCCATCATCAGAGGGAACCATTTTGTTCATGTTCACCCTGATGTTATCACCTTCTCCAACAAGTGAAAAGTCAAACTGCGGAGCAGATTATGTATGTACCCCCATTACAGCATATACAGATATTTATGATAAGGTGTCCATTACTCCTTCTACATACAGATCCCGAGGCTGTGTAGAATAAGTGCTCACAATCTGGTCATCAGCAGGCCTAGAAGCCCAAGGACAGCAAACTGTACCAACTTGGAGACCAGGAGAACTTGAAGAGTGTGGCCCTCTTCCTGCTGCAATGCTGCAAATACTCAGCTGTGAGGGACACTTCATTGAAGAGACTCTTTAATCTACTCCTGGACTAAGAGAGCGAGAATGAGAGAGAACTGTGCAGCTAAAGATTTTTCAGCAATAACTTGAATAAAAAGGATTTTTTTGTACTGTTACAATTCTTACAAGTAGAAAAGTTATTGATTCAATGTAATTCTTAAAAGTTAGATAAAATCAAATCAATAAGACAGAAAAGTGATACTAGATATGTCTGAAAGCTACTAATTCCCTCTCCTTATGGCGATACGCATAAATGCCCAACCCCTAGATTTCTTCTAGTCAGCAGTTCTGGTGATAATGTAATAATGACCATAAATAAAGCCAAATCTCATTCGTCGCATAAACATTTATATTGTGTAGACATTGTATCTTATTTCTTATCTCCTACTGCAGACCTGGGCAAAGTGCCGCCCACGGGCCACATCTGGCCCTCTGGCTCTCTCAGTCCGGCCTGTGGACCGACACAGCTGTGGGGCTGGAAACCTGAGGTCCGCCGGCCGCACCGTGCCCTCCCTCTCGCTGTCTCCCTAGGCGCAGAAAGCATTGGTGTGGAGGGGCCTTCGGCCACTTCCTCCACCAATCAGCGTGTGAAACAGCTGACACGATGACATCATTTCATCGCGTCAGCTGTGTACCACCGGAGAGTCAGCACAATGGAGGCAGGGAGAAGAGCAGAGCGCCAGGGAGTGAGTATGTGGTGTGGTTTTATTTTTTCATGTGTATGAACATGGAGATTCTATGGGGTTGAACATGTGGATTCTATGGGGTGAACATGGGGATTCTATGGAAGTGAACATGCAGATTCTATGGGGGTGAACATGCGGATTCTATGGGGGTGAACATGGGGATTCTATGGAAGTGAACATGCAGATTCTATGCGGGTGAACATGGGAATTCTATGTGGGTGATGTACAGCACATGGGGATTCTATGGTGGTGACATGCAGAACATGGGGATTCTATGGGGGTGACATGCAGCACATGAGAATTCTATGGGGTGACATGCAGCACATGGGGAGGCCATGGGAAGGCTGTATACTGTCATGCAGTATATGGGAAGGCTGTGTGGGGCTCATGCAGTATATAGGAAGGCCGTGTGGGGATCATGCAATATATGGGGAGGATGTGTGGGGCTCACGCAATATATGGGGAGGCTGTGGGGGCCTCATTCAGTATGTGGAGAGACTGTAGGGCTCATGCTGTATATAAGAAGGCTGTTTGGGGCTCATGCAGTATATGTTGAGGCTGTGTGGGGGCCTCATGCAGTATATGAGGGAGGCTGATTGGGGCTCATGCAGTAAATGAGGGAGGCTGTGTGGGGCTCATGCTGTACATGGGGAGGCAGTGTGGGGCTCATGCTGTACATGGGGGAGGCTGTGTGGGGCTCATGCCAAATATGTAGTAGGCTGTGTGAGGCTCATGCTGTATATAAGGGGCGGGGGGGGGGTTAAAGATATATAGGGTGGTGTCAGCATACTTAATTCTGCTCAATATTAAGTGATACAATTAATATTAATAAATTAATATAGAGTAGTATTAATTATTTAATAATTAATTAATTAATTATTAATAAAGACGAAAGAATCTAATTACTAAAAATATTGGAGAAAGAGAAACCAATCACAAACTAAAATGTTTCTATACTAATGCACAAAGCATGGGCAACAAACAAGGAGAATTGGAACTACTAACACAGGAACAGAAATATGATGTAATTGGAATCACTGAAACTTGGTGGGACAATACACATGATTGGAATACAAGACTAGAAGGATACAACTTATTTGCAAGAAACAGACTTGATAAACGAGGAGGGGGTGTCGCATTGTATGTTCGAAACGCGTATATCTGCACAGAGATTGAAGCTTCAGAGACTGGGAGTTCTGTGGAAACTGTTTGGGTAAGAATACAAGGACAGAACAATGGAAAGGACACCATTGTAGGCATTTACTACAGGCCGCCTGTGCAAGCCGAAGATATAGATGAACTCTTTATGCATCAGATGGCCAAGTTCTCCTAAAAATATGACATAGTTGTCATGGGAGATTTCAACTATCCAGACATTTGTTGGGAATCTCTCTCAGGCAAAACTAACAGGTCAAGGAAATTCTTATCCTCTCTTGCTGACAACTTTATCTTCCAAAAGGTAAGGGAGAAAACAAGGGGAACTGCTACCTTGGATCTAATCCTTATAAACAGGGAGGAAATGGTTGAGGAGGTAAAAGTGGCTGGGACCCTAGGAGGTAGCGACCATGCTATTTTAGAATTTTGGATTACTAGAGGTGGAAGACCTGTGAAGACTCAGACGTCAAGGTTAGATTTCAGAAAGGCAGATTTTAAGGGATTCAGAAAGAGAATTGGAGGGATCCAATGGCTGGATATCCTTAAAGACAAAAATGTCCAGGAAGGATGGGAAATCTTGAAAAATGAAATTCTCAAAGCACAGTTGTTAACAATTCCGAAAAGAGGGAAGAATAGGAAGCATTTAAGGAAACCAGGATGGATGAACACAGAACTTAAGCACATGCTAAAAAGGAAGAAAAAAATGTTTATAAAATGGAAAGAGGGAGGCATATCTAAAGAAGAATATAATGCTGTCTGCAGAACCTGCAGGGCACAAATCAGATTAGCTAAAGCTGAAAATGAACTGAGGCTTGCAAGAGATGTCAAAAGCAATAATAAAGGATTTTGGGGATATGTCAAAAGTAAAAGAAAAGTCAAAGATGCTATAGGATTTTTACAGGATGAAAATGATGAAATGGTAAGACAGGATGTTGAGAAGGCTGAACTTTTAAATTCCTATTTTGCATCTGTTTTCTCTCAGAAAGGAAATGCAACATCAACTGTTATTCACTGTCCTATTAAGGGAATAGAAGAATCCAGGATATCTATAAACAGAAAGATAGTGAGGAAACACTTAGCTAACCTAAATGAATTCAAGTCTCCAGGTCCAGATGAATTACACCCCAGAGTACTGAAGGAGATAGCAGAAGAAATTTTTGAACCCCTCTCCATAATCTTTGAAAATTCTTGGAGAACAGGAGAAGTGCCAGAAGACTGGAGAAGAGCAAATGTTGTTCCTATCTTCAAAAAGGGGAAGAAGGTGGACCCAGGCAACTATAGGCCGGTGAGTCTGACTTCTATACCAGGAAAGATCTTTGAACAAATTATTAAACAACATGTATGTCAATACCTGGATAAGAATGAAGTGATTAAACAGAGTCAGCATGGGTTTCTAACTAATAAGTCATGTCAGACTAACTTAATTTCCTTCTATGACGGTATCACTGATTGGGTGGATCAAGGAAATGCTGTAGATATAGTATATCTTGACTTCAGCAAAGCATTTTACAAAGTCTCTCATACAATCCTTATTGAAAAAATGACTAAGTATGGAATGGACAAGGCAACTGTTAGGTGGATTCATAACTGGCTTAGTGATCGGACCCAAAGAGTGGTCGTAAATGGCTGCACATCCAGTTGGAAGAATGTCTCAAGTGGGGTACCACAGGGCTCTGTCCTGGGCCCTGTATTGTTCAACATCTTTATCAACGATTTAGATGAAGGAATTGAGGGTAAACTGATTAAATTTGCTGATGACACAAAGCTAGGAGGGATAGCTAATACTAGAGAAGAGAGAGAGAGGATTCAAAAAGATTTAAATAAACTGGAGAAGTGGGCAGCAACTAACAGAATGGTTTTTAACAGGGAGAAATGCAAAGTACTACATCTGGGCAATAAAAATGAAAAAAGCATATATAGAATGGGAGGAATAGGGCTAAGTGACAGCACATGTGAAAAAGACTTGGGTATACTAATAGATCACAGACTGAATATGAGTCAACAGTGTGATGCAGCAGCAAAAAAGGCAAATGCAATTCTAGGATGTATTAACAGAAGCATACAGTCTAGATCACGTGAAGTCATTATTTCCCTCTACTCCTCTTTGGTCAGACCTCATCTGGAATATTGTGTCCAGTTTTGGGCACCACATTTTAAAAAAGACATCAACAAACTGGAGCAAGTTCAGAAAAGAGCGACCAGAATGGTGACCGGTCTGCAAACCCTGTCTTATGAGGAAAGGTTGCAGGATTTGGGAATGTTTAGTTTGCAAAAGAGAAGACTGAGAGGAGACTTAATAGCTGTCTACAAATATCTAAATGGCTGTCACATTGTAGAAGGATCAACTTTATTCTCATTTGCACAAGGAAAGACTAGAAGCAATGGGATGAAACTGAATGGGAAGAGACACAGATTAGATATTAGAAAAAACTTTTTGACAGTTAGAGTGATCAATGAGTGGAACAGGCTGCCACGAGAAGTGGTGAGTTCTCCTTCAATGGAAGTCTTCAAACAGAGGCTGGACAGACATCTGACTGGGATGATTTAGCGAATCCTGCTTTGAGCAGGGGGTTGGACCAGATGGCCCAGGAGGTCCCTTCCAACTCTACGATTCTATGATTCTATGATAAGCTATTGGTTTGGCCCTCCTCGGGAAAATTAATTGCCTATGCCCACCCTGTCCTACTGGATTTAGAGAGAAAGTCAAAGAAAGAGCGCGAGAGAACTGTGCAGCTACAACTTTTCAGCAAGCACTTGATTAAAAAGACTTTTTTGTATTGTTACATTTTTTACAAGCAGAAAGCTTATTATTACAATGTTATTCTAAAAAGTTGCACAAAAGCATGACGATAGTAGAGAAAAGTGATTCTAGATTCATCTAAAAGCTGCTAATCCCCTCTTCCTATGGCAAGGGTGGGGAATCTCTGGTAAGCTCTGTCCCCCAGGTTGACTTCTCGGGACCACAGTGCTCGGGTGGTGGACAGAAAAAAATGCCCACCCATTGCCATCCCTTTAATTGCTCCTGACACTGCAAGCATGTGAACGCAGCGTTCACTACTGAACACAGTGGTTTGTGCAATAAATGATTACGTCTTGACACTGGTTAATGCCAGCACCAGGACTTACTTTGTGAACGAAGTAAGTGCTCTATGGCTCAGTCCCATCGATGACGATGAAAGCAGCGGTAGCCCCAGTGCCTACTGTGATGTATATGTCCCAGTGTCTCCTGTGATGTATGTGCCCCAGCCTTTGATGTAATGTTTGTGCTCCAACCACTCATGTGATTTATATAATACCAGCCCCTCTTGTGATATTTGTGCCCCAATGACTCCTTTGATGTATATTTCCCAACTCCAATGTATCCTGTGTGATGTATAAGCTCCAGCCCCAGTATCTACATGATGTATATGCTGTAGTCCCAGTGTCTCCTATGTGGTGTACATGCTCCAGCCCCAGTGTAACCTATATGATTTATATGCTCCAGCCCCAGTATCTCCTATGTGATGCATATACAGCAGTCGGTGTCTCATATGTGATGTATATAGAGCAGTCTCTGTTTATTCTATGTGATGTATATATAGCAGTTTCAGTGTCTCCTATGTGGTGTATATAGAGCAGTCTTAGTGTAATGTACAGTATATACTGAAGAATCTCTGACTGATTGAGTTTTATAAATGTTTCTTGAGCAGTGAATGAATTTCCCACTGTGAGGCCACATGTAGTATAATATACATCTGTGTTCAGAACTTATTACTGCAAGTTCTTTTCAAAACTCATTGCAAAAAGTAGACTAAGCCACATCATCACCTGTTCTGTCACATAAAGATCTATGAAATGAAGAAAGACAAATACAATTTCTCCATGTGAACATCATCCTGAGAAAGATCCCATTCACACTTCTGTATCACAATCTATATGTATGGATCCCCTGTATATAATCAGCGGTGCTACATAATATTCCATAATCTACCAGCTATATTCATACATAAAAATAATGGGGAAAATAAGTATTTGATACGCTGCCAATTTTGCAAGTTTTTCCACCTACAAAGAATTGAGAGGTCTGTAATTTTTATCGTAGGTACACTTCAACTGTAGGAGACTGAATCTAGGAACAAAATCCAGAAAATCCCATTGTATGATTTTTACATAATTAATTTTAATTTCACTGCATGAAAAAAGTATTTGATACAAGATAAAAACAGAACTTAATATTTTGTACAGAAACATTTGTTTGCAATTACAGACGTCAGATTTTTTCTGTGGTTCTTGACCAAGTTTGCACACACTGCAGCAGGGATTTTGGCCCCCTCCTCCATACAGATCTTCTCCAGATCTTTCAGGTTTCAGGGCTGTTGCTGGGCAAAATTGAGCTTCAGCTCCCTCCAAAGATTTACTATGAGGATCCGGTCTGGAGACTGGCTAGACCACTCCAGGACCTTTATATGCTTCTTACGGAGCCACTCCTTAGTTTCCTTGGCTGTCTATTTCGGGTCATTGTCATGCTGGAAGACCCAGCCATGACCCATCTTCAATGCTCTTTTTGAGGTTGTTGGCCAAGTCTTGCCATACACTACCCCATTCATCCTCCCTTCAATATTGAACAGTCGTTCTGTCCCCTTTGCAGAAAGCACCACCAAAGTATGATGTTTCCCCCACCATGCTTCATGGTTGGGACAGTGTTCTTGGTGTTGCACTCATCCCTATTCTTCCTCAAAATACGGCAAGTGGAGTTGATACCAAATTGTTCTATTTTGGTCTCATCTGACCACATGACCTTCACCCATGTCTCTTCTGTATCATCCAGATGGTCATTGGCGAATTTAAAAGCGAGCCTGGACATGTGCTGGTGTGAGCAGGGGAATCTTACGTGCCCTGCAGGATTTTAATCCATGACGATGTAGTGCGTTACTAATGGTAATGTTTGAGACTGTGGTCTCAGCTCTCTTCAGGTCATTGACCAGGTCCTCCTGTGTAGTTTTGTGCTGATTCCTGACTATTCTCAGAATCATCCTTATCCCATGAGGGGAGATCCTGCATGGAGACCCAGATCGAGGAAGATAGACAGCCATCTTGTGTTTCTTCCATTTTCTAATAATTGTCCCAACATTTGTTGCCTTCTCACCAAGCTGCTTGCCGAATGTCCTATAGCCTGTCCCAGTCTTGTGCAGGTCTACAATTTTGTCCCTGGTGTCTTAGACAGCTCTTTGATCTTGGCTATGTTGGAGAGGTTGCAGTGTCATTGATTGTGTGGACAGGCGTCTTTTATACAGGTATTGAGTTTAAACAGGTGCAATCAATGCAGGCAATAAGTGCAGAGTAGGAGGCTTCTTAACGAAAAACTAACAGGTTTATGACAGCCAGAATTCTTGCTGGTTGGTAGGTGATCAAATATTTAATGCAACAAAAAGGAAATGTAATTATTTAAAAATCATACAATGTGATTTTCTGGATTTTTATTTAAGATTCCGTCTTTCACAGTTGAAGTGTACCTGCGATAAAAATTACAGACCTCTCCATTCTTTGTAGGTGGGAAAACATGCAAAATCGGCAGAGTATCAAATACTTATTTCCCCCCACTGTATATGTATATGTCCCCCCACACACATATTCCCTGATGATGATGTCACAATATCAGAGTTCTATAGAGTGACAATGCCACACAGGTGATGATGTCACACAGGTGATGATGTCATAATAGGAAGAGGTGATAAAAGGCCGACGCACGAACATTCTAACTGAGGGTTTTAGAGTTAGTGGAGTTTGGATTTTGTTTTGCGTTTCTGTTGAGCAAAATGCCTAAAAATAAGCGCTTTATTATGGAATCTGATACAGAGAACAGCGGCAGCAGTGACCAGGTGAGTGATGATTCCTGTATTCATCATTTATAGGGTTCTTTTCAAGTCACTTTTCTGTTCCTTTTTTACCTGCGGCATATGATGACTTACTTTTGTTTGCCACATTCATCAACATGGGGCACTCTTTTCATCAATTTTTCCAAAAGTAAAAAAAAGGTCTTTTTTTCCCCCTTAATTTAACTATTTTTGCCACGTTTTAACACAAAAAAGTCAACTTTTTCCAAAATGTTGCAAAAAATAAACTTTGACCTTTAAAACTATGACATTATGAATCACTCAGGGGTAAGACGAGAACATTTCAGATAAATCTTGCATTTTTTTGAAAAGTTGCAAATAATGAACCAGGCAAAAATATCTCGAAACCCCAAATCCCGACACCAAAATTAAGCAAAAAAAATGGGTGAACTCATATAAAATAGTCTTCAAATATGGTGAATGTGATGCAAAAAAAAGACTCAAAACACAAAAAAAAATTCTAGGAATGGATCAGGCCCTATGTGTTAAGCACTAGTAGCTTTGTAACTCTCCTCTGCTGTACCCCAGGACCAGACCTTATACCCTACACAATATTGCATACATTTTAAAATTGACTCTCGATAATAATAAGATATTTTGGTTTCAAATTTCTAAAAATTGGAGGCAAAAATCATTATGTTTTTTATTTCTTTCCTCCCAGTCACCGGTCAATGGAAAACGCCGCAGAATCTCTGCGTCCAACATACAGGACGGCAGCAGTGATGAGAACGTCCATCAGGTGAGCGCTCGTTTCTCTACAGCGTGGTCTGTAGCTTTGGGTTTCAATAAGAAATGGACACCACATTCTGAAATAATGCTGCCATATTGCAGCGTCTTAATTCTCAATGTTTGTGTTTCTTGATTTCAGTCTCATCCACTTATTTCGAGGTCTCCGAGGAGCCTTGGAGATGAAGAGGGCGGCTCTGGTTCCCACCTGCTAAATACAGAGTCAGGTATGTGATAAAGCGTCTGGAAGGATCATAAACTCCTTCCTGTAAAATAATAAATTAGACTTTTGATTATTAAAACTGAACGACACAGAAGTAAATGATTATATTTTTTCTTTTCTCCAGAGCCCAAATCTCACCAATCCAACTTTGTGCAGGAAGAGACAGCAAGGTAATGTATTCCTATATATCCGTATTATCGGTGTCATATTCATGTTATCTGGTCACTAGGTGGCGCGGTTATTGGCATATTCTCAGATAAGGCGTCAGCTGTGTGTCTGCAGGTCGTGTACGACCATAGTATATATCTTTGATGTTTTCTTATCAGGAAACAGGAGCGTCCCATCAAAAACTGTTTCCTGAGAGATCTGTCTTCTCCCACATCCAAATACGTCACCAACTTTCACAAGAACAAACAGAGGTTGATACGACGTTTGTATAAGTTTTTTAACCGGACCGTCTTTGAGAACCAGGTATTCAGTTATAATACACTCCCAAAATAGGGCGATACAGGGATAAAGGGTTAGAGCTAGGATTAGAGTATCCAGCGTATATAGTATATACCTCTATATTCTGTAGGTATGGGGTGATATGGGGGACAGTGACCGGAGGGTTAGAGCTAGGGTAAGTCTATCCAGCGTATATATAGAATATACCTCAATATTCTGTAGGTATGGGGTGATATGGGGGATAGTAACAGGAGGGTTAGAGCTAGGGTAAGTGTATCCAGTGCATATAGTATATACCTCTATATTTTGTATTTTCTCCTTCTTTCCTCTGTAGCTTCCTGCAGATTTGGACATCAGCTGGAATAAAAGACTGCGTAAAATAGCCGGGCGCACTGGCTACATGCGGGATAATGAGCAGCGCTACGCCATCATCCAGTTATCAGATAAAGTGTGCGATTCTGCAGGTAGGCTTCCCATCGGGCACAATTTATGGGTTTGCTGCGGTGACATCTTCCGTACGTCTTTACTCCTGATTGTAATAAAATGCTGCTTTGTCCTCAGATCGAGTACGAGACACCATTATCCATGAGATGTGTCATGTTGCCTGCTGGCTCATCGATGGTAATGAAGACTTTGGCCATCACCAGCTATGGATGCAGTATTGCGAGAAGGTGGCACAGATCCACCCTGACCTCCCGCCCATTACCATACTCCACAGTTGGGAGTGCCACTACCCGGTGCTATACCAGTGCTCAGGGTGCCAGGGCAGGTAAGATATGACGCATATTAACCATGGACAGAGCCTGATACTGGATGGGCGGATATTCCTGTATTTTTATGCAAACGTTTTACTTGCTTTATGATTCTGCACTCAGACATGGAGGGCTTGGTCATTGATGTTGGATGTGTTTGTACTTTTCGGATCAGTCTTCTATATAAGCCTTTTTTCTCTCCATAGAATCGGACGATGGACGAATTCTCTAAACACTGAGGAGTACGTGTGCAGCCACTGTGACGGCAAATTGTTTCTTGTAACCCCAACCTGAGGAGACCTATTAGCCATAAGATCGGCCAGACAAGCTGGCAGCACATGGAAAACGTCATCCAGAACACTGGCAGCACGGGCAGCACGGTGACTCAGTGTTTAGCACTGAAGTCTGCAGCATCTGGGTCGTGGAAGCAAATACGACTACGGACTTCTGCATGGAGTTTGTATGTTCTCCCCGTGTCTGCGTGGGTTTCCTCCGGGTTCTCCGGTTTCCTCCCACATTCCAAAGACATACTGATAGGCTAAATTTGGACATCCTTCCAAATTGTCCTTAAAACAAATGATCCTAGTACAGCGCCACAAAACATGTTGGTGCTATGTCATTAACTGGGAATAAATCCTCAGCAAAAAATGTATTTTTTGTTATGTTTCTTGGTGTCAGTCATTCAATGTACAAGTAAGGGGGTGAAGTACAGGAGGAGCCAAGAGAGGGTTGCCTCCTCTGCTCCTTACCCGGTACCATTGAGCAGGGCAGCAGGCAGGGGCTGGCTGGCAAATTTTAGCCTGGGAGGCAAGTGGGTCGCCCTCGCACACCCAGGGCAGCGGGGTACTCGGTACCGGGCTGGTGTCAAGGCGGGAATGTACCACAGCAGCGGTGACCTGGTCTGTGGCCCTGGGCACCCAATATCAATGGCGGTGATGTTAATGGTGTTAAAGTTTATATGAATAGTTCTTGACGCCACCCGTGGTGTTTGGCAAGTAAGATGGTAAGCCGACGCTGCATACAGATCCGCTGGGACTGATGGTGTGGTGCAGCAGAGATGGTATAGCTCCCAACAGGTGGAGCTGTAGTCCCAGGGCAGTGTAGGTGCAATGGATGAGGAGAGGCACAGAATGGTATGGATGCTGGTACCCAGGTGTAGCGGTGTGGGAATAACTGGAGGACACCAGAGTATGCGGTTCCAAAGCTTTACTCACTGTTTGCAGTTCACACAACTGCCTCCCTCCATACTGTGTTCTCCAGGTCAGGGCTCCAGCCAACCTCCAGGCAGGATAGGATTCTCCCTTCCACACTCCGCCAACATGTACCTTACTGAACGACTCCTCCAATGCGCCTTTAGGTGCGAAGCACTCTAGTACTTAATTACCCTGGAATGCCTCTCTCTAGGTGTTCCTAGTCTTTACTTGTATGACAATCAGCTGTAGCCTGCTTCGGGGACTCCACTCTGCTTCCCGGCTCTCTATTCAGTTGCTGTTGTGTTCCAAGTCTATGATGGGAGCAAGTGGTTAACGGCTCACTACTCCTCCGGTGTCTGTTGCCGGACATAAAGATCCAATCAACCTCGGGGACCGGGCCCCGGCCTTTGCGCTCTCTGGACTGGAAGGGTTCTCTCTCTTTCTCAACCCGTTTCCCACCGTCCTTCTATTCTCCTTCGTTCCGATCTGTTCTCTCTCTCTTATGGAAGGTTAGGGTTATCAATCTTTTCAGTCTCTTTCTCTGGTCTTTCTCGTGCCAGCAGCCCAGATCACTGGGACCTGCTGCAGCACGACCCTCAGACACCCATCTTCTCTCTTCTCTCTCCTCCAACCAACTAACTACTAACTTTCACTCTTCCCTCTCTTTTGTATCATCACTCTCCACCTGCCTCCCAGCACATCTCGTGTTATAAAGCAGGGTTCCACAAGGGGTGCTCTGCTGACCTCCAGCATGAAGCTGTTAGGTGGCCCCACTGAACTATCCTGTGTGTGGAATGCAGATGTGGAGCGTGGTCAGGAGTTCCCACCTTACCTGGATGGTGGTGCACTACACCTTAGGAGAAGGTGCAGTAATTCTGTGGCGACTGAAGCCTCAGGGGCGCCACACAAGCACACAGCAGTGGCCCATGAGTAGAGGCCCATCCTTAAAGGGGTTGTCGGATCTCAATGAGAACCTTTCAGCAGTTTCGGCTGCTATAAGATACAGCCACTGCCTTTCAGGACTTATCTACTGCATTCCATAATGCTGTAGATAAGTCCCCTCCGACCTGCAAGATAAGAAAAATAAGTTTTATTATACTCACCCAGGGGGCGGTCCGGTCGGATGGGTGTCGCAGGTCTGGCGCCTCTCATGTTCTTGCGATGCCGTCCTCCTGCTTGCTCCTTTTTCTCTTTCCGATGCAGGCGTACTTTTATGCCCTGTTGCGGGCAGAGTGGAGTACTCCAGTGCACAGGCGCTGGGAAAGGTCAGAGAAGCCCAGCGCCTGCGAACTGCAGTACTTTGCTCTGCCCTCAACAGGGCAGATCAGTACACCTGCGCAGGAGCCACGGCAGAAGTAAGATGGAGGACGTCATCGCTAGAAGATGGGAGGCGCCGGACCCAGACCTACGACACCCATCGGACCGGACCGCATTAGACTTTCCCCCGTGTGAGTATAATAAAACTTATTTTCCTTATCTTTCAGGTCAGATTGGGGGCTTATCTACAGCATTATAGAATGCTGAAGACAAGCCCTGAAAGGCAGTGGCCGCATGTTATAGCGGCCAAAAGAGGTGACAGGTTCCCTTTAAGCTACATGTCTACAGTCACTATGTGTGAATCCTCACATCGTGCACACAGTCCGCTGTGAGGATTCTCTGGTGCCAGCACCAGGAACAGGTGGTCTTGTGACCGCAAGCATGATATATATATATATGTATACACTGCTCAAAAAAATAAAGGGAACACTTAAATAACAGAATATAACTCCAAGTAAATCAAACTTCAGTGAAATCAAACTGTCCACTTAGGAAGCAACACTGATTGACAATCAATTTCACATGCTGTTGTGCAAATGGAATAGACAACAGATGGAAATTATTGGCAACTATCAAGACACACTCAATAAAGGAGTGGTTCTGCAGGTGGGGACCACAGACCACATCTCAGTACCAATGCTTTCTGGCTGATGTTTTGATCACTTTTGAATGTTGGTTGTGCTTTCATACTCGTGGTAGCATGAGACGGACTCTACAACCCACACAAGTGGCTCAGATAGTGCAGCTCATCCAGGATGGCACATCAATGTGAACTGTGGCAAGAAGGTTTGCTGTGTCTGTCAGCGTAGTGTCCAGAGGCTGGAGGCGCTACCAGGAGACAGACCAGTTCACCAGGAGACGTGGAGGGGGCCGTAGGAGGGCAACAACCCAGCAGCAGGACCGCTACTTCAGCCTTTGTGCAAGGAGGAACGGGAGGAGCACTGCCAGAGCCCTGCAAAATGACCTCCAGCAGGCCACAAATGTGCATGTGTCTACACAAACGGTTAGAAATCAACTCCATGAGGATGGTCTGAGTGCCCGATGTCCACAGATGGGGGTTGTGCTCACAGCCCAACACTGTGCGGCCCTCCAAAGATTGCCACCCCACACCATTACTGACCCACTGCCAAGCCGGTCATGCTGAAGGATGTTGTAGGCAGCAGATCGCTCTCCACGGCATCTCCAGACTCATCTGTCGTCTGTCACATGTGCTCAGTGTGAACCTGCTTTCATCTGTGAAGAGCACAGGGCGCTATTGGCGAATTTGCCAATCCTGGTGTTCCGTGGCAAATGCCAAGCGTCCTGTACGGTGTTTGGCTGTGAGCACAACCCCATCTGTGGATGCCCATCTTTGAGTTCACAGAAGTTTGATTTACTTGGAGTTATATTCTGTTGTTTAAGTGTTCCCTTTATTCTTTTGAGCAGTGTATGTATATATACAGTGGGGAAAAAAAGTATTTAGTCAGTCAGCAATAGTGCAAGTTCCACCACTTAAAAAGATGAGAGGCGTCTGTAATTTACATCATAGGTAGACCTCAACTATGGGAGACAAACTGAGAAAAAAAAATCCAGAAAATCACATTGTCTGGTTTTTTTTCATTTTATTTGCATATTATGGTGGAAAATAAGTATTTGGTCAGAAACAAAATTTCATCTCAATACTTTGTGATATATCCTTTGTTGGCAATGACAGAGGTCAAACGTTTTCTGTAAGTCTTCACAAGGTTGCCACACACTGTTGTTGGTATGTTGGCCCATTCCTCCATGCAGATCTCCTCTAGAGCAGTGATGTTTTTGGCTTTTCGCTTGGCAACACGGACTTTCAACTCCCTCCAAAGGTTTTCTATAGGGTTGAGATCTGGAGACTGGCTAGGCCACTCCAGGACCTTGAAATGCTTCTTACGAAGCCACTCCTTCGTTGCCCTGGCGGTGTGCTTTGGATCATTGTCATGTTGAAAGACCCAGCCACGTTTCATCTTCAATGCCCTTGCTGATGGAAGGAGGTTTGCACTCAAAATCTCACGATACATGGCCCCATTCATTCTTTCATGTACCCGGATCAGTCGTCCTGGCCCCTTTGCAGAGAAACAGCCCCAAAGCATGATGTTTCCACCACCATGCTTTACAGTAGGTATGGTGTTTGATGGATGCAACTCAGTATTCTTTTTCCTCCAAACACGACAAGTTGTGTTTCTACCAAACAGTTCCAGTTTGGTTTCATCAGACCATAGGACATTCTCCCAAAACTCCTCTGGATCATCCAAATGCTCTCTAGCAAACTTCAGACGGGCCCGGACATGTACAGGCTTAAGCAGTGGGACTCGTCTGGCACTGCAGGATCTGAGTCCATGGTGGCGTAGTGTGTTACTTATGGTAGGCCTTGTTACATTGGTCCCAGCTCTCTGCAGTTCATTCACTAGGTCCCCCCGCGTGGTTCTGGGATTTTTGCTCACCGTTCTTGTGATCATTCTGACCCTACGGGGTGGGATTTTGCGTGGAGCACCAGATCGAGGGAGATTATCAGTGGTCTTGTATGTCTTTCATTTTCTAATTATTGCTCCCACAGTTGATTTCTTCACTCCAAGCTGGTTGGCTATTGCAGATTCAGTCTTCCCAGCCTGGTGCAGGGCTACAATTTTGTTACTGGTGTCCTTTGACAGCTCTTTGGTCTTCACCATAGTGGAGTTTGGAGTCAGACTGTTTGAGGGTGTGCACAGGTGTCTTTTTATACTGATAACAAGTTTAAACAGGTGCCATTACTACAGGTAATGAGTGGAGGAAAGAGGAGACTCTTAAAGAAGAAGTTACAGGTCTGTGAGAGCCAGAAATCTTGATTGCTTGTTTCTGACCAAATACTTATTTTCCACCATAATATGCAAATAAAATGAAAAAAAAACAGACAATGTGATTTTCTGGATTTTTTTTTCTCAGTTTGTCTCCCATAGTTGAGGTCTACCTATGATGTAAATTACATACGCCTCTCATCTTTTTAAGTGGTGGAACTTGCACTATTGCTGACTGACTAAATACTTTTTTTCCCCACTGTATATATATATATATATATATATATATATATAAATATATATATCCAGCCACATTCCTACTAGACTGCTTGTGTCCTTGCTCAATACAGTTGCATTAGGCCGTGCAAGTCTAGTTGGCATGTGACCACATGTATGCAAATCACAAACTTGCAGTCACACACCTGCCGAATAACCACAGCACTGCGAGCAATGTGAGGTTTCACAAGTGTGCAGTCACATAGAATGACACTGAGTGAATGCACCAATGACACACACACATGCACAGCCCCACTGTACAATGACACACACACAGCTCCACTGTATAATTTCACACACACACGCACCACAGTCCTTGAATCTGCGCTAGCAGTAAAACACTGTGCCCAATACTCCCTTCCCTCATCTCCCCTTGTCAGGCCATATAATCTTCACCTCCTATGTGGATCACTGCTCACGATTCCTGCCTTCCGCTGCCCATACAGTCCCTTCATAACAGCACCATACAATACCTCCATAAAAGCACCATAGAGTACCTCCATAACACCTTGTCCACCATACAGTTTCTCAACAGAACAGTACACTGCCTCACTAAGACCAATGAACAATGCTTTACTAATACCACCATAATGTGCCACAGCAAAACCAACACACGGTGTCTGAACAGTGCCACACACATATCTATGGAGAGGTAGGGAGACAGATGCAAATAACAACATATAGCGACACTGTGCGTCATCACTCGGGGCCAGATGCCGGTGTCACTGCTGGCTCAGGACCCCGGCACTGGCGATATTCACCTGTGCCTGTTCCATCGCTGCACGCCGCTCTGTCTTCCGGGTCTCTCTGTCAGTGACTGTTCAGGCAGAGGGCACTGCATGCACTAACTACGTCACCGTGCCCACTGACCTAAACGTCACAGACAGAGGACGCAGAGGACAGAGCGGAGCGATGGACCGGGGACAGGTGAATATAGCTTATACTTACCCCCTCCTGGTGCGGTCTCTGCAGCCCCCGCTTCTCCCAGTCTCCGGCTCCTTCCTTCAATGGTCACGTGGTACCGCGCATATTCATGACTTTAATGAGCGGTACCACGTGACCGCTGAGGAAGTAGCCTAAGACCGTGGGAGAAGCGGGGAGGCTTCAGAGACCGTGCCGGGGGGGTGTCAGTATGATCTGAAACCCCCGCTCCCCTCCCCCGCCGACCCCCTGGTATATGACTTATGTATAAGCCGAGAGGGGGACTTTCAGCCCCAAAAAATGGGCTGAAAATCTCGGCTTATACGCGAGTATATACGGTAATAGTTATATATCAGTAAATACATGGAAATCAGCCATAGAGAAAAAGAATAAGTAAAAGGCTGTGTGCCCACGTTGCGTTTTTTAAGCGTTTCCGCAGCAGCAAGGCCACCGCGGAAACGCTTAAAAAACACTAGGTAAAACGCATTTCCGTGCAATCCTATGGGATTCCGCATTGCTGTGCCAATGCTGCAAATTTTTCCACTGCTGAATCGCATTGCGGAAAAATCTGCAGCATTTCCATTCATTTGGTGCAATCGCGGTCACACTTGTCAAGCGCTATTGCTTGTGTGTGACCAACCTGTCAATCACTTTTCCAAGCGATGCTACAAATTGCTTGGAAAAGCTCTAGCATTCTGCAAGCTAAAAACACTTGTGTTTGGCGGGAAACATGCAAATTCCACATGTGTTTTACAAGCGGTGGGGAGTTGCGGAAATGCTGCGGAAACGCTGCAACGTGGGCACAAAGCCAAAAATGCAGAAAAAAAGAAGGCAAGGAAAAGAAAAGGAAAAAAAAAACGGGAATATGTCCTGGAGGTGGGAACAAATAAGATATGGACTAAAATGTACATGGAATGGCAGTAAAGGTGAGGAGTAGACTAATTGATAAGGTGCATAAGGATTAAAGTAGGTGAGAAAGTCAAGGAAAGGGAGTAGGTATAGAAAGTGAGGGGAAAAAAAGAAAACGGGGTGATAAAAGAATAATTATATAACAGAAGGGATAAATAAAGGTAAGGATGAAAAAAAAGAGAACAAACAAATAAAATGGACAGCACAGGCTAAAATATGTAATGCAGCAAACGATTATGATGAAAGAGGAACGCAAACAGGAGGGAACTAGGAGCGAGGAGAGATGAGTACTGCAATGCAATGAATAGAAATACACTGAAAAAAGTGTCTACATGACAGATATCTTGTAAAGAAACAGGGGGAAGAGGCGTCACAAGCACTCACCAGGCAGGGGAGACAGACGGCCATCTGCTGCTACTGAAGATGCAGGAAGACGAGGTGCCAACAAGTCTGGTTTGAATATGCCGCTCCTGCAGGATTTGACATCATGCTGTGATTCATTAGAAGTGTGGCAGAGAGCGTTCACTGTGCAGGATGGAAGCGGGGCAGGGGGAGGGCGGAAGTGAGGCACTTAACACACACTGAGAAAAGTGCAATGCTCACTGCTCAGTCTGGCCCTGCCGTGCCGGTCCTCCAGCGGCCCTGTGCAGCTGCTTAGGCACCGGCCCGGGGGGGATATGCCTACCTGCCACCCGGCCCAGCCCGCCCCTGGCAGCAGGTTCCCCGATGGACACTTTAGTAGCCTGTTCAGCAGCCAGGAACAGGAAGGCAGGAGAGCTCAGAGAGGGAAAAGCGTGCAGGCTTTTCTCAGAGCAGCGCAAACATCAGACAGGGGAGGACGCTGACGCAGGCTGGGAGATAACTCTGGTACAGCCACCAAAGTCAGAGAGACCACGGACAAAGACTGCAGACCGTGAGTATGTGAAGCCTGGGACTGCAGTGTCCGGAAGGTTGCACACTATCCCTGTGATAAGATGCTGTCCCGCAGAGAGACTGTGTTCTGTGACAAGACGCTCCCCCACAGAGAGACTGTGTTCTGTGATAAGACGCTCCCCCGCAGAGAGACTGTGTTCTGTGATAAGACGCTCCCCCGCAGAGAGACTGTGTTCTGTGACAAGACGCTCCCCCGCAGAGAGACTGTGTTATGTGGCAAGACGCTTCCCTGCAAAAAGGCTGCATTCAGTAACGGAGCTGTGACCTGTTTAGAGAGACTGAGCCACGTACAAGGTCCCGGTGACTTATGTGTTAATGCAGAGCCCCTTATTCCGGTGAGAAAGCACCGCTGCAGAATAAAAGAGAAGGACTTGGAGCAAAGGGGATATCGTCATTCTCATACCCCTCTGGCTCCCGCAGTAACCCCTCGTACCCCGGTTGGACATTGTTAAAGGCCCAGGATACAGAGTGTACTAAGGACTACAAGCGCCACTGGTGATTTGGCGCCAAGGTTGGAGAAGAGTGACCCCTGCAGACTGATAAGTTTCACCATAGGAAAATAACTCTTATAACTGTTGAATACTGTTTATGCTTTTTTGGCTGTTTGCTAAATCCGTTCACTTTATATTCATCTCTATACTGTTAACTTAACCAGTATTATTCCCTGTAAATAAACCTCCACTTTAACTGTTGGTCCGTGTGCTCCGTGGTGACATACCCATTCCTGCACGTTATTACACACAGATTTTTTTTAGCGAAAATAAAGCTGATCATCGAATCGTGGGCTAAACTAGAAAAGTAAAAGATGTTCTGCAGCAGCTGACATGTACAATATAACATATTAACATATTGTGCCCAGGACCAGACCAGCCCATTCCCTCTGCCCAGCCATTGACTTCTCCTGCCCAGAGTCTGAGACAAGTAATTTTGATTCACAGGCAGATAAGGCAAATTGTGTCTACCCTTCATATCAATTCCTACTCACCGTATTTTGACATTGAGAAGATTCTAAAAAGAGATGTGACAAGGGAAGTGCAGGAAATTTTATCCAATGTTCGTCCATTTACATAGAGCATACATAGAGCATGCCTACAAACACCACCAAAGCGGTGCATTAATCGTGAGCAGGGCATAGGACACTTTCATCAATTCCCAAAAAGCTCCCCTTCCAGATTAAATTCAGACACAGAGCCCCAAATAAGTTCAGCTTTCAAACATTAAAATTATTACAGACCCAGACTAGATCCCAGAAGTAACAAAGACCCCAGACCAGACCCCTAAACAAACACACACTTCATACCAGTCACCCCTGTTGTGAGTTCATTTTCCCCTTCACTACTGAGGCCCGAGGAACTCCCTCTTCTGGTGAAGAAAGGTAGTGAGCCTGATTGTCAAACACCTGGGGCTGATGATGATGACTGGCTGAGTGGAGTTAATGACTGGATATAAGGCTGCCGACGCCCTTCTGGCCTGCGGGTGATTTCTCTGTGGACTTCTAGGAAACCAGTCTGATTCCTACTCATCTAAAGCTAAGATTTCTGCTTTGCCTTTTTGCATTAGTGTTTTGTTTTCCTTGCTTTTCTGGATTCTGCCATTCCCTGCTGGGGTGAGCTGAATCTCCTTTTGCCTGTTGCTCTGTCTTCAGAATATTCCTGAGTACTGACATAGCTTTTTTGAAGCCTAGCGTCTTCAGGGCCTTTTTTACTGTCAGTTGGTTGGCTCTTATTTTCATAGGGTTTTTCACGGATTGCAGACAGCAGCCTTCCTGTCCTTTCCTATCTAAGCTAGCGTGGGCCCCATCTTTGCTCAGTCTATCTTTCTGTCTGTGTTTTGTTCTTTCTTCTTGCTTCACCATCATTATATGTGGGGGGCTGCCTTTTGCTTTGGGGTCTGCTCTGGGGCAGTTTAGATTTCCCTTTCTGTCTTTAGGCTATGTAGTCCTCCGGCTGTGATCGAGGGGCCTAGGGCATCGTAGGAGCCCCCCACGGCTACTGCTAGTTGTGTTGATAGGTTCAGGGGTCTGCAATCCGATAGCTGCCAACTTCTCTGGTTTTCTGGACTTAGCTAGCATTTCTATTTTTGCCTCCTACGGTGACTCAATCATAACACACCCCCATATAAATATAGAGTAGATCCAGAATACATACAGGTACATGGACCCGAACAAACCATCAGACTCCTGTTCACCAATTTGCTGTCACCACATTTTGCATGCCCTACAATGGGAAGATATCCAGGTTTGCGTGCGCCATGTCTCCACAGATGTATATGAAGAAAGCCGTGGGTGGAAATTGAGAGAAGGAGGTTAATATACAGGTAAGGATCCCAGAGGTGAAAAGTATAACCTTTCCTGTGAAGGGTAATGTCACACGTAGTGACCACAGAAGAATAAAACTGGAGTTGATGGGTGGAAACCATGTGTGCTGAGCTGCTGTGGACAATGAGAGGCAGAGACCTGGCTGTGAGGCCCACAGTGTACTCACCAACTTCTCTGTTGGTCACTTCAAACCTTAATTAATACCTATAATACATATAATTAAATTATAAGAGGTTATCGTTCTGATTAGAGATGAGCAAACCTTTCAAGGTTTGGTTTGGTTCAATTCGGCAAACGTTTCAGACAGTATAAAAGGTCTCTGACACAACTTCTACTACAGGCAACCCACCAGATGGAGACCCAACTTGGAGTCTCCACATCTCTAAAAATAATTATCACACACCACTAAAGTGACATCAATTTACACAGAAATTTGGATAGGACGAGACGGTGTTTGTTCAGTTGAGCTTTCATTAACATTGAGGACGGGGTCACACTAACCGACGCAAAATACGGTCCGTAGTTTACAGGCGTAATACGGATGAATGACCCCTAAATAGTGCTCCGTATGTCATCCGTAAGCAAGGTGTGGTCGTGTATTTTGCACATGTAAGCATCCGTATGTAATCCGTATGCCATCCGTATGCTGAGATTTTCTCGCCGGCTTACAAAATGGACATATAATGGAGCCCTATGACAGGTTTTATAACACAAACGAAAGAATAGATATAGACACATAGAATACATATATATATGTATATACATGTCATTGAGACACATATATATATATTTATATTTCACAGAGTTCTTCATAGCAGAATAGCCGCTAATTCAATTGTTGGCTTTTGTCAAATCATTCCCCAACCCGACATGAAATGACACATGGTTTACATACAGTAAACCATTTCATTTCATGTTTTCTTTTGTGTGTGTTTCATTAGTAATTAGATGAGGGTTGATGTTTAAAATTTGGGAGGTGCAGGTGTTAATTTAAGGGGTTAATTCGTTGTTAAAAAATGTGTGGGCTCCCGCGGTAATTTGTCAATGCGGGAGCCCACACACTTTTTTGCAACGAATTAACCCCTTAAATTAACACCTGCACCTCCCAAATTTTAAACATCAACCCTCATCTAATTACTAATGAAAGACATACAAAAGAAAACATGAAATGAAATGGTTTACTGTATGTAAACCATGTGTCATTTCATGTCGGGTTGGGGAATGATTTGACAAAAGCCAACAATTGAATTAGCGGCTATTCTGCTATGAAGAACTCTGTGAAATATAAATATATATATACAGTCATATGTAAAAGTTTGGGCACCCCTATTAATGTTAACCTTTTCTCTTTATAACAATTTTGGTTTTTGCAACAGGTATTTCAGTTTCATATATCTAATAACTGATGGACTCAGTTATATTTCTGGATTCAAATGAGGTTTATTGTACTAACAGAAAATGTGCAATCTGCATTTAAACAAAATTTGACCGGTGCAAAAGTATGGGGACCCTTATCATTTTCTTGATTTGAACACTCCTAACTACTTTTTACTGACTTCCTGAAGAACTAAATTTGTTTTGTAACCTCATTGAGCTTTGAACTTCATAGCCAGGTGTATCAAATCATGAGAAAAGGTTTTTAAAGTGGCCACTTGCAAGTAGTTCTCCTATTTGATTCTCCTATGAAGAGTGGCATCATGGGCTCCTCAAAACAACTCTCAAATGATCTGAAAACAAAGATTATTCAACATAGCTTTTCAGGGGAAGGATACAAAAAGTTGTCTCAGAGATTTAACCTGTCAGTTTCCACTGTGAGGAACATAGTAAGGAAATGGAAGAACACAGGTACAGTTCTTGTTAAGCCCAGAAGTGGCAGGCCAAGAAAAATATCCGAAAGGCAGAGAAGAAGAATGGTGAGAACAGTCAAGGACAATCCACAGACCACCTCCAAAGACCTGCAGCATCATCTTGCTGCAGATGGTGTCACTGTGCATCGGTCAACAATACAGCGCATGCATAACGCCTTTTTGTATGACCAAACAACTCAATCTTTGTTTCATCAGTCCACAGGACCTTCTTCCAAAATGTAACTGGCTTGTCCCAATGTGCTTTTGCAGACCTCAGGCGACTCTGTTTGTGGCGTGCTTGCAGAAACGGCTTCTCTCACATCACTCTCCTATACAGCTTCTCCTTGTGCAAAGTGCGCTGTATTGTTGACCGATGCACAGTGACACCATCTGCAGCAAGATGATGCTGCAGGTCTTTGGAGGTGGTCTGTGGATTGTCCTTGACTGTTCTCACCATTCTTCTTCTCTGCCTTTCTGATATTTTTCTTGGCCTGCCACTTCTGGGCTTAACAAGAACTGTACCTGTGTTCTTCCATATCCTTACTATGTTCCTCACAGTGGAAACTGACAGGTTAAATCTCTGAGACAACTTTTTGTATCCTTCCCCTGAAAAGCTATGTTGAATAATCTTTGTTTTCAGATCATTTGAGAGTTGTTTTGAGGAGCTCATGATGCCACTCTTCATAGGAGAATCAAATAGGAGAACTACTTGCAAGTGGCCACTTTAAATACCTTTTCTCATGATTTGATACACCTGGCTATGAAGTTCAAAGCTCAATAAGGTTACAAAACCAATTTAGTGCTTCAGGAAGTCAGTAAAAAGTAGTTAGGAGTGTTCAAATCAAGAAAATGATAAGGGTGCCCATACTTTTGCACCAGTCAAATTTTGTTTAAATGCAGATTGCACATTTTCTGTTAGTACAATAAACCTCATTTGAATCCAGAAATATAACTGAGTCCATCAGTTATTAGATATATGAAACTGAAATAGCTGTTGCAAAAACCAAAATTGTTATAAAGAAAAAAGGTTAACATTAATAGGGGTGCCCAAACTTTTACATATGACTGTATGTGTCTCAATGACATGTATTTATATATCTATATATATATATATATATATGTGTATTCTATGTGTCTATATCTATTCTTTCGCTTGTGTTATAAAACCTGTCAGTGTGAGTTTACTGTATCACGCACTGAATTGCCGGCTTTTGTAAAAGACACCTGGTGCGTATTTCTCACAAGTCACACATCTGGTCCGTGTGTAATGCGTATTTTTAGCGCACCCATAGACTTGCATTGGCGTACTACGGGCGTAATACGCTGACAATTGCAGCATGCTGCGATTGGTACGGACCGTAGAATACAGACGAGAAATATACGGCTGTTGGGAGCTGCCCCATAGAGAATCATTGGTCCGTGTGTAATGCGCGCTTTTAACGCCTCTCACTCGTCCGTATTCCTCTCTAGTGTGACCCCGGCCTAACTCTAGTACACGTCGAACACCGAGCCTATTCCCCCTTCCACCACGACCACGCTTTTTCTCACTCATGTTGTATATACCCTTCATCTCCTGTAACCTGCTGATTCACAACCTTAGGGTGCCATCACACTAAATGATGCACCAGCGATCTCGACAACGATACGACCTTGTCAGGATCGCTGGTGCCTCGCTACATGATCGCTGGTGAGCTGCCAAACAGGCAGACTCACCAGCCATCAGGACTAGCGAGGACGCTGGTATCCAAGGTAAATATCAGGTAACTAAGCGCGTGTGTCACTTAGTTACCCGCTTTGTACCTTGGATTCCAGCTCTTAGCGAGAGCACGCAGGTAGCCAAGGTACACAGGGGGTAACTAAGCGACGCGCGTGCTTAGTTACCCGATATTTACCTTGGATACCAGCTCCCAGCATCTGCTTACAGTGCTGGGAGCTCGCTGATCGTTGGTCTCCCCGTGCTGGCCAGCGAGAGACCAATGATCACAAAATAGCCCAGGACACTCCTGCACGATCAGTAATACCAGGTGGGGGGGGGCGGTCGCTGATGCATGTCACAGACAGCGAGATCGCTGTGACGGGGCCTTTAGGCACAGACCTGTCAGTCACCTGTCACTAAATGAACAATCGCTAATTCTTTTCTTAGATAGTGTGCCTGAACAAGACCCTTATACCTATTGATTTTTAAGAGGAATTGTGTCCTCCTGATTCCTCACTGCAACACAGTTTGATCCCAAACTATTTGGATTAGCAAATTCAGCCTCTTGGCTGAACCCGTATATTAGGCCTAACAATTTATTTTTAAGTGGAAATGTGTCCTCCTGATTCTCACTGCAGCTATCTGACAAGTTCACTTTCATCATCATCATCAGCAGCAGCAGCACTAGCAGGAGCTGTGACACTGAGAAAATGGTGATAGCAAGACAAGATGTCCGTTTTTTATATGGACACAGACATGTGACTACAGCAACCAATCACAGAAGACCTTGCGTCATGACGATGTGAATGGTTTCTGTGCCCTGATTGGCTGCTGGAATGTACACACATTAAGTTATTAAAAAAAAAATTGCACTCCGCAGCCCCTCTGACCGAGACAAACGTCCTCCCCACATGAAACATGTCCCCCCGCTCGTCATAGCCTAGAAAAAGTGAAAACAAAAGCATTAGTGGGACATTTACCAAACTGTGACCGAATTTCGCAGACTTTGAGGAAAAATGCTCGGGAAACCGAACACGAATCCAAATGTGCTACGTTCACGGCGAATTTGAGATTGGCGAACGTTTTCCAAATAAGTTCACTCATCTCTAGTGATCACCCTAGGAAATTACTAAACAGGGAATCATGGTGGATCTACATATCAAATACAAGAAGGCCACATGGCATGAGCAATAGACGAGATCTCATCTATCATTATCAGTGACTTTTGCGTTTTTTCCTCATGTGTATTTCTCACAAATTTCCAATTCAATTTGTTTTTAAATGTCTTTACTATTTTATATTATTATTATTTATTATTATTATCGCGCTATTTATTCCATGGCACTTTACATGTGAATATATATGTTTATATGGTTTTTATGGCTTTTTCTGATTGGATTGGTTCGACCATGTGGTCCCATCAGGATATTACACATAACATTGAGCAATTTGTCTTTTACATGTGCAATGATTAAAGACACACAATCTGAAAATGCCTTTGCGACGTTATAATTCCCTCCGGGGTTGTGACCTGTTTGTCATATACAGGGTGGGCCATTTATAACGTTGGATCCAAAATGCTTGATTTCAAAATGGCCGCCATGGTCACCACCCATCTTGAAAAGTTTTCCCCCTCCCATATACTAATGTGCCACAAACAGGAAGTTGATATCATCAACCATTCCCATTTTATTTAGGTAAATCCATTTAAATGGCCCACCCAGGTGTATCCAAATAAATGGCACACCCTGTATTTTTATACTTACCTAATAAATTTGATGCTTTTGAGAAGATCCTGACTAGAGAGGAGCGAGCTTGTTTTTCAGCCCCCTTTTTTGGCTGAAAAAGACCCCTTCGGCTTATACACGAGTCATGGTCCCTGCAATAAAAAAATGACATACTCACCTCTCGTCGCTGGGGGCCAGGTGCCGATGTCCTGAGCAGGCGGGGACACCGGTGCACTATGGGGGCCAGGTGCCGGTGTCACCTCTTGCTCAGGCCCCCGGCACTGGCTATATTCACCTGTACCCGTTCCACCGCTGCGCGCTGCTCTGTCATCTGAGTCCTCTGGCTGTGACGTTCATGTCAGAGGGCGCGATGACGTGGTTAGTGCGCTCCCTAAGCCTGAACCGTCACTAACAGAGGACCCGGAAGACAGAGTGGTGTGCAGCGGTGGAACACGGACAGGTGAATATAGCCAGTGCTGGGGCCCTGAGCAAGCGGCGACACCGGCACCTTGACCCCAGCGACAAGAGGTATGTCATTTTTTTTTCTAATCGCAACAGCAGCAGCATATGGGGCATATTGTATTAAGGAGCACATTATGGGGCCACTATTAACCTTTGTGCATCATTATATGGGGTGTATTTTTCTATGGAGCATATTATGGGGCCACTATTAACCTTTGTGCATCATTATATAGGGTGTATTTTTCTATGGAGCATCTTATGGGGCCACAAGTAACCTTTGTGCAGCATTATATGGGGCATATTTTCTGTGGAGCATCTTATGGGGCCAACATTATTCTTTGTGCAGCATTATATGGGGCATATTTTAATGTGGAGCATCTTATGGGGCCAACATCAACCTTTATGGAGCATTATATGGGGCATATTTTGTACAGATCATCTTATGGGGTCCATCATCAACCTTTATGGAGCATCTTATGGGGCCCATCATGAACTGTATGGAGCATTATATAGAGCTTCTGATTCAATATGGATATTCAAAAACATTTAACCTACTGATGTCTCAATTAATTTTACTTTTATTGGTATCTATTTTTATTTTTTAAACTTACCAGAAGCTGCTGCATATCCCACCCTTGGTTTATACTAGAGTCAATACGTTTTCCCAGTTTTTTGTGGCAAAGTTAGGGGCCTCAGCTTATACTCGGGTCAGATTATTCTCGAGTATATACTTTACTTCTTATAAAAGCTATACATTTTACTGAACTTATTTAAATATTATAATAATCACATAAAGATAACTTTAAAAAGACAGTAACACCAGTATCAGGACAATATTGAAGATACAAAATATGTGACAGCAGAAAAAGGCAATTAGCACTAAATGATAGTACAGAGAATGCATATATGTTTTTATATGCCAGAACAGTCCAATATACAGTAAATCACAGGGGACTGCAGAAAGTTAACTTCCATGGGGAGAACCATCAGAAACACTTTAAATTCATCATATGTGAGGTCCAAGGCATCTGAATACATAATTTGTTGTTAAAAAAACTAATGTACAATTGTACCTGAATTCAAAGATAGATGCCAAGAAGATTCACATATTTAAGATAAAAGTGGATACATGTTTCTGCCGAGTCACAGCACTATACCCTGAGCAGATGCTGCTAAGGGAACACATAGTAAAGGTACTATTAAATGCATTATTGCTCACCCATAAAGTGCAAAAATTGCCTCTATGTTTGGGTGAAAATATTATTTCTTTGTGCTAATACTGTGATACTTAAACTAGGTCACATTTCAGTATTTAAATATTTAGTGCTACTATTTTTTCTCTAGCCAGGAGTCCACATTTCTGAATCTAATTGTTTGTACACATAGCATGCTCCAGAAAGCAGGCTACATTTCAGTATATAAATCCTTTGTGGTCATTTTTGCATGAGAAAGGGTCCAGGACAGAGCTTGGAACAGCATTTCTAGCTTAAACATTGATCCGTAACAGGAGGATGAGTGACAGGTGTAAGCCTGCTGGTCTAAAAGCCCTGCCAAAATCAGGCAAGACACATGAAGGAGATTCAACTGGAAGTCCAAACATTTCCAAAATTTAGGGGCAGACATCACAAAACTGTCATAATTATTTTTATTTATTTATTTTACTCACATATTTAACGCCATTAATTCCACAGGGCTTTACAGACATTATCAATTTCCACAGAGTAGAAAGAGGTTAATGGGGCTCTGACACGCCTTCCACTACAGGCAGATGGAGACCCAGCTTGGAGTCTCCACATTTCATAAAGTTGTTGGTAACATCAGCAGCAGTAGCAACAGCAGGCACAGAAGCCATGACAAAGGTATGACAGACTGCAATAACGGAAGATCAATGTAGCACATTAAAAATTACACCATTGCCTTGTCTGCCCAGTCTGCGACTGGGGTTTAATGGAGATAAGTGACTTGTTCATCTTGATGAAAGTTATCTGTCTACACTTTCAGGGAGCAGCCAGATGCGCTTATCCATCAGGATACCACGAGCAGCACAGAAGACACATTCTTAGAGAACGCTGGCTGCCTGGCCTCTCCAAGCAGGGCAGGCAAGCACATTTAAGAGGGGTCTGGGTTCAGAACCAGAGCATTGAGTGGAATTGCGTTAACTTCCATACCAATGATCCCTTTAAGAGAGACTGGGGTCAGAACCAGAGCGCTGAGTGGATTTGCCCTGACTTACATACCAATGATCCCTTTAATAGAATCCTGGTGTCAGAACCACAGAGCTAAGTGGAACGGTCCAAACTTCCATACCGGGGATCCCTTTAAGAGAGGCCTGGGGTCATAACCAAAGTGCTGGATGGATTTGCCCTGATTTCCATACCAATGATCCCTTTAATAGAATCCTGAGGTCAGAATCAGAGCGCTGAGGGATTTGCCCTATCTTCCATACCTGAGATCCCTTTAAGACAGGCCTGGGGTCAGTACCAAAGCGCAGAGTGGATTTGCCCTAACTTACTTCCAATGATCCCTTTAAGAGACCCTGGTGTCAGAACCACAGTGCTGACTGGAACAGTCCTAACTTCCATACCGAGGATCCCTTTAAGAGAGGCCTGGGGTCAAAACCAAAGCGCTGGATGGATTTGCCTTGACTCCCATACCGGAGATCCCTTTCAGTGGGAAGATGTGCCTATGGGATGGAGGATGTGTGATGGGTATATGGGTATGGAAGGGGGGGATTCATTTCTGTCATGTGCTCTCTGCTCCTTTCTGGGGGGTAGACAATGGCTGGGAGCTTATGTTCCTGGGGATGCTAGATTTCTCCCACCCAGTCACTGTCTGCTGAGGTGTTGTCTGAATTTCCTTTTAGTATGTCTTTGGAGTGTAGGAGGAAACCGGTGTACAGAAGGACACCCACACAAACACGGAGAGAACGTACAAACTCCTTGCAGATGATGTCCCTTGTGAGCTTTGAACCCAGGATCCCAGTACTGCAAGGCTGCAGTGCTAACAAAAAGTCCACCATGCTGCCTCTGCCATTTACACTGCTACTAATGTTTTTGCGTTGGTGACTTGACATTCCCGGGGTTGGAAGTTTGTAACTGCGATGTACACTGTGTGCTTCACTGCTGTCTTTGGAAAAAACAGCCTTAACATTGTCTACAAGCGTCTTTTGATAGTCCAGCATGCATACTTCTCTATCGAGGGGGTGACGCATGTGGCAAAATTTACTCTTGTACCGTGGATCTATAAGAGTGGCAACCCAGTAGACAGCACTATTCTTAATCCTAACAATGTTCAGGTCCCTGCTTATTTGGCAAGCTATAGCGCTTACCGAATAAGCTTCAGAGGGAACCCGAATACATGGAACGCGCCGGCTTATCAGCTGTTCGGCTCCGCAGCTGCATGTGTCACGGCTGTGTCACTGTCACAACACATGCATGGAGAGCCTGTGTGTTGGACTACAGCTTGACGAATAAGCAGGGACTCGAACAAATTTGCTCAACTCTATCCAGGGGTCATTCATCTGTGCCCAGTCCGCAAGTGTGATTTGCTGCACATTCGTACAGCATTTTGCCAGACTATACAAAATGTCATACTTTACCAGGAGTTGTCGCTGCTGCAACAGTCGCTGCAACATGTGCAGAGTGGAATTACACCAAGTCAGCACAGCACATATCAATCGGTTACACAGTAACCCGAAAGACCTCTGTAGCGATGCAAGTCAATGAAACACGGGGTGTTCATGTCATAAATGAGCACACAGCAATTGTGCTTTCTGCAGCAGCACATCCAGGCTGGGACAGTGGTGTAGAAATTGCTCTACCACCAGGTTGAGGAAGTGAGCTATGAAAGACACGTGCTTGAGGTTGTCCCGGGATAGATCCGCCATCAGGTTCGCACCATTATCGCACATGGCCTTCCCTGACTCCAGGTACAGTGGAGGCGGCCATTATTCAAAATTGGCATGGATAGCTATCCATAATGCTTGAGTTGTGTGACTGCGATCTCCAATGCATATTAATTGAAACACTGTCTGATTACGATTTTCCCTGGCTGCGCAGTACAGAGGTGGGGGGATTCTCTCTGCACTGTTGGAAAGATTGTCTCTTTTTGGAGCGGTTGAAGGCACAGGTGGAGGCCCTACATGAGGTGAAGGAGGCAGATGCAGCGGTGGAAGTGTTAGATGTAGAGGCTTGTGCCACAAGCCTTGGGGATTTCAAGATTTGCTATCCAATCATACCATGGTGTCTAGTATTTTAGATCACTATTCTTTGGTGTGTAGTGGTTTAGTTCTCCATCCTCTGGTATGTAGTGGTTTAGTGCTCCAAAACTAGGTGTTTAGTTCTTAAACCACTGTTGTCTAGTAGTCTTATAGTCTAGTCCATCTTATGGTGTCTAATGGTTTAGTTCTCCATGCTCAATCGTCTTGAAAGCCTTGAGGAGTCTTGCTTGCTTGTCCAGGTGTCAGTGTTAAAATGCACCATCAGATAGATTTTTTCAAAGATTGGGTGATGTTGTATGCGACATGCTGGTGTAGTGCAGGCACATCTTACATATAGACGTAATGGTGACTGGGCAACTGGTACTGGGGTACTGCTACGGCCATCAGCTTTCAGAAGCCGTCTGTATCCACCAGGCAGAAAGGCTGCATTTCCGTGGACAACAGCTTGTCTTGGCCAACCAATTTGTCAATGATTTCATCCCATTATCACACAGATCACAGGTCGGGAGTCATACAGAACTACCTTCTGTGATCTTTGGAGCAAACAGCTCTCAGCTGGACCCTATCTTCCAAACAATTACATGATTGGGCAATGATCAACCGAGGAGGCCGCAGGCTGTTCCCAATAATTTTTTATCAGAAATCTAACAGATAGCGTTTGTCATATGCATCTCCAGATTACAATGCATGGAATATGTGTATATAACACTGTACTATCACTGCTAACTCCACAATACTCCACTACTCGCTGTCACCATCAATCCTTTTTTTAATTAGCACAGGAAAATTGGATGACATTCTTCTTTGAAGGTCCACACCATCAGACTTTTCCATGCCCTCTCCCTCAGAGTAATGGTCATACACCGTCCCCCAAGCTCACCCACCCAATTGCTTGACCACTTTTCTGCCTGGCTGCTGCACTTCATGTTCTCAGAATTTCCAACTCTTAACCTGGGAGACTTCAACATCCCCATAAACAACCCCACCTCCCAAATGCATCCCAGCTTTCATCTCTAACCACTTCTCTTGGCCTCTCACAACTTTCAACCCCTGAGACACTCCAAGACCGTAACACCCTTGATCTGATCTTTGTCTGGCTCTGTTCAATCTCCTACCTAGATAACTGACCTCTTCGCTTCTCTACACCAAGAAATTAGGACTAACCACAGCTTACACAGTTTTAGGCACTCCCTAAATAGATATCTATTTAGGGCGGCCTATTGTGGTGCCCTGTGTCTTTGCCACCACAAAATGGTTAAATATGTACTGTTTTGTATGTGTTTTGTGAGCAATGGGAGTTATGCTTTCTCTGCTAGAGACCACAACACACAAACACATTTTACCTCACTCCCTCACTTGTCTAAAGCTTAGAGCTTTGCAGACATGCCCTAACTTAGAGGGGGAGGAGTCGAGTTGTTGTTCTTTTTGAAGAAGACGGTGGAGAGAAAATGGAGAACGCTCCTGGAAGCCATGACATGCGCTCCCTCCAGGAGTAAAGCTAAGAAGCATCAGGGTGTCAGTCACTAGACCATCCATGCTTTTAGAGCAGGGTGGTAAGCGGAGAGACTGTGTGGGTTTATACAACCAACAGCAGAGTGTTTTCCCCCAGGAAGACTGTACCGAACTAGGATCAGTGAATGATTGTGCAAGAAGCAACTCGAGCTTCACACAGGAACCAAGCTGCAAGTTGCCAGAGGAGGAAAACACAGTGAGTAGTGGCTATACTGGAAGTTCCAAACTCTGGGAAGCCTTGGTCCCAGAAGGGATTAGAATAGCAGGAGGCACACAGCAGAGAGAAGGATAACTCCCATTTTGCAAAGCAGACTGTACATCTGGTGGGAGTTGTAATATCTCCTCTGAACTGCACTTGAACTACAGTAAATGATAAAGTGACTTTCCTTGTCTCCTGCCTTATTACTCTGTGCCTTCTACTTCCATCACAATCCCTGGGGGTCAGCCCTGGTTGGAGGGGGTTAAACATCTGCACTGCCATCACCATCTACCACCCCAGGGATCATCTGCAGTACCGGCTGTCCTACAGTCGAACACTCCAACTGGCGTCATAAATCACTACATAAACTTTATCCCTAATCAATACTGCCCTTTTACATGACCGCCTGGGGCCACGGACCAGTTCACTGCCACTGTGACATATCCCTTTAAGACGACCGGCCCGGTACCGAGTATCCCACGGCCTCTGGGGCACGTCACTATCACGTTCCCTAATCAAAGTCCTTTTGATATAGTCTATTCTCTACTTCTCTGAACATAATTTGCCATCAAACTCTACAGCATCTAAAAGCACTACAAATATTGGCTGGTGACCACCTCAGGCAGCCTTTATCTACCCCACTCATTTCCTCGAGACGGCTGGACCATCATTATAAATAAGCAACTGTACTTTGTGTCAATCCCACCTCATTGTAGATTTTAAGCTCAGTAAGATCATCAATACTTTTGCTTTATTTATTGAATTATTTACTTTTGTAATTTATGACTGTTTTATATGAACTGCTGACTTGTAGAGCTCTACGGAATTTATTTATTTTTTATAAATAAAGATTATTATTATTAGTAGATTGAAGATGGTGAAGATCAGGATCTTAGCTTTGTCATGTGTAGGAGGAAACAGTCTTTTAAGTGACCACAACTGCACGAACAAAGGCTGGCTGCTGTGCTATCAAAGGGTAGAGTAGGGTGAACATGACCAACTGCTGGACTGTGAGTGAGGTGCAGGCGGGGATGTTATCATGGATTGAGCAAGATGTGATGTGCTTGGTGTCTGAGATCGGTCAAAAACAGCAGGCATGTTCACTTTCATAACAGCTGATGAGCTGTCACTCACCATGACTGTAGTGTGTAAACAAATATGGATTTGAATGTGCCAGTTAGTACATGTAATAGTCAATTTATTGGATTTTTTGCCTCCTCTCATTCATTTTTTGAAAAGTTGTCAGATAACGAGAGTTGGATCATTCTTTGCAGTCTCAAAAAAGGGCAAGGCTAGCTAACCCTTGCCGCCTCAGCGAACTGCAGATTTACGACTGTTGCTGGCCACAGCCAGAGTTGTGGCTGAGGTTGCAGTGCTTTTTGTGGTTGCATCACTCAGTGTCTGTGTGGAAAGTCGCAATGTAACCTACTCGTCTTACTCCTCCTCCACCTCCTCTGATGAGCTACTCAGCTGCATGCCTCTGGGTTCACACCAAGTGGGATCTACAACCTCATCGTCATTCTTTCTGTTCTCCCACTCTTCGCCCTGAGAATCAACCTCCTCCTCTTTTTGTGCTGACAGCACAGTACAGTGCGCCTGTGTCTCTGGTATCTGAGTTTCATCAGGATCACCTCCACCCCTGAGGGTTAACTTCTAGTGATGAGGGTCTGGATTCTGTTCGTACCCTACTTTGTCTGGCCCCGGATCCAGCTGAAAAAAAAAATGGGAATTGGAGCAAATGCTTTCCTCCTCTTGAGTCTGTGAATCTTTGGATCAGACCTCTGATGTCCATGGAATAGAATATGCAAATAACTGCAGATTTGCCAATCTATGGTTCCCCACAGTCAGCTGGGCGGTTGGAGAGTTGTGACGCGGTATGAAACAAGGGTAATTGAACTGCACCTTCTGAGGACTGCACTGTTTGTGATGTTAATGTGGTGCCCCTGAGGATGCAGTCGCCACAGAGGTACTGCACCTCAGCCAGAGGTGTGGTACTCCGCTCTCGGGTAAGGAGGGGGCACTACCCGGGACTCACACACTAGCACCCAACACTAGACCTCTTCAGGCCAGGGAGGAGCTGGGTAGAGGGTGTGGGTGGAGGAAGTAGAAAAGGGGAGGAGTCACAGTTAGTGACAGGTGGGCGAGAGAAGTGAGTTGGTGTGAGGGACTGGAGGAGAGAGGAGCTCGTGCCAGGACTAGAGAGGAGAAACAGGAATATGAAGGAGTCGGAGAGGTGCTCCAGAGTGAGGAGAAGGGATCCTATGGGCCAGGTTAGTGAAGTGTCCACCCTTGGTGCCCCAATCAACGCCGACCGTAGTTGGGTGGAGGGACCAGGTCGCAGTAGGGGACCGGCCCCAGACTAGTGGAGATACTGCAAGACCCAGCTAACATACCGGAGTCTGTAGTGACTGAATGTGCGACAGCCTTATCCACACACATATTCGCTGAAAAGGCAGCCATATAGGATCAAGGGGACCAAGAGGACGGTGCCCGACAGGATCTGAGGCTGCTGGCTTGGGACACTGTGTGTGAGGCACAGGGCAGGAGAGGCGGGAGCCAGCGCTGGGAGAGACGACCATAGATGGAGCAAAAGAAGAGGGTCCTGATAAAATGTGCCCCAAATTACCCAAGAGCTGGCTGGACCACCGACCGGGAGGACACAGCACGCCGGCTGGGGATTGTAACCTGAAAGACCATGAGTAAAAGTGTGAAGACTGCACCCCGCTGTGTCCTCAGATTGATTTACTGCGTCATCTGCCCCACACCACAACCATTTCCATCACCAGTGGATCTGAATCGCACCATTGGCCCTCTTCTTATTGCCGAACACCACCACGGGTGGCGTCAAAAGCTTTCCCATATTTATTTAATTGCAACGCCCAGGGTCACGGACCGGGTCACTACTGCTGAGTACCCCTGGCCCTAGCAGGTGCTGCATTAAGATGGAGTAAGAGGAGGAGAGGCCACTTGATGCAGAGCTTGCGATACACTGGAGTACATGCACTTTCTGGCCCTCATTCCTGTCTCAAAAACCTAAACAGATATTCAGTACTTTCAATTCTCTCCTCCATCGCTGAGCTCCACCTCCCTCACCACTCATCTCAGCTGAAGACTTTGCCTCATTCTTCACGCAGAAGATTGACAACATAAGGCAAAGCTTTTGCCGAAAGTCCCCAAAGGCCCTTCCTCATAAATACTCAACTTTCCTCCTCCAAAATCAACTTCTCCACTATTACGGAAAATCAGTTTTACTCTTTTCTCTACAAATCACGTCTCGCCACATGTGAACTTGACCCAATCCCATCCCACCTCATTTCAAACCTTACCATAGTCTTCATCCCAACCCTAACCCACCTCTTAAACCTGTCACCAACAACTGTTGTCTTCCTCTCATTCTTCAAACATACCTTGCTCACACCCATCCTCAAAAAACCCTCCCTCGACTCATCCCTTACGTATAGCTATTGGCCCATATCACTTCTCCCCTATGCCTCAGAAATACTGGAATATCACGTCCATTTGAACTGACCTCCCACCTCTCCTCCTGCTCCCTCTTTGACCACTTACAATCAGGCTTCCGACCACACTATTTCATTGAAACTGCCCTGACTAAAGTCAACAACGACCTACTAACCGTCAAATTCAAGCAACACTACTTTGTCCTCCTCCTCCTGGACCTGTCATCTGCCTTTAACAGACCAGACCACTCACACACCACCTCCTCATCTTGCCCCCCATCTGTCGGTGTCCCCCAGTTCTAGGACCCTTGCTCTTCTCCGTCTAGAACTTTAGACTTTAACGGGAGATAGTGGACAATATTCTGCGCTGCTGACAGAATGGAGACGTATATCCCAGTATGGTACAGTAAGGGGGTGGTTTATTTCAGCTCATTTCGAAGTACCGTATATACTCGTATATAAGCCGACCCGTGTATAAGCCGACACCCCCCCTAATTTTGCCACAAAAACCTGAGAAAACTTATTGACTCATGTATAAGCCGAGGGTAGTGCTGCACAAGGGTTAATGGTGGTCCAAAAATATGCTCCATAGATAAATACCCCCATAAAATGCTGCAAAAGGGTTAATAGTGGCCCAACAAGATGCTCCAAGGATAAATACCCCCATATATTGCTGCACAAGGGTTAATGTTGTCCCAAGTAGATGCTCCATACATAAATACCCTCATATGCTGCACAAGGGTTCATGGTGGCCCTAGTAGAAGCTCCATACATAAATCCCCTTCATATGATGCACAGGGGTTAATGGTGGCCCAAGTAGAAGCTCCATACATAAAGAACCCCCATATGCTGCACAGGGGTTAATAGTGGCTGAAGTAGATGCTCCATATATAAACACCCCCCATATGCTGCACAAGGGTTAATAGTGGCCCAAGTAGATGCACCATATATAAACACCCCCCATATGCTGCACAAGGGTTAATAGTGGCCCAAGTAGATGCTCCATATATAAACACCCCCATATGCTGCACAAGGGTTAATAGTGGCCCAAGTAGATGCTCCATATATAAACACCCCCATATGCTGCACAAGGGTTAATAGTGGCCCAAGTAGATGCTCCATATATAAACACCACCCATGTGCTGCACAAGGGTTAATAGTGGCCCAAGTAGATGCTCTATATATAAACACCCCCCATATGCTGCACATGGGTTAATAGTGGCCCAAGTAGATGCTCCATATATAAACACCACCCATATGCTGCACAAGGGTTAATAGTGGCCCAAGTAGATGCTCCATATATAAACACCCCCCATATGCTGCACAAGGGTTAATAGTGGCCCAAGTAGATGCTCCATATATAAACACCACCCATGTGCTGCTGCTGCTGCCGCTGCTGCTATAAAAAAAAAAGGCATACTCACCTCTCCGTCGCTGGGGGCCAGGTGCCGGTGTAGCCGCTGGCTCAGGCCCCCGGCACTGGCTATATTTACCTTTCCCGGTTCCATCTCTGCCGGGTCCTGTGCAGTGACGTTAGCAGAGGGCGCACACTGACTACGTCATCGCAGCCTCCGCTAATGTCACAGCCAGAGGACCGGGGAGACAGCAATGGAACGGGGAGCGGTAAGTATTGCTCTGCTCCCTGTCCTACTCACTGCCCTCCTGGCGCCCGGTCTCTTCAGTCCCTGCTTCCAGCATGATGTCGGCGTCCCAGGCTGTTCCTGCATTCAGCGGTCACATGGTACCACTCATTAAATATGCGCATATTCATGAGTAATAAGCGGTACCATGTGACCGCTGAATGCAGGAACAGCTGGGACACTGAGATTATGGGGGAAGCAGGGGGGCTGCAGAGACCATGCCAGGAGGGGAGAGTATGGTCTCTGACACCCCCCACTCCCCCTCCCCTGCCGACCCCCCTATATGACTCGTGTATAAGCCGAGAGGGAGACTTTCAGCCCAAAAAAATGGGCTGAAAATCTCGGCTTATACATGAGTATATACGGTAAATAACTTCTTCTTCAGGAAAAACCACATGTGGAATATTGTCCACTAACTATCGTTACAGTCTGATGTCTGATGGTCACTTGCAGACCCGTGGATCCACTGCGGCTGATTTGCTTTATTATATGCGTCTTTAAAAGATTGAACAGGTGAGTTTAATCTGACTGCTAAACCAACAGTTTTTCTCGGCTAAGACCCGATTTCCGCTGATTTCTCCTACAGTTTCTTGGCTATCCTTCTAGAACTTTGACATGGGACAGCTCATGGAGTCTCATGGCTTTCACTATCACTTCGAAGCTGATGACACACAGATTTACTTCTCTGGACCTGACATCACCTCCTTACTAACCAGAATCCCACAATGTCTGTCCACTATTTCATATTTCTTCTCTGCCAGACATCTAAAACTTAACATGGAAAAAAACAAATTCCACCATCTAATGAAACCCCCCCAACTGACCTATCCTTCAAAATCAATGGCTGCCCACTGTTCCCAATCCTGCAAGCTTCATTCTCATCTCTCGTTCAAATTGGAGATTCAAGCCCTTTCCATTTCCTGGCGACAACTCAAAAATATCTCCCAGATCTGGACATTCCTCAAACATGAATCTGCAAAAACACTAGTGCATGCCCTCATCCTTTCCAGACTCTCCTAATGCAACCTCCTACTCTATGACCTTCCTTCTATCACTCTCGGACCCATCAAATGTATTCTAAACTCTGCTGCAAGACTAATCCACCTGTCACCCCGCTATTCCCCGGCTTCTTCCTTCTGTCAATCCCTGAACTGGCTCCCTGTTGTCATAAAACTCCTGATCAAAACCCTAACTTTGGCATACAAAGCCATCCAAAACTTGTCTTCTCCATACATCTGTAACCTAGTTTGCGGATACTTACCTGCATGCAACCTCCGATCATCACAAGATCTCCTTGTCTACTGCCCTTTTATCTCCTCTTCCCACAATCACATACTAGATTTCTCCCGTAGCTCATTTCTACTCTGGAACTGTGCACCCCAACATATCATACTCTCGCCTTCCATGGGAAACTTCTAAAGGAACCTGAAGAACCACCTCTTCCAACAAAGCCTACAACCTACAATAACCATCACTCCACAATAATGCTGTAAAAGCCATTCTACCCTCACCTATTGTATCCTCACCCATCCCTTGTAGACTGTGATCTCTCACAGGTAGGGTCCTCTCTCCTCCAGTTACATTCGGCGACTTGTATTGTTTAAGATTATTGTCCTTGTTTTCATTATGTATACCCCTTTTCACCTGTGAACTGCCATGGAATAAATGGTGCTATAACAATAAACAATAATAATACCACTGTGCGACTGCCAAAAAGAGGGAGTCGAGCAGATTGAACAGCAACAGAGGTTTTCAAAAAACTGCACAATTATACTATTTCTACTCTGGGGAAATTGATGACACTTTAGTGGTGTGTGGCAATAATTTGGGGAAATGTTTCTTCCCCAACTTGGGTTTCCTTCATGTGTGTTGCCTGTAGCAGTAGAGTTACCAGACCGGCAGGCCTACACTTACTGTCAGTCAGCTGACTGTGTTATGTCCTAAAAAGCTTATAACAATAGTAGTCGACAAAGCTGATATTTGTGCCACTTGAGTATAGCTGAGCAGAAAAACAGTTTGAGCTGTTGCATAAGGTATCAGGGCTCCAAGCACAGTAGGCCTACACCGGTCACTCGCCCACCTCATCTTACTTTAAACGTAAATTAAAAACTTTAAATGTTGGCCCAGACCCTGACAATGCATGCTTGGCCCATGGCTGACTGCTGTGCCATTATCAAATTTCTACTGTGGGTAAATTGATGCCACTTTTCCTGGTGTCTGACCCTAATTTTTTGGAAATGTTTGGCCCCCAAGTTGGGTGTCTTTCATGTGTGTTACCTGAATTTGGCAGGCTCCCAGCACAGCAGGCCTAACCTTGTTCCTCACCCACCTCTTAATTTCAACTTATCTTCAAAGCTGTAAATGTTAGGCCAGACCCTGTCTCATGTATGGCCCATGCCTGATTGGTGCACCATTAGACATTTTTCCACTATTCCTGGTGTCTGCTCCTAATTTTGGTAAATGTTTGGACTCCAAGTTGGGTCTCCTTCATGTGTGTTGCCTGAATTTGGCAGACCTCTCAGAGCAGAAGCCCTACACCTGTCACTCATGCACCTGTTACTGATCAATGTTTCAGCTAGAAATGCTGCTCCAGGCCTTGTCCCATGTTTCCTTGATGCGCAATTAGTAATTTGTACTTTGGATCAATTGATGCCATTTTTCCTGGTGTCTGCCCATAATTTGAGCGGTTTTGGCAGCTTTTTGGCCCCCCTGAAGGTTTTGTCTATGCGTTTGGTTTTGCCTCCCATTAAATTCAAACAGGGTTCAGATATGTTCGACAAACCAAACTGTTTGACGAACTGCTCGGCAAACATCTTACTGTTCGCCGAATCCGAACTGAATCTTGAAAGATTCGCTAATCTCTAATACTGATGGTGGAATATTTCCTTTCTTCTGTCACAAATTTTTAGGGGCTTCATAGCAAAAGGTGTGAATACATATGCACATGCCACATTTTTAGTTATTTGATCCAAAAATGTAATTTATGCCTATATTTTTCTCACTTCACCAACATAGACTATTTAGTGCTGATGCATCACACATAAACCGGATTACAAAAATACTTCAACACAGGTTGTAATGTAACAAAATTGTTAGAAAGCCAAGGGGGTGAGTACTTTTGCAAGTCACTGTGCATATCTGTACAGTTGTGCTCAAAAAGTTTACATACTCCAACTGAATTTTTGCTTTCTTGGCCTTTTTTTCAGAGAATATGAATAACACCCAAACTTTTTCTCCACTCATTTTGGTCTCATCACTCCAAATTACCTTGTTCCAGAAGTTTTGAGGCTTGTCTCTGTGCAGTTTCGCGTATTGTAGGTGAGATACTTTGTGGCATTTGCGCAGTAATAGCTTTATTCTGGCGACTCGACCATGCAGCCCATTTTCCTTCAAATGCCTCCTTATTGTGCATCTTGAAACAGCCACACCACTAGTTCTCAGAGAGTTCAGTATATCAGCTGATGTTATTTGTGGGTTTTTCTTTGTATCCCGAACACTTTACCTGGCATTTGTCACAGGTCACAGGTGAGGATGTTTCCTTTAGTAGCCATTCAAACCCATTTGTGGCAAATTCTGTGCATGTTATCAGGCAAAAATCACCAGGGTATGTGAACTTATGATCAGGGTCATTTGGATGTTTTGGGTTGTCATTAGGATTTAAAAAGAGAAAACACAGTAGTTTGACAATAAATGACTTCACCCAACTACTAACCATGAGTGGAGAAAAAGTTTTGGTGTTATCATACATATTCTCTGAAAAAAGGCCAAGAAAGCAAAAATTCTGCCGGGGTATGTAAACTTTTGAGCACAACTATATATATGTTGGGCATCAGGTTCCTGCCACTGTACAGCTGGAATCCAGAGATTTGCAACCGGCAGTCTCCCATTCCCCTTTGGCCGCAATGGAACCTGCTCAACAGACTCGACGGTCCTGGTGCTCTGCCCAGACCAGCAGTGTAGGATTGGTTGCTGCTGTCACCTCTGGTTCAGGTTTGACAATGCAGCCTGGCCAGCAGCAAAAGACTCCAGAATCTAAGTCCCTCCGTCGCTCCACTGAGCATGCTCATGGGACGTTTCCCCATTGGGGATCGGAAGTCACATGCTCAGGTCCTTCTCCAGCTCTGATTTGTCCATCAGGGGGATCTGGAAGGTTCCGGAAGGTCTCGGCTATAAAAGACTCGCATGGCCGCTCGGTCATGTGCTAATATAGACTCTTGTTATTATGTGTGTGAGTTAAGATGGATGCATGAGACTGGTGACTGACTTATTATGATCCCCCCTCCCTTGGATATTACGAATGTGGTTAGGGAATTAGTGGTCAGAGTAAGCGCCAGCAGTGGCTTTGTCTATGTGCCATTGAGCACCCCGCTCTCCACACGAGCGTTAGCGTCACAGTGCCATTCAGCACAAGGCACCTTTACACCGCACTAGCAGCTGCATTCCTTATAGTGGCACCGTGTGCAAGTTAAGCGCTTTCCCCAGCTCTGGAGGTTAGTGGCGTCTGCTGAGGCGGTGCAGTGCACACCTGATGCAATTAATATTCAGCATTGCTGTTCCTGACAACGCAATTGCGGTGTCGAGCACTCGTGGGTCTAGAAGGACTCTTTCCAGCGTCTCAGGGGCCGAGTCCTGTGACCATACACTAGTGCTCCTATAGCCGAGCTCTGTGAGCACAAACAGGCTCCATCGTTTATGTTCAGCGGTAGTGCGGCTCTGTGAAGCAACAGAGTCCGCCCCTGTATACAGCGGGTGACGTTACCCCGCATGTGTTTCTCCAGAAAACCGCCACATAGCATCTGCCATTAATGAGCAGCAGTTTACCACCCCTGCACGGTGGACCCCGGGCTGCGAACGCACCTTATTACCATCTTTATTATTTGGTGTGTTCCGCCAGCCCTAACATTATACTAGCGCCAGGGTCTGGCTAGTAATGATGAACAGCGACTGTTGCAGTACATCCGGCAGCTGCAGGGCAGGTTGGCGGCTCTCGAGCGTTCAGCCTCAGCTGCGGATGTTACTGCGGTCGCTGTTCAGGCAGCCACAGAGGCGTGATGATCATGTGGTGCAGAGTGTCTCGCGGTTCTTGGACACTCTGAAGCATGTCTTCCTGGGACCACGAGTCACCCATGACACTGCGCTCCGGCTGCTGGCATTGTCACAGGGCTCGTCCATGGTCAGTCACTTTGCTATCCAGTTCCGGACGCTGGCCTCGGAGTTAGAGTGGCCAGATAAGGTCCTCATTCAGGCATTCTGGAGAGGTTTGGCTGGCCATGTGAATGACGCTCTGGCCACCAGGGAGATTCCCGCTACACTGGAGGAGCTTATCACCATCTCCACCCGTATAGACCTTCGCTTTGCCGAGCGAAGGTTGGAGCGGTCACAGTGTAGGCAGAGGTTTAGGTTGGCACCCAGTTTTTCTAAATCTCTGGAATCTTCCGATCAGGCGTCCGAGCATCAGGGGGCTTCCTGTTGTGAGTTCATTTTCCCCTTCACCATTGAGGTCTGATGAACTCCCTCTTCTGGTGAAGGAAGGTAGTGAGGCTGATTACAAAGCACCTGAGCAGAATGATGATGACTGGGTGACTGGAATTGCTGACTGGATATAAGGCAGCCGACGCCCTTCTGCCTTGCGGGTGATTACTCTGAGGGATTCTTGGAGACCAGTCTGATTCCTGCTCCTCAAAAGCTAAGTTTTCTGCTCTACTTTTTGCATTTGTGTTTTGGTTTTGTTTTGCCTTGTTTTTCTGGATTTCTGCCTTTCCCTGCTGGGTGAGCTGAATTCCTTTTTGCTCTGTCTTCAGAAAATACCTGAGTACTGATATAGTCTTTTTGAAGCCTAGCGTCTTCAGGGCTTTTTTCCCTATCAGTCTGTTGGCTCTTGTTTTTGAGAGGGTTTTGGCGGATTGCAGACAGCAGCTTTTCTATTCTGTCCTATTTAGTTAGCTTGGGCCCCATCATTTGCTCAGCCTATCTTTCTATCTGTGTGAGTGTTTTTTCATCTTGCTTCACTGTCATTATATGTTGGGGGCTGCCTATTGCTTTGGGGTCTGCTCTGGGGCAGTTTAGATTTCCCTTTCTGTCTTTAGGCTATGTAGTTCTCCAGCTGTCATCGAGGGGTCTAGGGCACCGTAGGAACCCCCCACGGCTACTGCTAGTTGTTGTTGTTAGGTTCAGGGGTCTGCAATCCGATAGCTGCCAACTTCTCTAGTTTTCTGGACTTAGCTAGTATTTCTGCTTTTGCCTCCTACGGTGACTCATTCATAACAGCTTCCCGTGAGGGATCCAGGCCCCGTCCGCTCGAGCTCCTGTGATCTGTCATGCTTGCTGGCAGTCCGGTCACTTTGCCAACCTGGTGCCCACAGCGGCTGGGAAGACGCTCATCCCTAGTGGCTGTAGGAGGTGGCTCACTAGAATCCACAGTTTTTCCTTCAAGTTGTCCTTTAAGGGGACACTTGGGTTTGGTTCTTCCACTCTGGCGGTGGAGGTTTGCATGGATTCTGGAGCGGAGGGCAATTTTATGTCATCTGCCTTCGCTCAACGGCACACGATACCACTGCTTATGATGTCCAAGCCAGTCACCGTCAGAGTAGTGAACGGCGTGACTCTGCCTTCACAGATTTCCCACCAAACAGCTCCACTGATACTCTCGGTGTCTCCATCTCATCAGGAGATGATATCCCTCCCCATTATGCCCGAGGGTATCGACCAGGTCCTTCTAGGGGTTCCCTGGTTGCGGTATCACTCTCGCCATATAGAGTGGTCCTCGGGGAGAATTCTTGGTTGGAGTAAGTCATGTGAGGGTAGATGTCTGAGGGAGTGCGTCCAGGTTGCCTCCACCGAGGTCCCCGCAGATCTTTCCTCACTCGCTAAACAGTATCGACAGTATGCGGACGTGTTCTCCAGAAAGGCAGTGGAGACCATTCCACCGCATCACCCCTATGACTGTCCTATTGACCTCTTGCCTGGTGCTGTGCCTCCCCGAGGTCGAGTCTATCCCCTATCTCTCCCGGAGACAGAGGCCATGTCTCAATACATCAGGGAGAATTTGGCAAGAGGATTCATTAGGAAGTCAGTGTCACCAGCGGGGGCGGGATTCTTCTTCGTCCAGAAGAAGAGTGGGGAACTACGTCCTTGCATCGATTACAGGGGTCTTAGCGCCATCACCGTTAAGAATAAGTATCCTCTGCCCCTGATAGCGGAGCTGTTTAATAGGCTATGGGGAGCAAGAGTGTTTACCAAGCTTGATCTGCGGGGGGCTTACAACCTGATTCGCATCCGTGATGGGGACGAATGGAAGACGGCATTCAACACCAGGGATGGGCACTACAAATACCTGGTGAAGCCCTTTGGGCTCTGTAATGCCCTGGCCATCTTCCAAGACTTTGTGAACGATATCTTCAAGGATATGCTTACCACCACGGTAGTGGTCTATCTGGGTGATATCCTCATCTACTCTCCAGATATTGACTCCCACCGGAGAGATGTTTGCAAAGTTTTCAACCTCCTGCGGGCAAACTCCCTCTATGCCAAGTTGGAGAAGTGTGTGTTTGAGCAGGAGTCCTTGCCTTTCCTGGGCTATATCATCTCCGCCCAGGATTTGTCCACCCAGGATTTGGCCATGGATCCTGCCAAGCTACAGGCGGTGATGGATTGGCAGGAACTCCATTCTCTCAAAGCGGTGCAGCGCTTTATGGGGTTCATAAATTACTATCGCCAATTCATCCCCCACTTCTCGACTTTGGTAGCGCCCTTGGTAGCCCTCACCAAGAAGGGTGCAAATCCCAAGTTGTGGTCGGAACCTGCCTCCAAGGCCTTCTCCTCCATTAAGTCCCATTTCGCTAGCGCTCCCATTCTGCATCGCCCCAATGTAGATAAGCCCTTCATTCTGTAAGTGGATGCCTCCTCTGTCGGTGCTGGAGTGGTCCTGTTTCAGAAGGACACGCAAGGTCGGAAGCACCCATGCTTCTTTTTCTCCAAGACCTTCACACCGGTGGAGAGGAATTATTCAAATTATTCCATCGGGGACAGGGAGTTGCTAGCGATGAAGTTGTCCTTCTCGGAGTGGAGACACCTCCTGGAGGGGACTCGCCACCCTTTCCAGGTGTTCACTGACCACAAGAACTTGGTGTACTTGCAAACAGCCCAGCAGCTAAATTCTCGCCAGGCCAGATGGTCCTTGTTCTTCTACCGGTTCCACTTCACCCTCCATTTTCTCTCCGGTGAGAAGAACGTCCGGTGTTATGATGAGTCACCGAAGGAGGAAAAAACAAAATACCAGCTAAGTCCAGAAAAACCAGAGAGGTTGGCAGCTATCGGATTGCAGACCCCTGAACCTATCCACAACATCTAGCAGTAGCCGTGGGGGGTTCCTACGGTGCCCTAGACCCCTCGATCACAGCTGGAGAGCTACATAGCCTAAAGACAGAAAGGGGAAAAACTTAACTGCCCCAGAGCAGACCCCAAAGCACTAGGCAGCCCCCAACATATGATGACGTGAAGCAAGATGAAAGCACTAACACAGATAGAAAGATAGGTTGAGCAAATGATGGGGCCCAAGCTAACTACATAGGACAGGATAGGAAAGCTGCTGTCTGCCATCCGCAAAAACCCTATCAAAATGAGCCAACCGACTGATAGGAAAAACAGGCCCTGAAGTCGCTAGGCTTCAAAAGACTATATCAGCACTCAGGCATATTCTGAAGACAGAGCAAAAGATCAACAGATCAGAGACAAAAATGGAATTCAGCTCACCCCCGGCCGGGGATGGCAGAACTCCCAAAAAACAAGGCAAAACAAAAACAAAACTGAAGAGTACAAAGCAGAGCAGAAAAACTTAGCTTTGAGACGCAGGAATCAGACTGGTCTCCAAGAATCCAGCAGGAAAATCACCAGCCAGGAAGAAGGGCGTCGGCAGCCTTATATCCAGTCCTCAATTGCAGCCACCCAGTTATCATCTAGCTGCCCAGATGTTTGGTAATCAGTCTCACTACCTTCCTTCACCAGAGGAGGGAGTTCATCAGACCTCAATAGTGAAGGGAAAAATGAACTCACAACAGTCCAGGCCGATGCTCTCTCCCGCTCCGTGGTGTCATCGGAGGAAGAGGAGGAGGAGCCTCGGCTGATCGTCTCATTCGAGAGCCTGAGGACTGTGGCTCCGGTCGCCATTGAGTCAGTACCTCCAGGCAAGACATTTGTCCCTGCCCGTCTGCGACCGGAGGTCCTCTCTTGGGCTCAATCGTCCAGGGTGGGTGGACATTTCGCTACAAAACGGACCTCTGAGCTTCTGGCGAGGACGTACTGGTGGCCGCATATGGCCCGTGACGTCAGGGATTATATTCAGGCATGCGTCTCTTGCGCCCAGAATAGGTCCTCTCGGCAGCGGCCTGCTGGGCTACTTTATCCCCTGCCGGTAGCGGACAGGCCCTGGGAGAAGGTTGCTATGGACTTTGGGGTGAGGCTACCCAAGTCCAGTGGCAGCTCTGTCATTTGGGTTGTCATGGACCATTTCTCCAAGATGGTGCACCTGGTACCTCTCTCCCGGTTACCTTCTGCACGGGGCCTGGCAGCATTGTTCATTAAGCACGTTTTCCACCTGCACAGCATGTTGGACAAGATTGTCAGCGACCGCGGTCCTCAGTTTGCGTCTCAGTTCTGGAGAGCGCTCCGTTCGCTGCTCAGCATTGAGCTAAATCTCTCCTCGGCCTATCATCCTGAGACGAACGGATTGGTAGAGAGAGACAACCAGACCCTGGTCACATATCTACGACATTTTGTCTCGGCCACGCAGGACAACTGGGCATCCTTGCTGCCGTGGGCGGAGTTCGCTTTGAACAACGCTGTGGCCGACTCCACCGGTCAGACCCCATTCCTCCTAAATTACAGCCAGCATCCACGCATCCCTGTGCCCATGCCCGTGTCATCCACCGACTCTAGGGTGGCAGACTGGGTGGTGGAGGCACGTGACATTTAGGATCGCACTCAGGATGCTGTCCGAGCTTCCAAGGAGAGAATGAGGACCTCTGCTGATGCACACCGGCGCCCTGCTCTGACCTTTACCCCTGGCGACTTAGTGTGGCTCTCCGCCCCAAACATCAGGCTGCGGGTTGAGTCCGCTAAGTTCGCACCGCGCTACATTGGCCCCTTCAAGGTCCTTGAGCAGATCAGCCCTGTGGTCTACTGTCTGGCCCTTCCGCCACACTTGGCTATCTCTGATACATTCCACGTGTCCCTCCTTAAGCCTGTTCACATGTCCCGGTTCTCCAAGTCATCTGCCGGGACATCAGACCTGTCTTCAGACGAGTTTGAGGTCAATGCCATCGTGGAATGCAAGGTGATGTGGGGCAAAAAGTTTTATTTGGTGAATTGGAAGGATCATGGTCCAGAGACTCGGACCTGGGAGCCAGTGGAGAACATCCACGCTCCGTTCCTCATTGCGGCGCTTGAGCGTAGCGAGGCTCAGAGGGCAGGGGGCGTAATGTTAGGCATCGGGTTCCTGCCACTGCACAGCAGGAATCCAGAGCCTTGCACTCGGCGGTCTCTCATTCTCCTCTCGGCTATAAAAGACTCGCATAGCCACTCGGTCATGCACTAGTATAGACTCTTGTTATTATGTGTGTGAGATAAGATGGATACATGAGACTGGTGACTGACTTTTTATGATTCCCCTCCCTTGGATATTACGAATGTGGTTAGGGAATTAGTAGTCAGAGTAAGCGCCAGCAGTGGCTTTGCCTATGTGCCACTGAGCACCCCGCTCTCCACACAAGCGTTAGTGTCACAGTGCCATTCAGCACAAGGCACCTTTGCACCGCACTAGCAGCCGCGTTCCTTATAGCGGCGCCGTGCGCAAGTTAAGCGCTTTCCCCCACTCTGGAGGTTAGTGGCGTCCCCTGAGGCAGTGCAGTGCACACCTGGTGCAATTAATATTCAGCATTGCTGTTCTTGACTCTGCAGTTGCGGTGTCGAGCACTCGTGGGTCTAGAAGGACTCTTCCCAGCGTCTCAGGGGCCGAGTCCTGTGACCATACACTAGTGCTCCTATAGCCGAGCTCTGTAAGCACAAAAAGGCTCCAGTGTTTATGTTCAGCGGTAGTCCGGCTCTGTGAAGCAACAGAGTCCTCCCCTGTACACACCGGGCGACATTAACCTACATGTGTTTCTCCAGTATACTGCCATATAGCATCCGCCATTACTGAGCAGCAGTTTACCACCCCTGCACGATGCACCCCGGGCTGCAAACGCACCTTATTACCATCCTTATTACTTGGTGCGTTCCGCCATGTACTGTATCTCCACACACACATATGCCCTGACAATGGTGTCACAGTATCAGAATTCTATAGAGTGACGATGTCACAAAGGTAAAGATGTAGGAAGAGTTGATAAAAGGCCGACACACGAACATTCTAACTGAGGGTTTTAGAGTTTGTGAGTTTGGATTTAGTTTTGCGTTTCTGTTGAGCAAAATGCCTAAAAATAAGCGCTTTATTATGGAATCTGATACAGAGAACAGCGGCAGAAGTCACCAGGTGAGTGATGACTCTTGTATTCATCATTTGTGGGTTTTTGTAAGTCACTTTTGTGTTTCTTTTTTACTTGCCGCATTTGATTGCTTACTTTTATTTGCCACATTCATCAACATGAATTTTTCCCAAAGTAAAAAAAGGACTGGTCTTTTTTTTCCCTGCGTTTAACTATTTTTGCTCCTTTTTTTACACAGAAAAGTCAAATGTTTTCCAAAATGTCGCAAAAATTTAGCTTTGACCTTAAAAACTATGACAGTATGAATCACTCTGTGGTAATACTGGAGATCATTTGGGGCAAATCTTGCATCTTTTTGAAAAATTGCAAATAATGAACCAGGCAAAAATATCTGAAAACCCCAAATCCCTACACCAGTAGTAAGCAAAAAAAAGGGTGAGCTCATATAAAATAGTCTTCAAATATGGTGAATTTGCTGAAAAAAAAAGGCTCAAAGCTCCAAAAAAACATACACACATGTAGGAATTTCTAAGGGTATGTGCACACGTAGTGAAATCTGCTGCGTTGTACAGTACCTTTATTTTCAATTTAAAAAAAAACGCAGTGCACATGCTGTGGATTTTTCCACGCGGTTTTGCTGCGGTTTACAATCCGCAGCATGTCAATTGTTTGGTGCAGAAACGCTGCAGTTTTACACCTCATCCATTATGAGGTGTAAAACCGCAGGGCAAAACCGCAGGCCAAACCGCAGATAGGATTTACCTGCGGTTTTCTCTCCAAAATCCGCACACCCAAAAAACTACGTGTGCACATAGCCTAAAAATTGAAAGCAAAAATCATTATATATTTTATTTTTTTCTTCCCAGTCACCGGTCAATGGAAAACGCCGCAGAGTTTCTGCATCCGACATACAGGACGGCAGCAGTGATGAGAACTTCCATCAGGTGAGCCCTGATTTCTATACAGCGCGGTCTGTAGCTTTGGGTTTCAATAAGGAATGGACGCCGCATTCTGAGATAATGCCGCCATATCGCGGTGGCTTATATCTCACTGTTTGTGTTTCTTGATTTCAGTCTCATCCACTTATTCCGAGGTCTCCGAGGAGCCTTGGAGATGAAGATGGCGGCTCTGGTTCCCACCTGCTAAATACGGAGTCAGGTATGTGACAAAGCGTCTGGAAGGATCATGTTTTTTTGTTTAGCTACATAGGAGGGTGTGACTCCCTCTGCTTGACCCTTGCACTCCTCCCGTCAGCCAGCAGGTGTCTTCACATATTTCAACCAGTTCTACTTGCCCATTTATTTGTAGGCTTGCAGCCCAGGAGAGACTTGTTTGTCCAAAGTGGCATATATAGTAGATTGTGATAGGGTTCAGATAGGACCCGTCAGAGAAGTGTCACCTTGCCGCGGTTGACGGGCACACATGAATTGGCCAAATCATGCGCTAAGAACCTTCGCATTTGTAAGTACATGTTGCTGAGGGACAGAGCGTTTGGGAATTTTTTATTTTTATTTCCATTGACATCATATGTCTTGGCATTCACAAGGTGCTGCTGTGTTTTTTCTCATATGTGTTTTGTAGTCACTACAGCTTGCACGTGTTCACACTTGGAAGGTGCTGGTCATGTTTTTTTGTTTAGCTACATAGGAGGGTGTGACTCCCTCTGCTTGACCCTTGCACTCCTCCCGTCAGCCAGCAGGTGTCTTCACATATTTCAACCAGTTCTACTTGCCCATTTATTTGTAGGCTTGCAGCCCAGGAGAGACTTGTTTGTCCAAAGTGGCATATATAGTAGATTGTGATAGGGTTCAGATAGGACCCGTCAGAGAAGTGTCACCTTGCCGCGGTTGACGGGCACACATGAATTGGCCAAATCATGCGCTAAGAACCTTCGCATTTGTAAGTACATGTTGCTGAGGGACAGAGCGTTTGGGAATTTTTTATTTTTATTTCCATTGACATCATATGTCTTGGCATTCACAAGGTGCTGCTGTGTTTTTTCTCATATGTGTTTTGTAGTCACTACAGCTTGCACGTGTTCACACTTGGAAGGTGCTGGTCATGTTTTTTTGTTTAGCTACATAGGAGGGTGTGACTCCCTCTGCTTGACCCTTGCACTCCTCCCATCAGCCAGCAGGTGTCTTCACATATTTCAACCAGTTCTACTTGCCCATTTATTTGTAGGCTTGCAGCCCAGGAGAGACTTGTTTGTCCAAAGTGGCATATATAGTAGATTGTGATAGGGTTCAGATAGGACCCGTCAGAGAAGTGTCACCTTGCCGCGGTTGACGGGCACACATGAATTGGCCAAATCATGCGCTAAGAACCTTCGCATTTGTAAGTACATGTTGCTGAGGGACAGAGCGTTTGGGAATTTTTTATTTTTATTTCCATTGACATCATATGTCTTGGCATTCACAAGGTGCTGCTGTGTTTTTTCTCATATGTGTTTTGTAGTCACTACAGCTTGCACGTGTTCACACTTGGAAGGTGCTGGTCATGTTTTTTTTTTTTTTTTTTTGTAAAGCGTCTGGAAGGATCATAAACTCCTTCCTGTAAAATAAGAAATTAGACTTTTGATTAATAAAACTAAACGACACAGAAGTAAATGATTATATTTGTTCTTTTCTCCAGAGTCCACATCTCACCAATCCAACTTTGTGTAGGAAGAGACAGCGAGGTAATGTATTCCTATATATCCGTATTATCCATGTCATATTCATGTTATCTGGTCACTAGGTGGCGCGGTTATTGGTATATTCTCAGATAAGGCGTCAGCTGTGTGTCTGCAGGTCGTGTACGACCATAGTATATATCTTTGATGTTTTCTTATCAGGAAACAGGAGCGTCCCATCAATAACTGTTTCCTGAGAGATCTGTCTTCTCCCACATCCAAATACCTCACCAACTTTCATAAGAACAAACAGAAGTTGATACGACGTTTGTATAAGTTTTTTAACCGGACCGTCTTTGAGAACCAGGTATTCAGTTATAATACACACCCAGAATAGGGCGATACGGGGATGAAGGGTTAGAGCTAGGATTAGAATATCCAGCGTATACAGTATATACGTTTATATTCTGTAGGTATGGGGTGATATGGGGGATAGTGACTGGAGGGTTAGAGCTAGGGTAAGTCTATCCAGTGTATATAGTATATACCTCTATATTTTGTATTTTCTCCTTCTTTCCTCTGTAGCTTCCTGCAGATTTGGATATCAGCTGGAATAAAAGACTGCGTAAAATAGCCGGGCGCACCGGCTTCATGCTGGTTAATGGGCAGCGCTATGCCATCATCCAGTTATCAGATAAAGTCTGCGATTCTGCAGGTAGGCTTCACATCGGGCACAATTTATGGGTTTGCTGCGGTGACATCTTCCGTACGTCTTTACTCCTGATTGTAATAAAATGCTGCTTTGTCCTCAGATCGAGTACGAGACACAATTATCCATGAGATGTGTCATGTTGCCTGCTGGCTCATCAATGGTAATGGAGACTGTAGCCATCACCAGCTATGGATGCAGTATTGCGAGAAGGTGGCACAGATCCACCCTGACCTCCCGCCCATTACCGTAATCCACAGTTGGGAGTGCCACTATCCAGTGCTATACCAGTGCTCAGGGTGCCAGGGCAGGTAAGATATGACGCACATTAACCATGGACAGAGCCTGATACTGGATGGGCGGATATTCCTGTATTTTTATGTGAGTTTTAGTTGCTTTACGATTCTGCACTCAGACATGGAGGAGCTCTGTCATTGATGTTGGATGTGTTTGTACCTTTCGGATCAGTCTTCTATATAAGCCTTTTCTCTCACCATAGAGTCGGACGATGGACGAATTCTCTAAACACTGAGAAGTACGTGTGCAGCCACTGTGACGGCAAATTATTTCTTGTAACCCCAACCTGAGGAGATCTATTAGCCATAAGATCGGCCGGACAAGATGGCAGCACATGGACAACGTCATCCATCTCAGTCATCCACCTCAACAGCGTCTTCTCACCATCTCGCGGGCAGCACTGGAGTCTGCAGCACCCGGGTGTTGGAAGCAAATCCGACCATGGACTTCTGCATGGAGTTTGCATGTTCTCCCCGTGTCTGCGTGGATTTCCTCCAGGTTCTCCGGTTTTCACCCACATTCCAAAGACATACAGATAGGTGAAATTTGGACTTACTTCCAAATTGTCCTTAAAATAAATGATCCCAGTACATCACCGAAAAACATGTTGGTGCTATGTCATTAACTGGGAATAAATCCACATAAAAAATGTATTTTTGTTATGTTTCTTGGTGTCAGTTATTCAGTGTACATATCTTTTTAGAGAAAATGAAGTTGCTCGCTGAATCATGGGCTAAACTAGAAGAGTCAAAGAGGTTCTGCAGCAGCTGACGTGTTCATTATAACATAGTAATTAGAGGCCAAACTGCTGGTGCTATGTCTGAAAATAGGAAATTAGAACTTCAGATCAATCAATCACTATTGCCCAGGACCAGACCAGTCCATTCCCTCTGCCCAGCCATTGACTTCTCCTGCCCAGAGTCTGAGACAAGTAATTTTGATTCACAGGCAGATAAGGCAAATTGTGTCTACCCTTCATATCAATTCCTACTCACCTTATTTTCATATTGAAGAGATTCTAAAAAGAGATCTGACAAGGGAAGTGCAGAACTTTTTATCCGATGTTCGTCCATTTACATAGAGCATACATAGAGCATGCCTACAAACACCACCAAACCGGTGCACTAATCGTGAGTAGGGCATAGGACACTTTCATCAGACCAGACCCCTAATCAAACACACACTTAACACCAGTCACCCCCATATAAATATAGAGTAGATCCAGAATACATACAGGTACATGCACCCGAACAAACCATCAGACTCCTTTTCACCAATTTGCTGTCACCATATTTTGCATGCCCTACAATGGGAAGATATCCAGTTTTGCGTGCGGCCACGTCTCCACAGATGTATAAGAAGAATGCCGAGGGTGGAAATTGAGAAAAGGAGGTTAATATACAGGTAAGGATCCCAGAGGTGAAAAATATAGCCTTTCCTGTGAAGGGTAATGTCACACGTAGTGACCACAGAAGAATAAAACTGTAGTGGATGGGTGGAAACCATGTGTACGGAGCTGCTGTGGACAATGAGAGGCAGAGACCTGGGTATGAGGCCCACCGTGTACTCACCAATTTCTCTGTTGGTCACTTCAAACCTTAATTAATACCTATAATACATATAATTAAATTATAAGAGATTATCTTCCTGATTAGAGATGAGCAAACCTTTCAAGGTTTGGTTTGGTTCGATTTGGCAAACGTTTCAGACTGTATAAAAGGTCTCTGAGACAACTTCTACTACGGGCAACCCACCAGATGGAGACCCAACTTGAAGTCTCCACAACTCAAAAAATAATTATCACACACCACTAAAGTGACATAAATTTCCACAGAAATTTGGATAGGACGAGACGGTGTTTGTTCAGTTGAGCTTTCATTAACATTAACACATAACCCAAGTATACGTCAAACACCAAGCCTATTCCCCCTTCCACCACGACCACACTTTTTCCCGCTCATCTTGTATATACCCTTCATCTCCTGTAACCTGCTGATTCACAACCTGCTGATACCAAATTGTTCTATTTTGATCTCATCTGACCACATGACCTTCTCCCATGTCTCTTCTGTATCATCCAGATGGTCATTGGCAAATTTAAAAGCGAGCCTGGACATGTGCTGGTGTGAGCAGGGGAACCTTACGTGCCCTGCAGGATTTTAATCCTTGACGGCGTAGTGCATTACTAATGGTAATGTTTGAGACTGTGGTCTCAGCTCTCTTCAGGTCATTGACCAGGTCCTCCCATGTAGTTTTGTGCTGATTCCTGACTATTCTCAGAATAATCCTTACCCCATGATGTGAGATCCTGCATGGAGCCCCAGACCAAGGAAGACAGACAGTCATCTTGTGTTTCTTCCATTTTCTAATAATTGTGCCAACAGTTGTTGCCCTCTCATCAATCTATTTACCTATTGTCCGGCAGCCCATGCTAGCCTTGTGCAAGTGTACAATATTGTCCCTGGTGTCTTAGACAGCTCTTTGATCTTGGCCATGGTGGAGAGGTTGCAGTGTGATTGATTGTGTGGACAGGCGTCTTTTATACAGGTATTGAGTTTAAACAGGTGCAATCAATGCAGGTAATGAGTGCAGAGTAGGAGGCTTCTTAACGAAAAACAAACAGGTTTATGACAGCTAGAATTTTTGCTGGTTGGTAGGTGATCAAATCTTTATTTAATACAAGAAAATGCAATTTAATTATTTAAAAATCATACAATGTGATTTTCTGGATTTTTATTTAAGACTCCATCTTTCACACTTGAAGTGTAACTACGATAAAAATTACAGACCTCTCCATTCTTTGTAGGTGGGAAAACATCCAAAATCGGCAGCGTTTCAAATACTTATTTTCCCCCACTGTATATGTATATGTCCACACACACACATATTCTCTGACTAATAGTCAGAGGTGATAAAAGGCCGACGCACGAACATTCTAACTGAGGGTTTTAGAGTTAGTGGAGTTTGGATTTTGTTTTGCGTTTCTGTTGAGCAAAATGCCTAAAAAATAAGCGCTTTATTATGGAATCTGATACAGAGAACAGCGGCAGCAGTGACCAGGTGAGTGATGATTCCTGTATTCATCATTTATAGGGTTCTTTTCAAGTCACTTTTCTGTTCCTTTTTTACCTGCGGCATTTGATGACTTACTTTTGTTTGCCACATTCATCAACATGTGACACTCTTTTCATCAATTTTTCCAAAAGTAAAAAAAAATGGTCTTTTTTTCCCCCTTAATTTAACTATTTTTGCCACGTTTTAACACAAAAAAGTCAACTTTTTCCAAAATGTCGCAAAAAATAAACTTTAACCTTTAAAACTATGACATTATGAATCACTCAGGGGTAAGACGAGAACATTTCAGATAAATCTTGCATTTTTTTGAAAAGTTACAAATAATGAACCAGGCAAAAATATCTGGAAACCCCAAATCCCGACACCAAAATTAAGCAAAAAAAAATGGGTGAACTCATGTAAAATAGTCTTCAAATATGGTGAATGTGATGCAAAAAAAGACTCAAAACACTAAAAAAAATTCTAGGAATGGATCAGGCCCTATGTGTTAAGCACTAGTAGCTTGGTAACTCTCCTCTGCTGTACCCCAGGACCAGACCTTATACCCTACACAATATTACATACATTTTAAAATTGACTCTCGATAATAATAAGATATTATGGTTTCAAATTTCTAAAAATTGGAGGCAAAAATCATTATGTTTTTTATTTTTTTCTTCCCAGTCACCGGTCAATGGAAAACGCCGCAGAGTTTCTGCGTCCAACATACAGGACGGCAGCAGTGATGAGAACATCCATCAGGTGAGCGCTCGTTTCTCTACAGCGCGGTCTGTAGCTTTGGGTTTCAACAAGAAATGGACGCCGCATTCTGAGATAATGCCGCCATATCGCGGCGTCTTAATTCTCAATGTTTGTGTTTCTTGATTTCAGTCTCATCCACTTATTCCGAGGTCTCCGAGGAGCCTTGGAGATGAAGATGGCGGCTCTGGTTCCCACCTGCTAAATACGGAGTCAGGTATGTGATAAATCGTCTGGAAGGATCATAAACTCCTTCCTGTAAAATAAGAAATTAGACTTTTGATTATTAAAACTGAACGACACAGAAGTAAATGATTATATTTTTTCTTTTCTCCAGAGCCCACATCTCACCAATCCAACTTTGTGCAGGAGGAGACAGCGAGGTAATGTATTCCTATATATCCCCATTATCGGGGTCATGTTCATGTTATCTGGTCACTAGGTGGCGCGGTTATTGGCATATTCTCAAATAAGGCGTCAGCTGTGTGTCTGCAGGTCGAGTACGACCATAGTATAATTTTTTGATGTTTTCTTACCAGGAGACAGGAGCGTCCCATCAATAACTGTTTCCTGAGAGATCAGTCTTCTGCCACATCCACAAACATCACCAACTTTCACAAGAACAAACAGAAGTTGATACGACGTTTGTATAAGTTTTTTAACCGGACCGTCTTTGAGAACCAGGTATTCAGTTATAATACACACCCCAAATAGGGCGATATGGAGATGAAGGGTTAGAGCTAGGGTTAAAGTATCCAGTGTATATAGAATATACCTCTATATTCTGTAGGTATAGGGCAGTGATGGCTAACCTTGGCACTCCAGCTGTAGTAAAACTACAACTCCCAGCATGCCCTTGCAACCTGCAGCAGTTGAGGCAGCAGTTGAGGAATGCTTGGAGTTGTAGTTCTCCAACAGCGGGAGTGCCAAGGTTCGCCATCATGGTATAGGGTGATATGGGGATAGTGATGGGAGAGTTAGAGCTGGGGTTACTGTATCCAGTGTATATAGTATATACCTCTATATTCTGTAGGTATAGGGTGATATGGGGGACAGTGACTGGAGGGTTAGAGCTAGGGTAAGTGTATCCAGTGTATGTAGTATATACCTCTATATTTTGTATTTTCTCCTTCTTTCCTCTGTATCTTCCTGTAGATTTGGACATCAGCTGGAATAAAAGACTGCGTAGCACAGCCGGCCGCACCGGCATCAAGCTGGTTAATGGGCAGCGCTACGCCATGATCCAGTTATCGGATAAAGTCTGCGATTCTGCAGGTAGGCTTCACATCGGGCACAATTTATGGGTTTGCTGCGGTGACATCTTCCGTACGTCTTTACTCATGATTTTAATTAAATGCTGCTTTTTCCTTAGATCGACTTAGAGACACCATTATCCATGAGATTTGTCATGCTGCCTGCTGGCTCATCGATGGTAATGGAGACTTTGGCCATCACCAGCTATGGATGCAGTATTGTGAGAAGGTGGCACAGATCCACCCTGACCTCACGCCCATTACCGTAATCCACAGTTGGGAGCGCCACTACCCGGTGCTATACCAGTGCTCAGGGTGCCAGGGCAGGTAAGATATGACGCATATTAACCATGGACAGAGCCTGATACTGGATGGGCGGATATTCCTGTATTTTTATGTGAACGTTTTAGTTGCTTTACGATTCTGCACTCAGACGTGGAGGAGCTCTGTCATTGATGTTGGATGTGTTTGTACCTTTCGGATCAGTCTTTTATATAAGCCTTTTCTCTCTCCATAGAATCGGACGTTGGATGAATTCTCTAAACACTGAGGAGAACGTCTGCAGCCGCTGCTACAGCAAATTTTTTCTTGTAACCCCAACTTGAGGGGATCTATTAGCCATAAGATCGGCCGGACAAGATGGCAACACTTGGACAACGTCATCCATCTCAGTCTTCCACCATAACAGCGTCTTCTCACCATCTCGCGGGCAGCACGGTGACTCAGTGGTTAGCACTGGAGTCTGCAGCACCCGGGTGTTGGAAGTAAATCCAACCACGGACTTCTGCATGGAGTTTGTATGTTCTCCCCGTGTCTGCGTGGGTTTCCTCCGGGTTCTCCGGTTTCCTCCCACATTCCAAAGACATACTGATAGGTGAAATTCGGACATCCTTCCAAATTGTACTTAAAATAAATGATCCCAGTACATCACCGAAAAACATGTTGGTGCTATGTCATTAACTGGGAATAAATCCACATAAAAAATGTATTTTTTGTTATGTTTCTTGGTGTCAGTCATTCAGTGTACAGATCTTTTTAGAGAAAATAAAGCTGATCATCAAATCGTCGGCTAAACTAGAAGAGTCAAAGAGGTTCTGAAGCAGCTGACATGTACATTATAACACATTGTTTAGAGGCCAAAGTGCTGGTGCTATGTATGGAAATAGGAAATTAGAACTTCAGATCAATCAATCACTATTGCCCAGGACCAGACCAGTCCGTTCCCTCTGCCCAGCCATTGACTTCTCCTGCCCAGAGTCTGAGACAAGTAATTTTGATTCACAGGTAGTTAAGGCAAATTGTGTCTACCCTTCCTATCAATTCCTACTCACCTTATTTTGACATTAAGGAGATTCTAAAAGGAGATCTGACAAGGAAAGCACAGAACTTTTTATCCTATGTTCGTCCATTTATATGCTGCATGTGGAGCATTAATCGTGAGTACGGCATAGGACATTTTTATTAATTTCCAAATAGCTTCTTTTCCAGGTTAAATTCAGGCCATAGAGCCCAAAATAAGTTCAGCTTTCAAACAACAAAATTATTAGTGACCCAGATTAGATTCAGGAATTAACAAAGACCCCAGCCCAGACCCCTTAACAATCACATACTGCACACAGTCACTCCCATATAAATATAGAGCAGATACAGAATACATACAGGTACATGCTCCAGAACAAAACAACCTGACTCCTATTAACCAATTTGCTGTCACCACATTTTCCATGCCCCACAATGGGAAGGCGTCCACGTCTGCCTGTGGCCACTTCTCCACAGATGTATAGGAAGAATGCAGTGAACAGAAATTGGGAAGAGTTTAATATACAGGTAAGGATCCCAGAGGTGAAAATCATAGCCTTTCTTGTGAAGGGTAATTTCACACGTTGTGACCACAGAAGAATAAAACTGAAACAAATTCACCGGATCTGTAATGTCTTCCTGATCAGTAGGGTCCCAGGGGTCAGACGGATCAGAAAGGGGCTCTGAAATGCCATATTGTAATGGATCGGTGGCCATGCATGTGTATGGCCACTCCAGTCATAGTCTATAAGAATATTAGAGATAGCTGAAAGCTGTGTTTGGTTATCTCCAGCAGACCCATAGACAATGAACAGAGCAGAAGTGCACATGTACGGCCACCAATCTATCCTGACAGGACATTTCAGAGCCAATTCTCAGTGAACTCCTACCAATCAGTATATTATCCTTTTTTACTTTTGATTGGTCATGCTTTAACCCTGCCTTCGGTTCTCTCCAGAAGGGGAGAGAGGGGGTCCATATTGGTTGTTGCCAAGTCTCTTAGTCCCATTGGAACTTGTGTATTTAGGAGGTGTAAGTTCCTTTACTTTCTAGATAGTGGATGTGTGGCACCCTGCATCTTTACAGCCACGAAAGGGTTATATATGTACTGTTTTGTATCTGTTTTGTGAGCAATGGGAGTTATGCTTCTCTGCTAAAGACAACAACACACACAATTTACCTCACTCCCTTACTTGTCTGAAGCTTAGAGCTTTGCAGACATTCCCAAACTGGGAGGGGGAGGAGTCGAGAGTCGTCGTTTTCAGTGAAGAAGAAGGTGGAGAGAGAATAAAGAATGCTCCTGGAAGCCATGACATGTGCTTTCTCCAGGAGCAAAGCTAATAAGAATCAGGGAGTGAGGGGCTTCAGAGCAGGGTGGTAAGCTGAGAGACTTTGTGAGTTTATACAACCAACAATAGAGTGTTTTCCCCAGAAAGACTGCAGCAAACTAGGATCAGTGAAGGATTGTGCAAGAAGAAACTTGATCTGCACACAAGATCCAAGCTGCAAGTTGCCAGAGGAGGAAAACACAGTGAGTAAGCGTTGTACTAGAAGTTCTAAACTCCGGGAAGCCTTGGTCCCAAAGGGACTAGAATAGCAGGAAGCTTACACAGAGTCACAGCAGAATGAAGGATAACTCCCATTCTGCAGAGCAGACTGTAACCTGGTGAGAGTTGTAATATCTCCTCTGAACTGCACCTGAACTACAGTAAATGATAAAGTGACTTTCCTTGTCTCCTGCCTTATTACTCCGTGCCTTCTACTTCCATCACAATCTCTGGGGGTCAGCCCTGGTTGGAGGGGGTTAAACATCTGCACTGCCATCACCATCTACTCCCCCAGGGATCATCTGCAGTGCTGGATATACTACAGTCGAACACTCCAACTGGCATCACGAATCACTACATAATCTTTATCCCTAATTAATTCTCCCCTTTTACATGACCGCCTGGGGCAATGGATGGGGTCACTGCCACTGTGACACATCCCTTTAAGATGACCGGCCCGGTATTGAGTATCCCACGGCCTCTGGGGCGCGTCATTTTAGCGTCACAAACAGGATACCATGCGTGCCTAAAGTCCTACAGGAGCAACAACCTGCAGCAACTGAAGCAGTTAGTCGCACCCCTGCAAGGGTTAACTAGAGGGGGAAGATGTCTAATCCCGGTAGCGCTCAGGGTGCAGCAGTTGCAGCTCCCATAATGCATAAATAAAGCCAAATCTCCACATTCGTCGCATAAACATTTATATTGTGCAGACATTGTATCTTATTTCTAATCTCCTACTGCAGACCTGGGCAAAGTGCCGCCCACGGGCCACATCTGGCACTCTGGCTGTCTCAGTCCGGCCCGTGGACGAGACAGCTGTGGGACTGGAAACCTGAGGTCCGCCGGACGCACCGTGCCTGCCGCTCGCTGCCTCCCTAGGCGCAGAAAGCATTGATGGAGGAGGGGCCTTCGGCCACTTCCTCCACCAATCAGCGTGTGAAACAGCTGACACGATGAGTCGATGACGTCATTTTTTCGCGTCAGCTGTGTACCACCGGAGAGTCAGCACAACGGTGGCAGGGAGAAGAGCAGAGCGCCAGGGAATGGGACCGAGATGAGTATGTGGTGTTTTTTTTCATGTGTATGAACATGGGGATTCTCTGGAAGAGAACATGGGGATTCTATGGGGGTGAACATGAGGATTCTATGGGGTGAACATGGGGATTCTATGGGGAGGTGAACATGGGGATTCTATGGGGGTGAACATGGGGATTCTATGGGGTGAACATGGGGATTCTATGGGGGTGAACATGGGGATTCTATGGAAGTAAACATTGGGATTCTATGGAGTAAATGGGGATTCTATGGGGGTAATCATGGAGATTCTATTGGGTGAACATGGGGATTCTATGCAGGTGATGTACAACACATGGGGATTCTATGGGGTGAACATGGGGATTCTATGGGGTGAACATGGGGATTCTATGAGGGTGAACATGGGGATTCTATGGAAGTAAACATTGGGATTCTATGGGGTAAATGGGGATTCTATGGGGGTGATCATGGGGATTCTATGGGGTAAACATGGGGGTTCTATGCGGGTGATGTACAGCACATGGGGATTCTATGGGGGTGAACATGGGGATTATATGAGGTAAACATGGGGATTCTATGGGGTAAACATGGGGATTCTATGGGGTGAACATGAGGATTCTATGCTTATGACGTACAGCACATGGGGATTCTATGGAGGTGACAACATGCGGCACATGGGGATTCTATGGGGGTGACATGCAGCACATGAGGAGGCTATGGGAAGGCTGTATACTGTCATGCAGTACATGGGAAGGCTGTGTGAGGCTCATGCAGTTAATAGGGAGGCCGTCTGGGGCTCATGCAATATATGGGGAGGCTGCGGGGGCCTCATTCAGTATGTGGAGAGACTGTAGGGCTCATGCAGTATATGGGGGAGGCTGTGTGGGGCTCATGCTGTACATGGGGAGGCCGTCTGGGGCTCATGCTGTACATGGGGAGGCCGTCTGGGGCTCATGCAATATATTGGGAGGCTGTGTGGGGCTCATGCAGTATATGGGGAGGCTGTGTGGGGATCATGCAGTATATGGGGAGGCTGTGTGGGGCTCATGCAATATATGGGGAGGCTGGGGGGGCCTCATTCAGTATGTGGAGAGACTGTAGGGCTCATGCTGTATATAAGAAGGCTGTGTGGGGTCATGCAGTATATAATAAGGCTGTGTGGGGCTCATGCAGTATATGGGGGAGGCTGTTTGGGGCTCATGCAATATATGGGGAGGCTGTGTGGGGCTCATGCAGTATATGGGGGAGGCTGTGTGGGGCTCATGCAATATATGGGGAGGCTGTGTGGGGCTCATGCAATATATGGGGAGGCTGTGTGAGGCTCATGCTGTACATGGGGAGGCTATGTGAGGCTCATGCTGTATATAAGGGGCTGTGAGGGGGTTTAAAGATATATAGGGTGGTGTCAGCATACTTAATTCTGCTCAATATTAAGTAACATAAACATAGTAACATAGTTTTGAAGGCTGAAGGAAGACCTTATGGCCATCTAGTTCAGCCTATTTTTAGTGCAGCTGTTCTGCATTGTTGATCCTGGGGAAGGCAAAAAACCCTCAGAGTAGAAGCCAATTTTCTCCATAGGGAAAAAAAATTCCTTCCCCTAAGCTGGGTCAACCATCTACCTATAATATTCTGTTATTCGTAACCTTCTATACTGTTACTCACAAGAAAAGCCTCCATTCCTATCTTAAATTCATTCAGTGAGTTGGCCATCACCACTTCCTCAGGAAGAGAATTCCAGAGCCTCGCTGCTCTTACCGTGAAGAACCCTCTTCTATGCTGGTGCAGAAATTGTCTTTCCTCCAAACAAAGAGAAAAAACACACCAGCACTGGAATATAATAAACCAATCTATTCTTAGTAACTATAATAATAATAATAATAACAATAAAAAATATATATACCACCAGTGTTAGTGAAATTAGTGATTGCACACTATTAAGGATAAAATACACCAACCAACCAATCAAAGGACCTCTTAACCATAAAAAACCAGACAGGGTGTATTTATTAGATTATATTTTATTTTATTTATACAGGTGGTTACATTAAAACCAATTAAAACCAAAAAGAGTGCACGTATAGGAACAGTTTCCACAAAATTGTAAAATGATGAGACCCAATTTATGTATAATTCAAATCTGCATACCCCACATGTTGTAAAATAACAATTTGAAAAGGATTGTAAAAAAGGTGCAAAAACTACATAAAAATCATTATAATACATAAAAAATAATTAACAAAAAAAGTCCAATGTGCAATGTGCAAAATTGTCACACAGTGAATCATATATTAAAAAAAAAAAAAAAAATTTAAAAAGGAAAAAACACATGAACACATATGCTTTTAAACATCAATTGTGTGCATTCACAAAACTTCCATATATCCAAAGTAAAGTGCAAAGTGCCTGTGCAATAGAATCATGCACAATATATGAAACAACCAGTGCCACCTTTTCATTAGAAAATTACAACTCTTTACATATACAGAGGTATGCCATGAACAGATCCTTTACCTATACGGGTCACCACGTCCCTATCACACGCTCCCCGATGCGCGTTTCGGAATCCTTTCCTTCATCAGGGGGTGGCTACATAATGGATCCGGAGGTTTTTTATATGTGGAGGCTTAATCACGCCAATCTGCTTATTGGCGCTGATTGTGATAGCGGTGCTCCGGTTGTGGGGGTGGCGCATGCGCAGTCCGGAGGTCCCACAATCCCAAGCGCCGGACCACGTGACCGGAACACACTGGCACTAAGCCCGGCGTTACCAAGGTCACGAGGACGCAGCAGATCAGGACGTGGGACACGGAGCTCGCATGCGCACCACCAGGAGCAGCGCATCAAATGTAATAGGGCAGAAATTCCACCATCAATCCATTATATTACATTATATCTCTCAATTGATAACAAGGTTACTATACATCGTACAAAAATATATAAATATATAGATTCCAATACATTATATGATAAAAAGAAATAATAATAATAATAATAATAATACAAAAATAAATAATTAATAAATATTATAAATCCATCAATAGACATATAGAAGTGTATATATATAATAATACATATATAATAAAAATAAATAAAAAATAGAATATAATAAATATGAAAAATAATAAATAAAAAAGTAAATAATATTAAATAATGATAATATAATAAGTGAAAATATGAATATAATTATTAATGATTAAGAAATAAATAAAAAATAAAATATAAAAAGGATATAATGTATAATATATAATAATCCTAACCAATAGATAATAATTATATAATAATAATATATATATATATAAAATAATTACACATTCAATATAATAATAAATAACTAATATACACACAATATAATAAAAAATAATAATAGATAATTACACAACCAAATAATTTATAAAAAAAGAACAACAATATTTTTTATATATATAAATCACATAATAAATAGTAAAAATTACACAATAAATTATATAGTCCAATAGTATCGGAAAAAATTGAGATATGAATATCCAACAGATAAAATCTTCATGACAGCTTCATAGTTCCACAAAGTATCCACCAATCCAGAGAAATTTATTATCATTGCAGCCAGGATATTATTTGACCATATATAGAATAAATAAATCTATAAAAACAGGAATAATATAATAATTAAAAACGAAACGACTTATTATTAATTAAAATTGGTTTAAAAACTAAAATAGGCAGGGTTTACAGAAAAGGAGTAAAACTCAAATTCTCATTCAAACCACTGGGAGACACAGTATCCAATGTCCAAATCCACCTAATTTCTTTTTTAGCTAAAAGATTCCCTATTTTTCCTCCTCTCTCATTGGGTTGTACCATGTCTATCCCTATCACTTTTAATAATGAAGCATCACAATTATGGTAAACCTTGAAGTGTCTAGGGATAGTTTTTAATGTTGAAATGTCATCAATTTCTTTAGCGGCTATTATCCCTAATATATGCTCCCTAACACGGACTTTCAATTGACGTATGGTCATTCCAACATAAATTAAAGAGCAAGGGCACGTGGCATAATAAATAACTGCTCTAGTTGTACAAGTTATCGAATGTTTAATCCCATACGTCAATGTGTCCTTTGAATTCGAAAAATTTAGTGCCCTACTCATATTGGGACATGCCACGCATTTCCCACATGGCTTAGAACCCAATGGTTTTTTTATACTCGATAAAAAGTTAACAGGGGATGGAGTAGATACGTAGTGACTTTTCACTAAGTGATCTTTTATATTTCTTGATCTTCTAAAGGTAATGCTCGGAGTGTCCCCTATATAGTTGGACAATATAGGATCTATTTTTAAAATACCCCAGGATTTGGTCAAGACTTCTCTCATTAAATCAGTTTGGCCATGATACTGCAAGATATATCTTACACAATGATTTGTTTCTCTAATTTTATTCCCATAAAGCGCTTGATGTCTGGTGGTATTTTTTGCCCGATTATAGGCCTTTTTAATGGAGCGGTGGCTATACCCACGTTCTAAGAATCTCTGTTTCAATTCTATAGCTTGTAATTCAAAATCCTCATCTCTTGAACAGATTCTTCTCAATCTTAAGAATTGTCCTATTGGGATAGATCGTATCATAACCGGTGGATGTGATGAATTTGCATGGAGGAGGGAATTGACGGATGTTGATTTCCGAAAAATATCAGTGTGTAAACAATCATCCTCACCTCTCCTAACACTGACATCCAAAAATTCCATTTTATTTTGGTCAAACTGATATGTCAAGTGTATATTAGAAGAGTTATTATTCAGACCCAACATAAATTCATGAAGGGATTCCACCGACCCCTCCCATATCAAAAAAACATCATCAATGAAATGTACCCACATTAGGACATGCTCCATTGATGATGCCAATCCAGAGAGAAAGAGGTCCCTCTCCCACAGCCCCAGGAATAGATTTGCATAGGCCGGCGCGAAAGAAGCACCCATTGCAGTGCCCTGGAGCTGTAGGAAGAAGGACCCCCTAAAGAGAAAGAAATTGTGTGAGAGAGCGAATTCTAGGAGTTCCACAATAAATTGGCACATAGATTTCGGTGTAGTTGATGAATATAGAAAATATTCCACAGCTTTAATACCATCATTATGACGAATGTTCGTATACAGTGATTCCACATCGCATGACACTAATAAAGTGTCCCTGCCAATGTGGAGCCCATCTACCTTTTTCAAAAATTCATTTGTGTCTTTAATAAATGAAGGCAGTTCCTCCACTAATGGTTGTAGTCTAGAGTCCACAAATCGATTGACATTCTCCAAATAATTTCCACATCTGGATATGATGGGTCTACCGGGCGGGATTGATTGGTTTTTGTGGACTTTAGGCAACAAATAAAATGTTGGTATCATCGGCTCAGGCATCTGTAATGCCACAAATAAATTTTTTGAAATAACATCCATCTCTAATGCCTCCTTCAAAATGCCCATCAATTCAGTTTGAAATTTATCAGATGGATTATAAGTTAGTTTTTTATAACATGATTCATCCATCAACTGCCTAAAGGCCTCCCTTTCATAGAGTTGTTTAGGCCAGATCACCAAATTACCCCCCTTGTCAGCTGGTTTATATACTACGTCCGGTATTTCCTGTAATTGTTTTAAAATCATTCTCTCCTTCTTAGTAAGATTTTCCACATGAGGAAATTTAGGGATTTTCTCCAATTCTCTACTTACAACTTTTACAAATGTCTCAACCACTGGATAAGCTGACAAGGGGGGAAATTTCCGTGACTTAGGGCGTATCGACTTCGGAATCTTACCTCCCTCTGATTCATTGTGCTCCTGGGCCAATTCATTCAAGGTGACTAATGCCTCCTGTTCCGCCTCTGTTGGGAATAATTGCAATATTTTTTCATCATGAAAATATTTTTTAAAAATAAGTTTTCTAGCAAACAAATGTAAATCCTTTATGGCAGAAAATTTATCAAATTGAGCTGTAGGGCAAAACATAAGACCTTTGTTCAAAATTTCCATTTCAATATCAGAAAAATTATATGAACTTAAATTAATCACCTTTAGACTATTCTTATAATTCTCAGGGGAGTATCTAAATGTCCGCTTGACTGGTACATAACGAGGTTCCCTTTTACGTTTCGGTGTAGAGATTGCAGAAACAGAGGCGGAAGAGGAGGCACCAGAAATATCCCCTGCCACAGGATTAGATGACAGAGAGATGGATCGATCACGATTTTTCTCCCCCATTTGGTATCTGCGCCATCTGTAAATTCTCCCGTCCGCAAGATCTCTTTGGTCTCTCAATAATTTATCAGTCTGTTTAGCCTGAATCTCCTTTGTCCATTGGTCAATATGTTTCTCCAATTGACCATCCATCGATTGATATAACTCAGTAGATAGACAAGATTTAGCTTTAGCAAAGGACTCCTCCAACTGTTTATCCAATTCCACCAAATTTTTCGAATTATATTTAACCAACAACTCCATCAATTGTCTAGATGCCATATTACAGACATTTTCCCAGTTCTTTATAAATTCATCATCATTGACTGGGAATGAGGGGGTTACCTGAATTCTCAGACCCCTAGGTATCAACTGATGTTGTATATAATTCTCCAAAAAAGCACGATTCCACCAAGACCTTGTGCGCTTATATATCAAATTCTTTACATTTCTAAACAACTCATCAAATTGTAAACCATTGCCAGGTGTAATTGTAGAACCACCATTAGTGATTCCAAAACGAAGAGAATGCCCCCTTGTTCTTGTCACAGTCCTTGGTACAAACAGTTCATTGGGGAGATCTCTGTATTGCCCTCTGATCTCTGATATACTTGTACATATATATTATGTCTCCCCTATGTCTTCTCTTTTCTAGAGTAAATAGACCTAATTTTGATAACCTTTCTGGGTATTGTAGTGAACCAACTCCATTTATCATTTTAGTCGCCCGCCTTTGAACCCTTTCAAGTTCAGTAATGTCTTTCTTGAGCACCGGCGTCCAAAATTGCACACAATACTCCAAGTGTGGTCTGACTAGTGATTTGTACAGAGGGAGAATTATGATTTCATCTCGAGTTCCCAGACCTCTTCTAATGCATCCCATGACCCTATTTGCTTTGGTGGCAGCTGCCTGACACTGGGCACTCCAATTTAGCTTCTTATTGACTAAGATGCCTAAGTCTTTTTCCATGTCTGATTTCTCCAGCAGTATCCCATTTAGTAAGTAATTGTAGCATCTGTTTCTCCTTCCCATGTGCATAACCTTACACTTATCTGTGTTAATCCTCATTTGCCATTTTTCAACCCAATTCTCCAATTTACTCAAATCTGTCAATGGTTGCAAACTGTCCTCCTTTGTGTTAACTACCTTACATAGTTTTGTATCATCTGCAAATACTGATATTTTACTGTGTAAGCCATCCACTAGATCATTAAAAAATATATTAAATAGTAGGGGGCCCAATACAGAACCCTGTGGTACCCCACTAGTAACCCTGGCCCAATCTGAGTATGCACCATTAATAACCACTCTTTGTTTTCTATCACTAAGCCAGCTACCTACCCATCTACACACATTTTCCCCTAGCCCAAGCGTTCTCATCTTACTGACCAATCTTTTATGTGGGACAGTGTCAAATGCTTTAGAGAAGTCGAGATAAATGACATCCAATGATTCTCCTTGGTCCATTTGAGAGCTTACATCCCCATAGAAGCTGATCAGGTTAGTATGACAGGAGCGATCCTTCATAAATCCATGTTGATATGGAGTTAAACATTTATTAACATTGAGATATTCCATAATGGTATCCCTTAGAAACCCTTCAAAAATTTTACCCACAACAGATGTTAAGCTTACCGGCCTATAGTTTCCAGGTTCCCTTTTACACCCATTTTTGAATACTGGTACCACATTTGCTTGCCGCCAATCAAAAGGAACAGACCCTGTTTCTATAGAGTCTTTAAATATAAGGAATAGAGGCCTGTCTATCACATTACTCAACTCCCTTAATACCCGAGGGTGAATGCCATCAGGGCCTGGTGATTTGTCAATTTTAATCTTACTAAGGCGGTTCTGCACTTCTTCCTGGGTTAGGCAGGTAATACTTAATGGGGAGTTTACATTATGACTCTGCATTTCCCCTGGCAAATCCTTTTCCTGTGTGAACACTGTTGATATAATTAATATTAATAAATTAATGTTGAATAGAATTAATTTCAAGCTATTGGTTCAGCCTTCCACAACAGTCATGGTCTCTCATGTGGTCCCTAGGGAAAATTAATTGCCCATGCCCACCCTGTCCTACTGGGTTTAGAGAGAAAGACAAAGAAAGAGAAAGAGCGAGAGAGAACTGTGCAGCTACCTCTTTTCAGCATCACTTGATTAAAAATACTTTTTTGTATTGTTACATTTTTTACAAGCAGAAAGCTTATTGTTACAATGTTATTCTAAAAAGTTGCACAAAAGCATGACGATAGTAGAGAAAAGAGAATCTAGATTTATCTAAAAGCTGCTAATCCCCTCTTCCTATGGCAGGGGTGGGGAATCTCTGGTATGCTCAGTCCCCCAGGTAGACTTCCAGGGACCACAGTGCTCGGGTGGTGGACAGCAAAATGCCCACCCAGTGCCATCCCTTTAATTGCTCCTGACACGGCAAGTACAGTATGTGAATGCAGCGTGTTATGAGTTCATTTTCTCCTTCACCTCTGATGTCTGATGAACTCCCTCTGCTGGTGAAAGGAGGTAGTGAAATTGATCTGGATGGGAAGAACCTGTCATCTGAACAGTTGGAGTGTGATTGGACATCCGGAATATCTGAGTAGATATAAGGCAGCCGACGCCCTGCTGGGTTGCTGGTGATCCTTTCTGCGCTGAGCTCTGGCATCCAGTTTAGTTCCTGTCTACTAAAAGCTAAGGTTTTGCTCTGCTATTTTTCCATGAGATTTTGTCTGTTTACTTAGTGTTTGTGTTCAGCCTGCCCTGGTTGGGACGGGCTGTACTCCATTTTTGTCTCTGATCAGTTGATCTCTTTGCTCTGTCTTCAGAATATACCTGAGTGCTGATATAGTGATTTTGAAGTCTAGTGACTTCAGGTCCTTTTCTATCAGACGTGTTGGACATTATTTTTGGCAGGGTTTTTGCGGATGGCAGCCAGCATCTTTTCTGTCCTTTCCTATCTAGTTAGTTGGGCCCCATCGTTTGCTCAGCCTGTCTTTCTGTCTGTGTTAGTGTTTTCATCTGTTTTTCACCGTCAATACATGTTGGGGGCTGTCTTTTGCTTTGGTGTCTGCTCTGGGGCAGTTTAGATTTCCCCTTTCTCTCTTTAGGCTTATTTAGCTCTCTGGCTGTGAAGAGGGGTCTAGGGCACCGTAGGAACCCTCCACGGCCACTGTTAGTTGTGGTGAATAGGATCAGGGGTTTGCAATCCGCTAGCTACCAACCTCTCCGGTTTTCTGGACTTAGCTTGTGTTTTTGTTTTTTCCTCCTCCGGTGACTCATTCATAACAGCAGTGTTTACTACTGAACACAGTGGTGCTTGCAATAAAGGATTACGTCATGACACTGGTCAGTGCCAGCATCTGGACTTACTTTGTGGATGGAGTCAGTGCTCTATGGCTCAGTCCCATCGATGACGATGAAAGCAGTAGAAGCCCCAGTGCCTACTGTGATGTATATGTCTCAGCATCTCTTGTGATGTATGTGCCCAAGCACCTCATGTAATGTTTGTGCTCCACTCATGTGATTTATATAATCCCAGCCCCTCCTGTGATATATATGCCCCAATGTCTCCTTTGATGTATATGTCCCAACCTCAATGTATCCTGTGTGATGTATAAGCTCCAGCCCCAGTATCTACAAGATGTATATGCTGCAGTCCCAGTGTCTCCTATATGATGTATATGCTGCAGCCCCAGTGTCTCCTATGTGGTGTACATGCTCCAGCCCCAGTCTAACCTATATGATGTATATGCTCCAGCCCCAGTATCTCCTATGTGATGTATGTATTCAGCAGCCTGTGTCTCATATGTGATGTATATAGAGCAGTCTCTGTGTATTCTATGTGATGTATGTATAGCAGTTTCAGTGTCTCCTATGTGGTGTATATAGAGCAGTCTTAGTGTAATATACAGTATATACTAAAGAATCTCTGACTGATTGAGTTTCATAAATGTTTTTTGAGCAGTGAATGAATTTCCAACTGTGAGGTGACATGTAGTATAATATACATCTGTGTTGAAAACTTATTACTGCAAGTTCTTTTCAAAACTCATTGCAAAAAGTAGACTGCGCTCCAGACTGACGGAAACCTGGAAAAACAGTTGCAAGCAGCAACATTATCCATACCACCTAACATCATGGTCGCACCAAAGAGAAGCCGTTCCAGTCACCACATTAGAGGTGAGATAATTAAACGCTTCATCATATAAAGCAGGATAAAATTCAAGTTGATAATTATAACGACTCTTGAAGGAAGGCATAAATATATCCAAAAGGCTGTTTGTAGGGAAAAGGTTCCTCACCCCTTCCCCTGCAATAAGCATGAATGCCCGACCCCTAGATTTATACCAGTCACCCCTGAGGAAGCCCACGCGAAATGTGCGTTGGGGCTGCATGGTGTGACCAGTTACAGAGACTTATTCGGGTGAGATTTTTTTCTAGTATCAGACCTTTTTGCTAGGCTTCTTTTGGGTTGACTTTTATAATGGCACTATGTTGAGTATGTATACCCAGAGTGGCATATATATGTAATTGCATTATATTTCTGATGCTGGTGAAATATTGTAATAACAGTGATTTTATAGGATTATTCATATGATCTAGGCTTTCCCGGTCTATAATTTGTGTAACTGTGTTGGACTTTGTGTCCGATGTCCTTCACACTTTGCTAGTGTTTTATTATTTTTTATGATGTATTATAATATTCATGAATATATTCAATAAATGTAATATATTTTATATACAGTATTTGATACTCCCGAGTCTCTCTTTTTGTTTGCAAATATTATTGGAGTATACCTGCTGATTGTTTTTACTACGTATTTTAACTCCTTTTTCTGGAATTTGTTTATTTATAACGGCTCCTGAAGGACGGCATAAATAAATCCAAAAGGCCGTTTGTAGGGAAAAGGTTCCTCACCCCTTCCCCTGCAATAAGCATGAATGCCCGACCCTTAGATTTACACCAGTCACCATAAATATAAGCCACATCATCACCTCTTCTGTCACATAAAGATCTATGAAATGAAGAAAGACAAATACAATTTCTCCATGTGAACATCATCCTGAGAAAGATCCCATTCACACTTCTGTATCACAATCTATATGTATGGATCCCCTGTATATAATCAGCGGTGCTACATAATATTCCATCATCTACCAGCTATATTCATACATAAAAATAATGGGGAAAATAAGTGTTTGATACACTGCCAATTTTGCAAGTTTTTCCCCCTACAAAGAATTGAGAGGTCTGTAATTTTTATCGTAGGTACACTTCAACTGTGGGAGACAGAATCTAGGAACAAAATCCAGAAAATCACATTGTATGATTTTTACATAATTTTAATTTCACTGCATGAAAAAAGTATTTGATACAAGCGAAAACCAGAACTTAATATTTGGTACAGAAACATTTGTTTGCAATTACAGAGGTCAGATGTTTTCTGTGGTTCTTGTCCAGGTTTGCACACACTGCAGCAGGGATTTTGGCCCCTTCCTCCATGCAGATCTTCTCCAGATCTTTCTGGTTTCAGGGCTGTTGCTGGGGAAAATTGAGCTTCAGCTCCCTCCAAAGATTTACTATGAGGATCCGGTCTGGAGACTGGCTTGACCATTCCAGGACCTTTAAATGCCATTCCTTAGTTTCCCTGGCTGTCTGTTTTGGGTCATTGTCATGCTGGAAGACCCAGCCATGACCCATCTTCAATGCTCTTTCTGAGGTTGTTGGCCAAATCTTGCGATACACAACCCCATTCAACCTCCCTTCAATATTGAACAGTCGTTCTGTCCCCTTTGCAGAAAAGCACCGCCAAAGTATGATGTTTCCCCCACCATGCTTCACGGTTGGGACGGTGTTCTTAGGGTTGTACTCATTAATATTGTTCCTCAAAATACAGCAAGTGGAGTTGATACCAAATTGTTCTATTTTGGTCTCACATGACCTTCTCCCATGTCTCTTCTGTATCATCCAGCCGGTCATTTGCGAATTTAAAAGCGAGCCTGGACATGTGCTGGTGTGAGCAGGGGAATCTTACATGCCCTGCTGGATTTTAATCCATGACGATGTAGTGCGTTACTAATGGTAATGTTTGAGACTGTGGTCTCAGCTCTCTTCAGGTCATTGACCAGGTCCTCCCATGTAGTTTTGTGCTGATTCCTGACTATTCTCAAAATCATCCTTACCCCATAAGGCAAGATCCTGCATGGAGACCCAGATCGAGGAATATAGACAGTCGTCTTGTAACATAGTAACATAGTAACATAGTTATTAAGGTTGAAGGGAGACTTTAAGTCCATCTAGTTCAACCCATATCCTATCCTAACTTGCCCTAACATGTTGATCCAGAGGAAGGCAAAAAAACCCCATGTGGCAACAGTAAGCTTCACATTGGGGAAAAAAATTCCTTCCCGACTCCACATACGGCAATCAGACTAGCTCTCTGGATCAACGCAATATTAAGGAGACTAGTGTATATACCCTGTAATATTATACTTTTCAAGAAAGGCATCCAGGCCCTTCTTAAATTTTAGTAGTGAATCACTCATTACAACATCATATGGCAGAGAGTTCCATAGTCTCACTGCTCTTACAGTAAAGAATCCGCGTCTGTGAGTATGCTTAAACCTTCTTTCCTCCAGACGTAGAGGATGCCCCCTTGTCCCCGTCACAGGTCTAAGAGTAAAAAGATCATTAGAAAGGTCTTTGTATTGTCCCCGCATATATTTATACATTGTAATAAGATCACCCCTAAGCCTTCGATTCTCCAAACTAAATAACCCCAAGTGTAATAACCTGTCTTGGTATTGCATACCCCCTAGTTCCCTAATAACCTTGGTCGCTCTTCTCTGCACCCGCTCCAGTTCAGCTATGTCTTTCTTATACACCGGAGACCAGAACTGTACACAGTATTCTAAGTGTGGTCGCACTAGTGACTTATATAGAGGTAAAATTATGTTCTCCTCATGAGCATCTATGCCTCTTTTAATGCATCCCATTATTTTATTTGCCTTTGCAGCAGTTGCTTGACTCTGGCCACTAAATGTGAGTTTGTCGTCCACCCATACACCCAGGTCTTTTTCAGTGACTGTTTTGCCCAGTGTTTTACAATTAAGCACATAATTATACAACTTGTTCGTTCTACCCAAGTGCATGACCTTACATTTATCCCAATTAAAGCTCATTTGCCATTTATCAGCCCAAGCTTCTAGTTTACATAAATCCTCCTGTAATATAAAATTGTCCTCCTCTGTATTAATTACCCTGCAGAGTTTAGTGTCATCTGCAAATATTGAAATTCTACTCTCTATGCCCCCTACAAGGTCATTAATAAATATGTTAAAAAGAAGCGGGCCCAAAACTGACCCTTGTGGTACCCCACTGCTAACCGTGACCCAGTCCGAGTGTGCTCCATTAATAACCACCCTTTGTTTCCTATCCCTGAGCCAGCTCTTAACCCACCTACACATATTTTCCCCTATCCCCATTGTTCTCATTTTATGTATCAACCTTTTGTGTGGCACCGAATCAAAAGCTTTTGAAAAGTCCATGTACACCACGTCCACTGCATTCCCTTGGTCCAGTCCGGAACTTACCTCTTCATAAAAGCTTATCAGATTAGTCTGACAGGAACGGTCTCTTGTAAACCCATGTTGATATTGGGTCATAAGGTTATTCTTCTCCAGATACTCCAGTATAGTATCTCTTAGAAAACCCTCCAGGATTTTACCCACAGTTGAGGTTAAACTTACTGGCCTATAATTTCCAAGTTCAGTTTTTGTCCCCTTTTTGAATATTGGCACCACATTTGCTATACGCCAGTCCTGTGGTACAGACCCTGTTATTATGGAATCTTTAAAGATTAAAAATAGTGGTCTATCTATGACTGTGCTTAATTCCTGCAGTACTCGGGGGTGTATCCCATCCGGGCCCGGGGATTTGTCAATTTTAGTGATTTGTAGACGCCGCCGTACTTCCTGCTGGGTTAAGCAGGTGACATTTAATGGAGAATTTTTAACCCTGATCATGTTATCCGTCATGGGATTTTCTTGTGTAAATACTGTTGAAAAAAAGTCATTTAGCATATTGGCTTTTTCCTCATCCTCATCCACCATTTCATCCAGGCTATTTTTAAGGGGGCCAACACTATCATTTTTTAGCTTCTTACTATTTATGTAGTTAAAGAATATTTTGGGATTATTTTTACTTTCTCTGGCAATGAGTCTCTCTGTCTCAATCTTTGCTGTCTTGATTTGCTTTTTACAGAATTTATTTAATCTTCTGTATTTATTTAATGCCTCATCACTACCTACTTGCTTTAATTCTCTAAATGCTTTATTTTTATCTCTTATTGCGCCCCTTACAGCTCTATTTAGCCATAGTGGTTTCCTCCTATTTCTCGCATGTTTATTCCCATACGGTATATATTGTGCACAGGTCCTATTCAGGATGCTAATAAACGTCTCCCATTTTCTTTGTGTATTTTTATGTCTCAGGATATCGTCCCAGTTAATTGCACCAAGATCATCTCTCATCCGTTGGAAATTTGCCTTCCTGAAGTTTAGTGTCCTTGTAACCCCTCTACTACACATCTTATTAAAGGATACATGAAAACTTATTAATTTGTGATCACTATTACCCAAGTGACCCCCAACCCTTACATTTGATATGCGGTCTGGCCTGTTGGTTAATATTAGGTCTAGCAGTGCCCCCCCTCTTGTTGGGTCCTGAACCAGTTGTGAAAGGTAATTGTCTCTCATAGTTGTCAGACACCTATTACCTTTGCTGGAACTGCAGGTTTCGGTTCCCCAATGTATTTCAGGGTAGTTGAAGTCCCCCATAATAATGACTTCTCCTTGAGTCGCTGCTTCATCTATTTGCTTTATGAGGATATTCTCTGTAGCTTCCATTATTTTTGGAGATTTATAACAAACCCCTATCAGTAATTTATTATTTTTCCCCCCTCCCCTTATCTCTACACACAGGGACTCTACATTTTCATTAGATTCATATATATTATCACGAAGGATGGGTTTTAAGGATGATTTTACATATAAACACACGCCTCCCCCTCGCTTATTTGTACGGTCATTTCTGAACAGACTATAGCCCTGTAAATTAACAGCCCAGTCGTGGTTCTCGTCCAGCCATGTCTCAGATATCCCCACCATGTCATAATTATGTTCCAACAACATTAACTCCAATTCCTCCATTTTGTTGGCGAGACTTCTGGCATTAGTATACATGCACTTTATGTATCTCTCTGTACCTCTATTCTTTCTTAAATTATTAACTGTTCTAACCCCACCCCCCATGCCACCTCCACCCCCAATGTCATTATTTGTGCCCAGGTCTCTATCTGCACTGTCTTCCCCTCCTATAAAAGGAATACCCTCCCCCCCGTCCCTAGTTTAAACACTCCTCCAACCTTCTAGCCATTTTCTCCCCCAGCACAGCTGCACCCTCCCCATTGAGGTGCAGCCCGTCCCTAGCGTAGAACCTGTAGCCAACTGAGAAGTCGGCCCAGTTCTGCAGGAACCCAAACCCCTCCTTCCTACACCAATTCCTGAGCCACTTATTAACCTCCCTAATCTCCCGTTGCCTCTCTGGCGTGGCACGTGGTACAGGAAGTATTTCTGAAAATACCACCTTGGAGGTCCTTGCTTTAAGCTTACAGCCTAATTCCCTGAAATCATCTTTAAGGACCTTCCACCTACCTCTAACTTTGTCATTTGTGCCAATGTGCACCATGACCGCTGGATCCTCTCCAGCCCCTCCCAGTAATCTGTCAACCCGATCAGCGATGTGTCGGACTCGAGCGCCAGGTAGGCAGCACACCGTTCGACGATCCCTGTCTTTGTGACAGATTGCCCTATCTGTTCCCCTAATAATTGAGTCTCCCACTACCAGAACCTGTCTGGCCTGCCCTGCTCTCCTATTTCCCCCCTTACTGCAGAAGACACTCCTCCGGCTTTCAGAGGACATGCCTTGCTGCAGCAGTGCTACTCCTGCACTAACACTCCCCTCATCTGCCAACTTAGCAAACTTATTAGGGTGTGCCAGATCAGGACTAGCCTCCCTGGTGCTCTTCCCTCTACCCCGCCTTCTGTCACCCAGCTAGCTGCTTCATTGTCCTGCAGCTCCAACCTAGCATCCCCCCTCATCTATCCCAGTGAGCGTCTGCTCAGTGAGCAGAAGACTCCTTTCCATATTGTCTATGGATCTCAGTGTTGCCAGCTGCACATTTAGATCCAGTATCTGGGCTTCCAAATGCACAACGTGCTCACATCTTGCACAGCAGTATGCACCCTCCACCGGCTGTTCAAGGATTTCATACATGCGGCAAGACGTGCACTGCATGGCATTGGCAATAGTGGAGCACATCCTAATGGGGATTGCACCAGACAATAAGATAAGCAAAAATAAATTAATTAATTAAAAAAAAAAAAAAAGTATTAATATAACAGCAATTCAGTAAGACCTCCCTTGGAAACTCCCTGTGTTTCTTCCATTTTCTAATAATTGTCCCAATATTTTTTGCCTTCTCACCAAGCTGCTTGCTGAATGTCCAATAGCCTGTCCCAGCCTTGTGCAGGTCTACAAATTTTGTCCCTGGTGTCTTAGACAGCTCTTTGATCTTGGCCATGGTGGAGAGGTTGCAGTGTGATTGATTGTGTGGACAGGCGTCTTTTATACAGGTATTGAGTTTAAACAGGTGCAATCAATGCAGGCAATGAGTGCAGAGTAGGAGGCTTCTTAACGAAAAACTAACAGGTTTATGACAGTCAGAATTCTTGCTGGTTGGTAGGTGATCAAATATTTAATGCAACAAAAAGGAAATGTAATTATTTAAAAATCATACAATGTGATTTTCTGGATTTTTATTTAAGATTCCATCTTTCACAGTTGAAGTGTACCTGCGATAAAATTACAGACCTCTCCATTCTTTGTAGGTGGGAAAACATGCAAAATCGGCAGAGTATTAAATACTTATTTTCCCCCACTGTATATGTATATGTCCCCCCACACACATATTCCCTGATGATGATGTCACAATATCAGAGTTCTATAGAGTGACAATGCCACACAGGTGATGATGTCATAATAGTCAGAGGTGATAAAAGGCCGACGCACGAACATTCTGAGGGTTTTAGAGTTAGTGGAGTTTGGATTTTGTTTTGCATTTCTGTTGAGCAAAATGCCTAAAAATAAGCGCTTTATTATGGAATCTGATACAGAGAACAGCGGCAGCAGTGACCAGGTGAGTGATGATTCCTGTATTCATCATTTATAGGGTTTTTTTCAAGTCACTTTTCTGTTCCTTTTTTAACTGCAGCATATGATGACTTACTTTTGTTTGCCACATTCATCAACATGGGGCACTCTTTTCATCAATTTTTCCAAAAGTAAAAAAATGTTCTTTTTTTCCCCCTTAATTTAACTATTTTTGCCACGTTTTAACACAAAAAGTCAACTTTTTCCAAAATGTTGCAAAAAATAAACTTTGCCCTTTAAAACTATGACATTATGAATCACTCAGGGGTAAGACGAGAACATTTCAGACAAATCTTGCATTTTTTTGAAAAGTTGCAAATAATGAACCAGGCAAAAATATCTCGAAACCCCAAATCCCGACACCAAAATTAAGCAAAAAAAATGGCTCAACTCATATAAAATAGTCTTCAAATATGGTGAATGTGATGCAAAAAAAAGACTCAAAGCACAAAAAAAAATTCTAGGAATGGATCAGGCCCTATGTGTTAAGCACTAGTAGCTTTGTAACTCTCCTCTGCTGTACCCCAGGACCAGACCTTATACCCTACACAATATTGCATACATTTTAAAATTGACTCTCGATAATAATAAGATATTTTGGTTTCAAATTTCTAAAAATTGGAGGCAAAAATCATTATGTTTTTTATTTCTTTCCTCTCAGTCACCGGTCAATGGAAAACGCCGCAGAGTCTCTGCGTCCAACTTACAGGACGGCAGCAGTGATGAGAACGTCCATCAGGTGAGCGCTCGTTTCTCTACAGTGTGGTCTGTAGCTTTGGGTTTCAATAAGAAATGGACACCACATTCTGAAATAATGCTGCCATATTGCAGCGTCTTAATTCTCAATGTTTGTGTTTCTTGATTTCAGTCTCATCCACTTATTTCGAGGTCTCCTAGGAGCCTTGGAGATGAAGAGGGCGGCTCTGGTTCCCACCTGCTAAATACAGAGTCAGGTATGTGATAAAGCGTCTGGAAGGATCATAAACTCCTTCCTGTAAAATAATAAATTAGACTTTTGATTATTAAAACTGAACGACACAGAAGTAAATGATTATATTTTTTCTTTTCTCCAGAGCCCAAATCTCACCAATCCAACTTTGTGCAGGAAGAGACAGCAAGGTAATGTATTCCTATATATCCGTATTATCGGTGTCATATTAATGTTATCTGGTCACTAGGTGTCGCGGTTATTGGCATATTCTCAGATAAGGCGTCAGCTGTGTGTCTGCAGGTCGTGTACGACCATAGTATATATCTTTGATGTTTTCTTATCAGGAAACAGGAGCGTCCCGTCAAAAACTGTTTCCTGAGAGATCTGTCTTCTCCCACATCCAAATACGTCACCAACTTTCACAAGAACAAACAGAGGTTGATACGACGTTTGTATAAGTTTTTTAATCGGACCGTCTTTGAGAACCAGGTATTCAGTTATAATACACACCCAAAATAGGGCGATACGGGGATAAAGGGTTAGAGCTAGGATTAGAGTATCCAGCGTATATAGTATATACCTCTATATTCTGTAGGTATGGGGTGATATGGGGGACAGTGACCGGAGGGTTAGAGCTAGGGTAAGTCTATCCAGCGTATATAGTATATACCTCAATATTCTGTAGGTATGGGGTGATATGGGGGATAGTGACAGGAGGGTTAGAGCTAGGGTAAGTGTATCCATTGTATATAGTATATACCTCTATATTTTGTATTTTCTCCTTCTTTCCTCTGTAGCTTCCTGCAGATTTGGACATCAGCTGGAATAAAAGACTGCGTAAAATAGCCGGGCGCACTGGCTACATGCGGGATAATGAGCAGCGCTACGCCATCATCCAGTTATCAGATAAAGTGTGCGATTCTGCAGGTAGGCTTCCCATCGGGCACAATTTATGGGTTTGCTGCGGTGACATCTTCCATACGTCTTTACTCCTGATTGTAATAAAATGCTGCTTTGTCCTCAGATCGAGTACGAGACACCATTATCCATGAGATGTGTCATGTTGCCTGCTGGCTCATCGATGGTAATGAAGACTTTGGCCATCACCAGCTATGGATGCAGTATTGCGAGAAGGTGGCACAGATCCACCCTGACCTCCCGCCCATTACCATACTCCACAGTTGGGAGTGCCACTACCCGGTGCTATACCAGTGCTCAGGGTGCCAGGGCAGGTAAGATATGACGCATATTAACCATGGACAGAGCCTGATACTGGATGGGCGGATATTCCTGTATTTTTATGCGAACGTTTTAGTTGCTTTATGATTCTGCACTCAGACATGGAGGGCTTGGTCATTGATGTTGGATGTGTTTGTACTTTTCGGATCAGTCTTCTATATAAGCCTTTTTTCTCTCCATAGAATCGGACGATGGACGAATTCTCTAAACACTGAGGAGTACGTGTGCAGCCACTGTGACGGCAAATTGTTTCTTGTAACCCCAACCTGAGGAGACCTATTAGCCATAAGATCGGCCAGACAAGCTGGCAGCACATGGAAAACGTCATCCAGAACACTGGCAGCACGGGCAGCACGGTGACTCAGTGTTTAGCACTGAAGTCTGCAGCATCTGGGTCGTGGAAGCAAATACGACTACGGACTTCTGCATGGAGTTTGTATGTTCTCCCCGTGTCTGCGTGGGTTTCCTCCGGGTTCTCCGGTTTCCTCCCACATTCCAAAGACATACTGATAGGCTAAATTTGGACATCCTTCCAAATTGTCCTTAAAACAAATGATCCTAGTACAGCGCCACAAAACATGTTGGTGCTATGTCATTAACTGGGAATAAATCCTCAGCAAAAAATGTATTTTTTGTTATGTTTCTTGGTGTCAGTCATTCAATGTACAAGTAAGGGGGTGAAGTACAGGAGGAGCCAAGAGAGGGTTGCCTCCTCTGCTCCTTACCCGGTACCATTGAGCAGGGCAGCAGGCAGGGGCTGGCTGGCAAATTTTAGCCTGGGAGGCAAGTGGGTCGCCCTCGCACACCCAGGGCAGCGGGGTACTCGGTACCGGGCTGGTGTCAAGGCGGGAATGTGCCACAGCAGCGGTGACCTGGTCTGTGGCCCAGGGCACCCAATATCAATGGCGGTGATGTTAATGGTGTTAAAGTTTATATTAATAGTTCTTGACGCCACCCGTGGTGTTTGGCAAGTAAGATGGTAAGCCGACGCTGCATACAGATCCGCTGGGACTGATGGTGTGGTGCAGCAGAGATGGTATAGCTCCCCACAGGTGGAGCTGTAGTCCCAGGGCAGTGTAGGTGCAATGGATGAGGAGAGGCACAGAATGGTATGGATGCTGGTACCCAGGTGTAGCGGTGTGGGAATAACTGGAGGACACCAGAGTATGCGGTTCCAAAGCTTTACTCACTGTTTGCAGTTCACACAACTGCCTCCCTCCATACTGTGTTCTCCAGGTCAGGGCTCCAGCCAACCTCCAGGCAGGATAGGATTCTCCCTTCCACACTCCGCCAACATGTACCTTACTGAACGACTCCTCCAATGCGCCTTTAGGTGCGAAGCACTCTAGTACTTAATTACCCTGGAATGCCTCTCTCTAGGTGTTCCTAGTCTTTACTTGTATGACAATCAGCTGTAGCCTGCTTCGGTGACTCCACTCTGCTTCCCGGCTCTCTATTCAGTTGCTGTTGTGTTCCAAGTCTATGATGGGAGCAAGTGGTTAACGGCTCACTACTCCTCTGGTGTCTGTTGCCGGACATAAAGATCCAATCAACCTCGGGGACCGGGCCCCGGCCTTTGCGCTCTCTGGACTGGAAGGGTTCTCTCTCTTTCTCAACCCGTTTCCCACCGTCCTTCTATTCTCCTTTGTTCCGATCTGTTCTCTCTCTCTTATGGAAGGTTAGGGTTATCAATCTTTTCAGTCTCTTTCTCTGGTCTTTCTCGTGCCAGCAGCCCAGATCACTGGGACCTGCTGCAGCACGACCCTCAGACACCCATCTTCTCTCTTCTCTCTCCTCCAACCAACTAACTACTAACTTTCACTCTTCCCTCTCTTTTGTATCATCTCTCTCCACCTGCCTCCCAGCACATCTCGTGTTATAAAGCAGGGTTCCACAAGGGGTGCTCTGCTGACCTCCAGCATGAAGCTGTTAGGTGGCCCCACTGAACTCTCCTGTGTGTGGAATGCAGATGTGGAGCGTGGTCAGGAGTTCCCACCTTACCTGGATGGTGGTGCACTACACCTTAGGAGAAGGTGCAGTAATTCTGTGGCGACTGAAGCCTCAGGGGCGCCACACAAGCACACAGCAGTGGCCCATGAGTAGAGGCCCATCCTTAAAGGGGTTGTCGGATCTCAATGAGAACCTTTCAGCAGTTTCGGCTGCTATAAGATACAGCCACTGCCTTTCAGGACTTATCTACTGCATTCCATAATGCTGTAGATAAGTCCCCTCCGACCTGCAAGATAAGAAAAATAAGTTTTATTATACTCACCCAGGGGGCGGTCCGGTCGGATGGGTGTCGCAGGTCCGGCGCCTCTCATGTTCTTGCGATGCCGTCCTCCTGCTTGCTCCTTTTTCTCTTTCCGATGCAGGCGTACTTTTATGCCCTGTTGCGGGCAGAGTGGAGTACTCCAGTGCACAGGCGCTGGGAAAGGTCAGAGAAGCCCAGCGCCTGCGAACTGCAGTACTTTGCTCTGCCCTCAACAGGGCAGATCAGTACACCTGCGCAGGAGCCACGGCAGAAGTAAGATGGAGGACGTCATCGCTAGAAGATGGGAGGCGCCGGACCCAGACCTACGACACCCATCGGACCGGACCGCATTAGACTTTCCCCCGTGTGAGTATAATAAAACTTATTTTCCTTATCTTTCAGGTCAGATTGGGGGCTTATCTACAGCATTATAGAATGCTGAAGACAAGCCCTGAAAGGCAGTGGCCGCATGTTATAGCGGCCAAAAGAGGTGACAGGTTCCCTTTAAGCTACATGTCTACAGTCACTATGTGTGAATCCTCACATCGTGCACACAGTCCGCTGTGAGGATTCTCTGGTGCCAGCACCAGGAACAGGTGGTCTTGTGACCGCAAGCATGATATATATATATATATGTATACACTGCTCAAAAAAATAAAGGGAACACTTAAATAACAGAATATAACTCCAAGTAAATCAAACTTCAGTGAAATCAAACTGTCCACTTAGGAAGCAACACTGATTGACAATCAATTTCACATGCTGTTGTGCAAATGGAATAGACAACAGATGGAAATTATTGGCAACTATCAAGACACACTCAATAAAGGAGTGGTTCTGCAGGTGGGGACCACAGACCACATCTCAGTACCAATGCTTTCTGGCTGATGTTTTGATCACTTTTGAATGTTGGTTGTGCTTTCATACTCGTGGTAGCATGAGACGGACTCTACAACCCACACAAGTGGCTCAGATAGTGCAGCTCATCCAGGATGGCACATCAATGCGAACTGTGGCAAGAAGGTTTGCTGTGTCTGTCAGCGTAGTGTCCAGAGGCTGGAGGCGCTACCAGGAGACAGACCAGTTCGCCAGGAGACGTGGAGGGGGCCGTAGGAGGGCAACAACCCAGCAGCAGGACCGCTACTTCAGCCTTTGTGCAAGGAGGAACGGGAGGAGCACTGCCAGAGCCCTGCAAAATGACCTCCAGCAGGCCACAAATGTGCATGTGTCTACACAAACGGTTAGAAATCAACTCCATGAGGATGGTCTGAGAGCCCGATGTCCACAGATGGGGGTTGTGCTCACAGCCCAACACTGTGCGGCCCTCCAAAGAATGCCACCCCACACCATTACTGACCCACTGCCAAGCCGGTCATGCTGAAGGATGTTGTAGGCATCAGATCGCTCTCCACGGCATCTCCAGACTCATCTGTCGTCTGTCACATGTGCTCAGTGTGAACCTGCTTTCATCTGTGAAGAGCACAGGGCGCTATTGGCGAATTTGCCAATCCTGGTGTTCCGTGGCAAATGACAAGCGTCCTGTACGGTGTTTGGCTGTGAGCACAACCCCATCTGTGGATGCCCATCTGTGAGTTCACAGAAGTTTGATTCACTTGGAGTTATATTCTGTTGTTTAAGTGTTCCCTTTATTCTTTTGAGCAGTGTGTGTATATACAGTATATATATATAAATATATATATCCAGCCACATTCCTACTAGACTGCTTGTGTCCTTGCTCAATACAGTTGCATTAGGCTGTGCAAGTCTAGTCGGCATGTGACCACATGTATGCAAATCACAAACTTGCAGTCACACACCTGCCGAATAACCACAGCACTGCGAGCAATGTGAGGTTTCACAAGTGTGCAGTCACATAGAATGACACTGAGTGAATGCACCAATGACACACACACATGCACAGCCCCACTGTACAATGACACACACACAGCTCCACTGTATAATTTCACACACACGCACCACAGTCCTTGAATCTGCGCTAGCAGTAAAACACTGTGCCCAATACTCCCTTCCCTCATCTCCCCTTGTCAGGCCATATAATCTTCACCTCCTATGTGGATCACTGCTCACGATTCCTGCCTTCCGCTGCCCATACAGTCCCTTCATAACAGCACCATACAATACCTCCATAAAAGCACCATAGAGTACCTCCATAACACCTTGTCCACCATACAGTTTCTCAACAGAACAGTACACTGCCTCACTAAGACCAATGAACAATGCTTTACTAATACCACCATAATGTGCCTCAGCAAAACCAACACACGGTGTCTGAACAGTGCCACACACATATCTATGGAGAGGTAGGGAGACAGATGCAAATAACAACATATAGCGACACTGTGCGTCATCACTCGGGGCCAGATGCCGGTGTCACTGCTGGCTCAGGACCCCGGCACTGGCGATATTCACCTGTGCCTGTTCCATCGCTGCACGCCGCTCTGTCTTCCGGGTCTCTCTGTCAGTGACTGTTCAGGCAGAGGGCACTGCATGCACTAACTACGTCACCGCGCCCACTGACCTAAACGTCACAGACAGAGGACGCAGAGGACAGAGCGGAGCGAAGGACCGGGGACAGGTGAATATAGCTTATACTTACCCCCTCCTGGTGCGGTCTCTGCAGCCCCCGCTTCTCCCAGTCTCCGGCTCCTTCCTTCAATGGTCACGTGGTACCGCGCATATTCATGACTTTAATGAGCGGTACCACGTGACCGCTGAGGAAGTAGCCTAAGACCGTGGGAGAAGCGGGGAGGCTTCAGAGACCGTGCCGGGGGGTGTCAGTATGATCTGAATCCCCCGCTCCCCTCCCCCGCCGACCCCCTGGTATATGACTTATGTATAAGCCGAGAGGGGGACTTTCAGCCCCAAAAAATGGGCTGAAAATCTCGGCTTATACGCGAGTATATACGGTAATAGTTATATATCAGTAAATACATGGAAATCAGCCATAGAGAAAAAGAATAAGTAAAAGGCTGTGTGCCCACGTTGCGTTTTTTAAGCGTTTCCGCAGCGGCAAGGCCACCGCGGAAACGCTTAAAAAACACTAGGTAAAACGCATTTCCATGCAATCCTATGGGATTCCGCATTGCTGTGCCAATGCTGCAAATTTTTCCACTGCTGAATCGCATTGCGGAAAAATCTGCAGCATTTCCATTCATTTGGTGCAATCGCGGTCACACGTGTCAAGCGCTATTGCTTGTGTGTGACCAACCTGTCAATCACTTTTCCAAGCGATGCTACAAATTGCTTGGAAAAGCTCTAGCATTCTGCAAGCTAAAAAAATTTGTGTTTTGCGGGAAACATGCAAATTCCACATGTGTTTTACAGGCGGCGGGGAGTTGCGGAAATGCTGCGGAAACGCTGCAACGTGGGCACAAAGCCAAAAATGCAGAAAAAAAGAAGGCAAGGAAAAGAAAAGGAAAAAAAAAAACGGGAATATGTCCTGGAGGTGGGAACAAATAAGATATGGACTAAAATGTACATGGAATGGCAGTAAAGGTGAGGAGTAGATTAATTGATAAGGTGCATAAGGATTAAAGTAGGTGAGAAAGTCAAGGAAAGGGAGTAGGTATAGAAAGTGAGGGAAAAAAAGAAAACGGGGTGATAAAAGAATAATTATATAACAGAAGGGATAAATAAAGGTAAGGATGAAAAAAAGAGAACAAACAAATAAAATGGAGAGCACAGGCTAAAATATGTAATGCAGCAAACGATTATGATGAAAGAGGAACGCAAACAGGAGGGAACTAGGAGCGAGGAGAGATGAGTACTGCAATGCAATGAATAGAAATACACTGAAAAAAGTGTCTACATGACAGATATCTTGTAAAGAAACAGGGGGAAGAGGCGTCACAAGCACTCACCAGGCAGGGGAGACAGACGGCCATCTGCTGCTACTGAAGATGCAGGAAGACGAGGTGCCAACAAGTCTGGTTTGAATATGCCGCTCCTGCAGGATTTGACATCATGCTGTGATTCATTACAAGTGTGGCAGAGAGCGTTCACTGTGCAGGATGGAAGCGGGGCAGGGGGAGGGCGGAAGTGAGGCACTTAACACACACTGAGAAAAGTGCAATGCTCACTGCTCAGTCTGGCCCTGCCGTGCCGGTCCTCCAGCGGCCCTGTGCAGCTGCTTAGGCACCGGCCCGGGGGGCATATGCCTACCTGCCACCCGGCCCAGCCTGCCCCTGGCAGCAGGTTCCCCGATGGACACTTTAGTAGCCTGTTCAGCAGCCAGGAACAGGAAGGCAGGAGAGCTCAGAGAGGGAAAAGCGTGCAGGCTTTTCTCAGAGCAGCGCAAACATCAGACAGGGGAGGACGCTGACGCAGGCTGGGAGATAACTCTGGTACAGCCACCAAAGTCAGAGAGACCACGGACAAAGACTGCAGACCGTGAGTATGTGAAGCCTGGGACTGCAGTGTCCGGAAGGTTGCACACTATCCCTGTGATAAGATGCTGTCCCGCAGAGAGACTGTGTTCTGTGACAAGACGCTCCCCCACAGAGAGACTGTGTTCTGTGACAAGACGCTCCCCCGCAGAGAGACTGTGTTCTGTGACAAGACGCTCCCCCACAGAGAGACTGTGTTCTGTGATAAGACGCTCCCCCGCAGAGAGACTGTGTTCTGTGATAAGACGCTCCCCCGCAGAGAGACTGTGTTCTGTGACAAGACACTCCCCCGCAGAGAGACTGTGTTATGTGGCAAGACGCTTCCCTGCAAACAGGCTGCATTCAGTAACGGAGCTGTGACCTGTTTAGAGAGACTGAGCCACGTACAAGGTCCCGGTGACTTATGTGTTAATGCAGAGCCCCTTATTCCGGTGAGAAAGCACCGCTGCAGAATAAAAGAGAAGGACTTGGAGCAAAGGGGATATCGTCATTCTCATACCCCTCTGGCTCCCGCAGTAACCCCTCGTACCCCGGTTGGACATTGTTAAAGGCCCAGGATACAGAGTGTACTAAGGACTACAAGCGCCACTGGTGATTTGGCGCCAAGGTTGGAGAAGAGTGACCCCTGCAGACTGATAAGTTTCACCATAGGAAAATAAGTCTTATAACTGTTGAATACTGTTTATGCTTTTTTGGCTGTTTGCTAAATCCGTTCACTTTATATTCATCTCTATACTGTTAACTTAACCAGTATTATTCCCTGTAAATAAACCTCCACTTTAACTGTTGGTCCGTGCGCTCCGTGGTGACATACCCATTCCTGCACGTTATTACACACAGATTTTTTTTAGCGAAAATAAAGCTGATCATCGAATCGTGGGCTAAACTAGAAAAGTAAAAGATGTTCTGCAGCAGCTGACATGTACAATATAACATATTAACATATTTTGCCCAGGACCAGACCAGCCCATTCCCTCTGCCCAGCCATTGACTTCTCCTGCCCAGAGTCTGAGACAAGTAATTTTGATTCACAGGCAGATAAGGCAAATTGTGTCTACCCTTCATATCAATTCCTACTCACCGTATTTTGACATTGAGAAGATTCTAAAAAGAGATGTGACAAGGGAAGTGCAGGAAATTTTATCCAATGTTCGTCTATTTACATAGAGCATACATAGAGCATGCCTACAAACACCACCAAAGCGGTGCATTAATCGTGAGCAGGGCATAGGACACTTTCATCAATTCCCAAAAAGCTCCCCTTCCAGATTAAATTCAGACACAGAGCCCCAAATAAGTTCAGCTTTCAAACATTAAAATTATTACAGACCCAGACTAGATCCCAGAAGTAACAAAGACCCCAGACCAGACCCCTAAACAAACACACACTTCATACCAGTCACCCCTGTTGTGAGTTCATTTTCCCCTTCACTACTGAGGCCCGAGGAACTCCCTCTTCTGGTGAAGAAAGGTAGTGAGCCTGATTGTCAAACACCTGGGGCTGATGATGATGACTGGCTGAGTGGAGTTAATGACTGGATATAAGGCTGCCGACGCCCTTCTGGCCTGCGGGTGATTTCTCTGTGGACTTCTAGGAAACCAGTCTGATTCCTGCTCATCTAAAGCTAAGATTTCTGCTTTGCCTTTTTGCATTAGTGTTTTGTTTTCCTTGCTTTTCTGGATTCTGCCATTCCCTGCTGGGGTGAGCTGAATCTCCTTTTGCCTGTTGCTCTGTCTTCAGAATATTCCTGAGTACTGACATAGCTTTTTTGAAGCCTAGTGTCTTCAGGGCCTTTTTTACTGTCAGTTGGTTGGCTCTTATTTTCATAGGGTTTTTCATGGATTGCAGACAGCAGCCTTCCTGTCCTTTCCTATCTAAGCTAGCGTGGGCCCCATCTTTGCTCAGTCTATCTTTCTGTCTGTGTTTTGTTCTTTCTTCTTGCTTCACCGTCATTATACAGTATGTGGGGGGCTGCCTTTTGCTTTGGGGTCTGCTCTGGGGCAGTTTAGATTTCTCTTTCTGTCTTTAGGCTATGTAGTCCTCCGGCTGTGATCGAGGGGCCTAGGGCATCGTAGGAGCCCCCCACGGCTACTGCTAGTTGTGTTGATAGGTTCAGGGGTCTGCAATCCGATAGCTGCCAACTTCTCTGGTTTTCTGGACTTAGCTAGCATTTCTATTTTTGCCTCCTACGGTGACTCAATCATAACACACCCCCATATAAATATAGAGTAGATCCAGAATACATACAGGCACATGGACCCGAACAAACCATCAGACTCCTGTTCACCAATTTGCTGTCACCACATTTTGCATGCCCTACAATGGGAAGATATCCAGGTTTGCGTGCGCCATGTCTCCACAGATGTATATGAAGAAAGCCGTGGGTGGAAATTGAGAGAAGGAGGTTAATATACAGGTAAGGATCCCAGAGGTGAAAAGTATAACCTTTCCTGCGAAGGGTAATGTCACACGTAGTGACCACAGAAGAATAAAACTGGAGTGGATGGGTGGAAACCATGTGTGCTGAGCTGCTGTGGACAATGAGAGGCAGAGACCTGGCTGTGAGGCCCACAGTGTACTCACCAACTTCTCTGTTGGTCACTTCAAACCTTAATTAATACCTATAATACATATAATTAAATTATAAGAGGTTATTGTTCTGATTAGAGATGAGCAAACCTTTCAAGGTTTGGTTTGGTTCAATTCGGCAAACGTTTCAGACAGTATAAAAGGTCTCTGACACAACTTCTACTACAGGCAACCCACCAGATGGAGACCCAACTTGGAGTCTCCACATCTCTAAAAATAATTATCACACACCACTAAAGTGACATCAATTTACACAGAAATTTGGATAGGACGAGACGGTGTTTGTTCAGTTGAGCTTTCATTAACATTGAGGACGGGGTCACACTAACCGACGCAAAATACGGTCCGTAGTTTACAGGCGTAATACGGATGAATGACCCCTAAATAGTGCTCCGTATGTCATCCGTAAGCAAGGTGTGGTCGTGTATTTTGCACATGTAAGCATCCGTATGTAATCCGTATGCCATCCGTATGCTGAGATTTTCTCGCCGGCTTACAAAATGGACATATAATGGAGCCCTATGACAGGTTTTATAACACAAACGAAAGAATAGATATAGACACATAGAATACATATATATATATATACATGTCATTGAGACACATATATATATATTTATATTTCACAGAGTTCTTCATAGCAGAATAGCCGCTAATTCAATTGTTGGCTTTTGTCAAATCATTCCCCAACCCGACATGAAATGACACATGGTTTACATACAGTAAACCATTTCATTTCATGTTTGATTTTGAATATCTTTCATTAGTAATTAGATAAGGGTTGATGTTTAAAATTTGGGAGGTGTAGGTGTTAATTTAAGGGGTTAATTCATTGTTAAAAAATGTGTGGGCTCCCGCGGTAATTTGTCAATGCGGGAGCCCACACACTTTTTTGCAACGAATTAACCCCTTAAATTAACACCTACACCTCGCAAATTTTAAACATCAACCCTCATCTAATTACTAATGAAAGACATACAAAAGAAAACATGAAATGAAATGGTTTACTGTATGTAAACCATGTGTCATTTCATGTCGGGTTGGGGAATGATTTGACAAAAGCCATCAATTGAACTAGCGGCTATTCTGCTATGAAGAACTCTGTGAAATATAAATATATATATATGTGTCTCAATGACTTGTATATATATATATATATATGTATTCTATGTGTCTATATCTATTCTTTCGCTTGTGTTATAAAACCTGTCAGTGTGAGTTTACTGTAACACGCACTGAATTGCCGGCTTTTCTAAAGGACACCGGGTGCGTATTTCTCGCAAGTCACACATCTGGTCCGTGTGTAATGCGTATTTTTAGCGCACCCATAGACTTGCATTGGCGTACTACGGGCGTAATACGCTGACAATTGCAGCATGCTGCGATTGGCACGGACCGTAGAATACAGTCGAGAAATATACGGCTGTTGGGAGCTGCCCCATAGAGAATCATTGGTCCGTGTGTAATGCGTGCTTTTAACGCCTCACACTCGTCCGTATTCCTCTCTAGTGTGACCCCGGCCTAACTCTAGTACACGTCGAACACCGAGCCTATTCCCCCTTCCACCACGACCACGCTTTTTCTCACTCATGTTGTATATACCCTTCATCTCCTGTAACCTGCTGATTCACAACCTTAGGGTGCCGTCACACTAAATGATGCACCAGCGATCTCGACAACGATACGACCTTGTCAGGATCGCTGGTGCCTCGCTACATGATCGCTGGTGAGCTGCCAAACAGGCAGACTCACCAGCCATCATGACTAGCGAGGACGCTGGTATCCAAGGTAAATATCAGGTAACTAAGCGCGTGTGTCACTTAGTTACCCGCTTTGTACCTTGGATTCCAGCTCTTAGCGAGAGCACGCAGGTATCCAAGGTACACAGGGGGTAACTAAGCGACGCGCGTGCTTAGTTACCCGATATTTACCTTGGATACCAGCTCCCAGCATCTGCTTACAGCGCTGGGAGCTCGCTGATCGTTGGTCTCCCCATGCTGGCCAGCGAGAGACCAATGATTACAAAATAGCCCAGGACACTCCTGCACGATCAGTAATACCAGGTGGGGGGGGCGGTCGCTGATGCATGTCACAGACAGCGAGATCGCTGTGACGGGGCCTTTAGGCACAGACCTGTCAGTCACCTGTCACTAAATGAACAATCGCTAATTCTTTTCTTAGATAGTGTGCCTGAACAAGACCCTTATACCTATTGATTTTTAAGAGGAATTGTGTCCTCCTGATTCCTCACTGCAACACAGTTTGATCCCAAACTATTTGGATTAGCAAATTCAGCCTCTTGGCTGAACCCGTATATTAGGCCTAACAATTTATTTTTAAGTGGAAATGTGTCCTCCTGATTCTCACTGCAGCTATCTGACAAGTTCACTTTCATCATCATCATCAGCAGCAGCAGCAGCACTAGCAGGAGCTGTGACACTGAGAAAATGGTGATAGCAAGACAAGATGTCCGTTTTTTATATGGACACAGACATGTGACTACAGCAACCAATCACAGAAGACCTTGCGTCATGACGATGTGAATGGTTTCTGTGCCCTGATTGGCTGCTGGAATGTACACACATTAAGTTATTAAAAAAAAAATTGCACTCCGCAGCCCCTCTGACCGAGACAAACGTCCTCCCCACATGAAACATGTCCCCCCGCTCGTCATAGCCTAGAAAAAGTGAAAACAAAAGCATTAGTGGGACATTTACCAAACTGTGACCGAATTTCGCAGACTTTGAGGAAAAATGCTCAGGAAACCGAACACGAATCCAAATGTGCTACGTTCACGGCGAATTTGAGATTGGCGAACGTTTTCCAAATAAGTTCACTCATCTCTAGTGATCACCCTAGGAAATTACTAAACAGGGAATCATGGTGGATCTACATATCAAATACAAGAAGGCCACATGGCATGAGCAATAGACGAGATCTCATCTATCATTATCAGTGACTTTTGCGTTTTTTCCTCATGTGTATTTCTCACAAATTTCCAATTCAATTTGTTTTTAAATGTCTTTACTATTTTATATTATTATTATTTATTATTATTATCGCACTATTTATTCCATGGCACTTTACATGTGAATATATATGTTTATATGGTTTTTATGGCTTTTTCTGATTGGATTGGTTCGACCATGTGGTCCCATCAGGATATTACACATAACATTGAGCAATTTGTCTTTTACATGTGCAATGATTAAAGACACACAATCTGAAAATGCCTTTGCGACGTTATAATTCCCTCCGGGGTTGTGACCTGTTTGTCATATACAGGGTGGGCCATTTATAACGTTGGATCCAAAATGCTTGATTTCAAAATGGCCGCCATGGTCACCACCCATCTTGAAAAGTTTTCCCCCTCCCATATACTAATGTGCCACAAACAGGAAGTTGATATCATCAACCATTCCCATTTTATTTAGGTAAATCCATTTAAATGGCCCACCCAGGTGTATCCAAATAAATGGCACACCCTGTATTTTTATACTTACCTAATAAATTTGATGCTTTTGAGAAGATCCTGACTAGAGAGGAGCGAGCTTGTTTTTCAGCCCCCTTTTTTGGCTGAAAAAGACCCCTTCGGCTTATACACGAGTCATGGTCCCTGCAATAAAAAAATGACATACTCACCTCTCGTCGCTGGGGGCCAGGTGCCGATGTCCTGAGCAGGCGGGGACACCGGTGCACTATGGGGGCCAGGTGCCGGTGTCGCCTCTTGCTCAGGCCCCCGGCACTGGCTATATTCACCTGTACCCGTTCCACCGCTGCGCGCTGCTCTGTCATCTGAGTCCTCTGGCTGTGACGTTCATGTCAGAGGGCGCGATGACGTGGTTAGTGCGCTCCCTAAGCCTGAACCGTCACTAACAGAGGACCCGGAAGACAGAGCGGTGCGCAGCGGTGGAACACGGACAGGTGAATATAGCCAGTGCTGGGGCCCTGAGCAAGCGGTGACACCGGCACCTTGACCCCAGCGACAAGAGGTATGTCATTTTTTTTCTAATCGCAACAGCAGCAGCATATGGGGCATATTGTATTATGCAGCACATTATGGGGCCACTATTAACCTTTGTGCATCATTATATAGGGTGTATTTTTCTATGGAGCATCTTATGGGGCCACAAGTAACCTTTGTGCAGCATTATATGGGGCATATTTTAATGTGGAGCATCTTATGGGGCCAACATCAACCTTTATGGAGCATTATATGGGGCATATTTTGTACAGATCATCTTATGGGGCCCATCATCAACCTTTATGGAGCATCTTATGGGGCCCATCATGAACTGTATGGAGCATTATATAGAGCTTCTGATTCAATATGGATATTCAAAAACATTTAACCTACTGATGTCTCAATTAATTTTACTTTTATTGGTATCTATTTTTATTTTTTAAACTTACCAGAAGCTGCTGCATATCCCACCCTTGGTTTATACTAGAGTCAATACGTTTTCCCAGTTTTTTGTGGCAAAGTTAGGGGCCTCAGCTTATACTCGGGTCAGATTATACTCGAGTATATACTTTACTTCTTATAAAAGCTATAAATTTTACTGAACTTATTTAAATATTATAATAATCACATAAAGATAACTTTAGAAAGACAGTAACACCAATATCAGGACAATATTGAAGATACAAAATATGTGACAGCAGAAAAAGGCAATTAGCACTAAATGATAGTACAGAGAATGCATATATGTTTTTATATGCCAGAACAGTCCAATATACAGTAAATCACAGGGGACTGCAGAAAGTTAACTTCCATGGGGAGAACCATCAGAAACACTTTAAATTCATCATATGTGAGGTCCAAGGCATCTGAATACATAATTTGTTGTTAAAAAAACTAATGTACAATTGTACCTGAATGCAAAGATAGATGCCAAGAAGATTCACATATTTAAGATAAAAGTGGATACATGTTTCTGCCGAGTCACAGCACTATACCCTGAGCAGATGCTGCTAAGGGAACACATAGTAAAGGTACTATTAAATGCATTATTGCTCACCCTTAAAGTGCAAAAATTGCCTCTATGTTTGGGTGAAAATATTATTTCTTTGTGCTAATACTGTGATACTTAAACAAGGTCACATTTCAGTATTTAAATATTTAGTGCTACTATTTTTTCTCTAGCCAGGAGTCCACATTTCTGAATCTAATTGTTTGTACACATAGCATGCTCCAGAAAGCAGGCTACATTTCAGTATATAAATCCTTTGTGGTCATTTTTGCATGAGAAAGTGTCCGGGACAGAGCTTGGAACAGCATTTCTAGCTTAAACATTGATCCGTAACAGGAGGATGAGTGACAGGTGTAAGCCTGCTGGTCTAAAAGCCCTGCCAAAATCAGGCAAGACACATGAAGGAGATTCAACTGGAAGTCCAAACATTTCCAAAATTTAGGGGCAGACATCACAAAACTGTCATAATTATTTTTATTTATTTATTTTACTCACATATTTAACGCCATTAATTCCACAGGGCTTTACAGACATTATCAATTTCCACAGAGTAGAAAGAGTTTAATGGGACTCTGACACGCCTTCCACTACAGGCAGATGGAGACCCAGCTTGGAGTCTCCACATTTCATAAAGTTGTTGGTAACATCAGCAGCAGTAGCAACAGCAGGCACAGAAGCCATGACAAAGGTATGACAGACTGCAATAACGGAAGATCAATGTAGCACATTAAAAATTACACCATTGCCTTGTCTGCCCAGTCTGCGACTGGGGTTTAATGGAGATAAATGACTTGTTCATCTTGATGAAAGTTATCTGTCTACACTTTCAGGGAGCAGCCAGATGCGCTTATCCATCAGGATACCATGAGCAGCAAAGAAGACATATTCTTAGAGAACGCTGGCTGCCTGGCCTGACATATCTCCAAGCAGGGCAGGCGAGCACAGGCAACTATTCCATTTTTGAAGACCAAAATGTAAAATGGTCCAAAACCCCTCATGAAATTGATATAGAGCTCGAGATACTCCTGCACTATCTTCTCCAGTCATTCACTATATCTCAGACTTGTACTTTGTTCTCTGTTCTGCTGGTGAATGGGCTGGTCTAAACAATATCTGAAACAACTAACAGAAATTGCTTTTTATTAATTTCTTTAACTCACGTATATAGTGCCACTAGCTGAATAGCCCAGCGCTGCCCAGTCATAGTAATTAACTACGGTTAGTTATAACAAATTATAATGATTATATCTATATATATAAAGTTGAGTGTACAGTATAGCCCTGCCCACTCCGCATAGCCACATTCACTATAATATCCCACATCATCCCGTCAGCCAGAGCCACCGGACTACTACCCCTAATATCCAACATCATCCCATCAGCCAGAGCCACCAGACTACTACCCCTAATATTCCACATCATCCCATCAGCCAGAGCCACCAGACAACTACCACTAATATCCCACATCTTCCCGTCACAGCCGCTGGACTACTACCACTAATATTCCACATCATCCCGTCAGAACCACCGGACTACTACTCCTAATATCCCACATCATCCCGTCAGAGCCGCTGGACTACTTCCCCTAATATCCCACATCATCCCGTCAGTCAGAGCCACCAGACTACTACCCCTAATATCCCACATCATCCCATCAGCCAGAGCCTCTGGACTACTACCCCTAATATCCCTCATCATCCCGTCAGTCAGAGCCACTGGAATACAACCCCTAATATCCCACATCATCCCTTCAGCCTGGGGTCAGAACCAGAGCGCTAAGTGGAATGGTCCTAACTTCCATACCGGGGATCCCTTTAAGAGAGGCCTGGTGTCAGAACCAGAGCGCTGAGTGGATTTGCCCTGACTTCCATACCAATGATCCCTTTAATAGAAGCATGGGGTGAGAATCAGAGCGCTGAGGGATTTACCCTAACTTCCATACCAGAGATCCCTTTAAGAGAGGCCTGGGGTCAGTACCAAAGCACAGAGTGGATTTGCCCTCACTTACATACTGGAGATCCATTTAAGAGGGGTCTGGGTTCAGAACCAGAGCATTGTGTGGAATTGCGTTAACTTCCATACCAATGATCCCTTTAAGAGAGACTGTGGTCAGAACCAGAGCGCTGAGTGGATTTGCCCTGACTTGCATACCAATGATCCCTTTAATAGAATCCTGGGGTCAGAACCACAGAGCTGAGTGGAACGGTCCCAACTTCCATACCGGGGATCCCTTTAAGAGAGGCCTGGGGTCATAACCAAAGTGCTGGATGGATTTGCCCTAATTTCCATACCAATGATCCCTTTAATAGAATCCTGAGGTCAGAATCAGAGTGCTGAGGGATTTGCCCTATCTTCCATACCTGAGATCCCTTTAAAAGAGGCCTGGGGTCAGTACCAAAGCGCAGAGTGGATTTGCCCTAACTTCCATACCAATGATCCCTTTAAGAGACCCTGGGGTCAGAACCACAGTGCTGACTGGAACAGTCCTCACTTCCATACCGAGGATCCCTTTAAGAGAGGCCTGGGGTCATAACCAAAGCGCTGGATGGATTTGCCTTGACTCCCATACCGGAGATCCCTTTCAGAGGGAAGATGTGCCTATGGGATGGAGGATGTGTGATGGGTATATGGGTATGGAAGGGGGGGATTCATTTCTGTCATGTGCTCTCTGCTCCTTTCTGGGGGGCAGACAATGGCTGGGAGCTTATGTTCCTGGGGATGCTAGATTTCTCCCACCCAGTCACTGTCTGCTGAGGTGTTGTCGAGTGGGAAAACTGTTGCTCATAGCAACCAATCACAGCTCAGCTTCTTTTAAACAGCTCTGGTGAAATGAACGATGCTTAGTGATTGGTTGCAACTTGCAAGAAAAACTGTTGCTCATAGCAACCAATCACAGCTCAGCTTTTTTTAAACAGCTCTGGTGAAATGAACGATGCTTCGTGATTGGTTAGTGAGACACACACACATACATTCAATTTTATATATATAGATTAATTACACAGTGCTTCACACACATTTTCGGCACTGTTCTCATTGACTCTCACAATCTGAATTTCCTTTTAGTATGTCTTTGGAGTGTAGGAGGAAACCGGTGTACAGAAGGACAACCACACAAACACGGAGAGAACATACAAACTCCTTGCAGATGATGTCCCTTGTGAGCTTTGAACCCAGGATCCCAGTACTGCAAGGCTGCAGTGCTAACTAAAAATTCACCATGCTGCCTCTGCCATTTACACTGCTACTAATGTTTTTGCGTTGGTGACTTGACATTCCCGGGGTTGGAAGTTTGTAACTGCGATGTACACTGTGTGCTTCACTGCTGTCTTTGGAAAAAACAGCCTTAACATTGTCTACAAGCGTCTTTTGATAGTCCAGCATGCATACTTCTCTATCGAGGGGGTGACGCATGTGGCAAAATTTACTCTTGTACCGTGGATCTATAAGAGTGGCAACCCAGTAGACAGCACTATTCTTAATCCTAACAATGTTCAGGTCCCTGCTTATTTGGCAAGCTATAGCGCTTACCGAATAAGCTTCAGAGGGAACTCGAATACATGGAACGCGCCGGCTTATCAGCTGTTTGGCTCCGCAGCTGCATGTGTCGCAGCTGTGTCACTGTCACAACACATGCATGGATAGCCTGCGTGTTGGACTACAGCTTGCCGAATAAGCAGGGACTCGAACAAATTTGCTCAACTCTATCCAGGGGTCATTCATCTGTGCCCAGTCCGCAAATGTGTGATTTGCTGCACATTCGTACATCATTTTGCCAGACTATACAAAATGTCATACTTTACCAGGAGTTGTCGCTGCTGCAACAGTCGCTGCAACATGTGCAGAGTGGAATTACACCAAGTCAGCACAGCACATATCAATCGGTTACACAGTAACCCGAAAGACCTCTGTAGCGATGCAAGTCAATGAAACACGGGGTGTTCATGCCATAAATGAGCACACAGCAATTGTGCTTTCTGCAGCAGCACATCCAGGCTGGGACAGTGGTGTAGAAATTGCTCTACCACCAGGTTGAGATCGTGAGCTATGCAAGACACGTGCTTGAGGTTGTCCCGGCATAGATCCGCCATCAGTTTCGCACCATTATCGCACATGGCCTTCCCTGACGCCAGGTACAGTGGAGGCGGCCATTATTCAAAATTGGCATGGATAGCTATCCATAATGCTTGAGTTGTGTGACTGCGATCTCCAATGCATATTAATTGAAACACTGTCTGATTACGATTTTCCCTGGCTGCGCAGTACAGAGGTGGGTGGATTCTCTCTACACTGTTGGAAAGATTGTCTCTTTTTGTAGCGGGTGAAGGCACAGGTGGAGGCCCTACATGAGGTGAAGGAGGCAGATGCAGCGGTGGAAGTGTTAGATGTAGAGGCTTGTGCCACAAGCCTTGGCGATTTCAAGATTTGCTATCCAATAATACCTTGGTGTCTAGTGTTTTAAATCACTATTCTTTGGTGTGTAGTGGTGTAGTTCTCCATCCTCTGGTATGTAGTGGTTTAGTGCTCCAAAACTAGGTGTTTAGTTCTTAAACCACTGTTGTCTAGTAGTCTTATAGTCTAGTCCATCTTATGGTGTCTAATGGTTTAGTTCTCCATGCTCAATCGTCTTGAAAGCCTTGAGGAGTCTTGCTTGCTTGTCCAGGTGTCAGTGTTAAAATGCACCATCAGATAGATTTTTTCAAAGATTGGGTGATGTTGTATGCGACATGCTGGTGTAGTGCAGGCACATCTTACATATAGACGTAATGGTGACTGGGCAACTGGTACTGGGGTACTGCTACGGCCATCAGCTTTCTGAAGCCGTCTGTATCCACCAGGCAGAAAGGCTGCATTTCCGTGGACAACAGCTTGTCTCGGCCAACCAATTTGTCAATGATTTCATCCCATTATCACACAGATCACAAGTCGGGAGTCATACAGAACTACCTTCTGTGATCTTTGGAGCAAACAGCTCTCAGCTGGACCCTATCTTCCAAACAATTACATGATTGGGCAATGATCAACCGAGGAGGCCGCAGGCTGTTGCCAATAATTTTTTATCAGAAATCTAACAGATAGCGTTTGTCATATGCATCTCCAGATTACAATGCATGGAATATGTGTATATAACACTGTACTATCACTGCTAACTCCACAATACTCCACTACTCGCTGTCACCATCAATCCTTTTTTTTAATTAACACAGGAAAATTGGATGACATTCTTCTTTGAAGGTCCACACCATCAGACTTTTCCATGCCCTCTCCCTCAGAGTAATGGTCATACACCGTCCCCCAAGCTCACCCACCCAATTGCTTGACCACTTTTCTGCCTGGCTGCTGCACTTCATGTTCTCAGAATTTCCAACTCTTAACCTGGGAGACTTCAACATCCCCATGAACAACCCCACCTCCCAAATGCATCCCAGCTTTCATCTCTAACCACTTCTCTTGGCCTCTCACAACTTTCAACCCCTGAGACACTCCAAGACCGTAACACCCTTGATCTGATCTTTGTCTGGCTCTGTTCAATCTCCTACCTAGATAACTGACCTCTTTGCTTCTCTACACCAAGAAATTAGGACTAACCACAGTTTACACAGTTTTAGGCACGCCCGAAATAGATATCTATTTAGGGCGGCCTATTGTGGTGCCCTGTGTCTTTGCCGCCACTAAATGGTTAAATATGTACTGTTTTGTATGTGTTTTGTGAGCAATGGGAGTTATGCTTTCTCTGCTAGAGACCACAACACACACACACATTTTACCTCACTCCCTCACTTGTCTAAAGCTTAGAGCTTTGCAGACATGCCATAACTTAGAGGGGGAGGAGTCGAGTTGTTCTTTTTGAAGAAGACGGTGGAGAGAAAATGGAGAACGCTCCTGGAAGCCATGACATGCGCTCCCTCCAGGAGTAAAGCTAAGAAGCATCAGGGTGTCAGTCACTAGACCATCCATGCTTTTAGAGCAGGGTGGTAAGTGGAGAGACTGTGTGGGTTTATACAACCAACAGCAGAGTGTTTTCCCCCAGGAAGACTGTAGCGAACTAGGATCAGTGAATGATTGTGCAAGAAGCAACTCGAGCTTCACACAGGATCCAAGCTGCAAGTTGCCAGAGGAGGAAAACACAGTGAGTAGTAGCTATACTGGAATTTCCAAACTCCGGGAAGCCTTAGTCCCAGAAGGGATTAGAATAGCAGGAAATATGGGAAGCAGGGTGTGCCACAGTCCGCGCTGCTGAATCCACAAAATCACCTGGGATGCAAGATGTAGTAACAAAGTACTTCTTTATTCCTTCCTACGCGTTTCGGCGCCCTTCCTGGCACCTTCCTCAGGGATCTGATCCCTGAGGAAGGTGCCAGGAAGGGCGCCGAAACGCGTAGGAAGGAATAAAGAAGTACTTTGTTACTACATCTTGCATCCCAGGTGTTTTTGTGGATTCAGCAGCGCGGACTGTGGCACACCTTGCTTCCCATATTTTCTGGCAGTTTTTCCACGTTGGAGTGGTCGGTGGAGGTCCTGCAGCAGCTGATACTGTGTTATGTCTTCAAGCCAGTTGTGGGTCAAACAACTGGAATAGGTGAGTGGAACTGCATTACACCACTCACATTGTAGTGTCACTAGTGATAGGGCACTATTGCGCCTCTTGTTCCCCCACCCTTTTTTGTATTAGAATAGCAGGAGGCACACAGCAGAGAGAAGGATAACTCCCATTTTGCAAAGCAGACTGTACATTTGGTGGGAGTTGTAATATCTCCTCTGAACTGCACTTGAACTACAGTAAATGATAAAGTGACTTTCCTTGTCTCCTGCCTTATTACTCCGTGCCTTCTACTTCCATCACAATCCCTGGGGGTCACCCCTGGTTGGAGGGGGTTAAACATCTGCACTGCCATCACCATCTACCACCCCAGGGATCATCTGCAGTACCGGCTGTCCTACAGTCGAACACTCCAACTGGCGTCATAAATCACTACATAAACTTTATCCCTAATCAATACTGCCCTTTTACATGACCGCCTGGGGCCATGGACCAGTTCACTGCCACTGTGACATATCCCTTTAAGACGACCGGCCCGGTACCGAGTATCCCACGGCCTCTGGGGCGCGTCACTATCACGTTCCCTAATCAAAGTCCTTTTGATATAAAGTCTATTCTCTACTTCTCTGAACATAATTTGCCATCAAACTCCACAGCATCTAAAAGCACTACAAATATTGGCTGGTGACCACCTCAGGCAGCCTTTATCTACCCCACTCATTTCCTCAAGACGGCTGGACCATCATTATAAATAAGCAACTGTACTTTGTGTCAATCCCACCTCATTGTAGATTTTAAGCTCAGTAAGATCATCAATACTTTTGCTTTATTTATTGAATTATTTACTTTTGTAATTTATGACTGTTTTATATGAACTGCTGACTTGTAGAGCTCTACGGAATGTATTTATGCTTTATAAATAAAGATTATTATTATTAGTAGATTGAAGATGGTGAAGATCAGGATCTTAGCTTTGTCATGTGTAGGAGGAAACAGTCTTTTAAGTGACCACAACTGCACGAACAAAGGCTGGCTGCTGTGCTATCAAAGGGTAGAGTAGGGTGAACATGACCAACTGCTGGACTGTGAGTGAGGTGCAGGCGGGGATGTTATCATGGATTGAGCAAGATGTGATGTGCTTGGTGTCTGAGATCGGTCAAAAACAGCAGGCATGTTCACTTTCATAACAGCTGATGAGCTGTCACTCACCATGACTGTAGTGTGTAAACAAATATGGATTCGAATGTGCCAGTTAGTACATGTAATAGTCAATTTATTGGATTTTTTGCCTCCTCTCATTCATTTTTTGAAAAGTTGTCAGATAACGAGAGTTGGATCATTCTTTGCAGTCTCAAAAAAGAGCAAGGCTAGCTAACCCTTGCCGCCTCTGCGAACTGCAGATTTACGACTGTTGCTGGCCACAGCCAGAGTTGTGGCTGAGGTTGCAGTGCTTGTTGTGGTTGCATCACTCAGTGTCTGTGTGGAAAGTCGCAATGTAACCTACTCGTCTTACTCCTCCTCGTCTTACTCCTCCTCCACCTCCTCTGATGAGCTACTCAGCTGCATGCCTCTGGGTTCACACCAAGTGGGATCTACAACCTCATCGTCATTCTTTCTGTTCTCCCACTCTTCGCCCTGAGAATCAACCTCCTCCTCTTTTTGTGCTGACAGCACAGTACAGTGCGCCTGTGTCTCTGGTATCTGAGTTTCATCAGGATCACCTCCACCCCTGAGGGTTAACTTCTAGTGATGAGGGTCTGGATTCTGCTTGTACCCTACTTTGTCTGGCCCCGGATCCAGCTGAAAAAAAAAATGGGAATTGGAGCAAATGCTTTCTTCCTCTTGAGTCTGTGAATCTTTGGCTCAGACCTCTGATGTCCATGGAATAGAATATGCAAATAACTCTGCAGATTTGCCAATCTATGGTTCCCCACAGTCAGCTTGGCGGTTGGAGAGTTGTGACGCGGTATGAAACAAGGGTAATTGAACTGCAACTTCTGAGGCTTGCACTGTTTGTGATGTTAATGTGGTGCCCCTGAGGATGCAGTCGCCACAGAGGTACTGCACCTCAGCCAGAGGTGTGGTACTCCGCTCTCGGGTAAGGAGGGGGCACTACCCGGGACTCACACACTAGCACCCAACACTAGACCTCTTCAGACCAGGGAGGAGCTGGGTAGAGGGTGTGGGTGGAGGAAGTAGAAAAGGGGAGGAGTCACAGTTAGTGACAGGTGGGCGAGAGAAGTGAGTTGGTGTGAGGGACTGGAGGAGAGAGGAGCTCGTGCCAGGAGTAGAGAGGAGAAACAGGAATATGAAGGAGTCGGAGAGGTGCTCCAGAGCGAGGAGAAAGGATCCTATGTGCCAGGTAAGTGAAGTGTCCACCCTTGGCGCCCCAATCAACACCGACCGTAGTTGGGTGGAGGGACCAGGTCGCAGTAGGGGACCGGCCCCAGACTGGTGGAGATACTGCAAGACCCAGCTAACATACCGGAGTCTGTAGTGATTGTATGTGCGACAGCCTTATCCACACACATTCGCTGAAAAGGCAGCCATATAGGATCAAGGGGACCAAGAGGACGGTGCCCGACAGGATCTGAGGCTGCTGGCTTGGGACACTGTGTGTGAGGCACAGGGCAGGAGAGGCGGGAGCCAACGCTGGGAGAGACGACCATAGATTGAGCAAAAGAAGATGGTCCTGATAAAATGTACCCCAAATTACCCGGGAGCTGGCTGGACCACCGACCGGGAGGACACAGCACGCCGGCTGGGGATTGTAACCTGAAAGACCATGAGTAAAAGTGTGAAGACTGCACCCCGCTGTGTCCTCAGATTTATTTACTGCGTCATCTGCCCCGCACCACAACCATGTCCATCACCAGTGGATCTGAATCGCAGCATTGGCCCTCTTCTTATTGCCGAACACCACCACGGGTGGCGTCAAAAGCTTTCCCATATTTATTTAATTGCAACGCCCAGGGCCACGGACCGGGTCACTGCTGCTGAGTACCCCTGGCCCTAGCAGGTGCTGCATTAAGGTGGAGGAAGAGGAGGAGAGGCCACTTGATGCAGAACTTGCGATACACTGGAGTACATGCACTTTCTGGCCCTCATCTACAAGGCGTACTGCTGTGTGGCTGCCAAAGAAAGGGAGTTGAGTGGTCCTTCCAGTAACAGAAGTTGCAAAAATGCTGCACAATTACTCACTGCAGCAAAACAAGGCTTTTTCTCAGCTCTCATATCATTCCTGTCTCAAAAACCTAAACAGATATTCAGTACTTTCAATTCTCTCCTCCATCGCTGAGCTCCCCCTCCCTCACCACTCATCTCAGCTGAAGACTTTGCTTCATTCTTCACGCAGAAGATTGACAACACAAGGCAAAGCTTTTGCCGAAAGTCCCCAAAGGCCCTTCCTCATAAATACTCAACTTTCCTCCTCCAAAATCAACTTCTCCACTATTACGGAAAATCAGTTTTACTCTTTTCTCTACAAATCACGTCTCGCCACATGTGAACTTGACCCAATCCCATCCCACCTTGTTTCAAACCTTACCATAGTCTTCATCCCAACCCTAACCCACCTCTTAAACCTGCCACCAACAACTGTTGTCTTCCTCTCATTCTTCAAACATACCTTGCTCACACCCATCCTCAAAAAACCCTCCCTTGACTCATCCCTTACGTCTAGCTATTGGCCCATATCACTTCTCCCCTATGCCTCAGAAATACTGGAATATCACGTCCATTTGAACTGCCCTCCCACCTCTCCTCCTGCTCCCTCTTTGACCACTTACAATCTGGCTTCTGACCACACTATTTCATTGAAACTGCCCTGACTAAAGTCAACAACGACCTACTAACCGTCAAATTCAAGCAACACTACTTTGTCCTCCTCCTCCTGGACCTGTCATCTGCCTTTAACAGACAAGACCACTCACACACCACCTCCTCATCTTGCCCCCCATCTGTCGGTGTCCCCCAGTTCTAGGACCCTTGCTCTTCTCCGTCTAGAAGTTTAGACTGTAACGGGTGATAGTGGACAATATTCTGCGCTGCTGACAGAATGGAGACGTATATCCCAGTATGGTACAGTAAGGGGGTGGTTTATTTCAGCGCATTTCGAAGTACCGTATATACTCGTATATAAGCCGACCCGTGTATAAGCCGACCCCCCTAATTTTGCCACAAAAACCTGAGAAAACTTATTGACTCATGTATAAGCCGAGGGTGGTGCTGCACAAGAGTTAATGGTGGTCCAAAAATATGCTCCATAGATAAATACTCCCATAAAATGCTGCAAAAGGGTTAATGGTGGCCCAACAAGATGCTCCAAGGATAAATACCCCCATATATTGCTGCACAAGGGTTAATGTTGTCCGAAGTAGATGCTCCATACATAAATACCCTCATATGCTGCACAAGGGTTCATGGTGGCCCAAGTAGAAGCTCCATACATAAATCCCCCCCATATGATGCACAGGGGTTAATGGTGGCCCAAGTAGAAGCTCCATACATAAAGACCCCCCATATGCTGCACAGGGGTTAAAAGTGGCTCAAGTAGATGCTCCATATATAAACACCCCCCATATGCTGCACAAGGGTTAATAGTGGCCCAAGTAGCTGCACCATATATAAACACCCCCCATATGCTGCACAAGGGTTAATAGTGGCCCAAGTAGATGCTCCATATATAAACACCCCCCATATGCTGCACAAGGGTTAATAGTGGCCCAAGTAGATGCTCCATATATAAACATCCCCCATATGCTGCACAAGGGTTAATAATTGCCCAAGTAGATGCTCCATATATAAACACCCCCCATATGCTGCACAAGGGTTAATAGTGGCCCAAGTAGATGCTCCATATATAAACACCCCCCATATGCTGCACAAGGGTTAATAGTGGCCCAAGTAGATGCTCCATATATAAACACCCCCATATGCTGCACAAGGGTTAATAGTGGCCCAAGTAGATGCTCCATATATAAACATCCCCCATATGCTGCACAAGGGTTAATAATTGCCCAAGTAGATGCTCCATATATAAACACCCCCATATGCTGCACAAGGGTTAATAGTGGCCCAAGTAGATGCTCCATATATAAACACCCCCCATATGCTGCACAAGGGTTAATAGTGGCCCAAGTAGATGCTCCATATATAAACACCCCCCATATGCTGCACAAGGGTTAATAGTGGCCCAAGTAGATGCTCCATATATAAACACCCCCATATGCTGCACAAGGGTTAATAGTGGCCCAAGTAGATGCTCCATATATAAACACCCCCATATGCTGCACAAGGGTTAATAGTGGCCCAAGTAGATGCTCCATATATAAACACCACCCATGTGCTGCTGCCGCTGCTGCTATAAAAAAAAAAGGCATACTCACCTCTCCGTCGCTGGGGGCCAGGTGCCGGTGTAGCCGCTGGCTCAGGCCCCCGGCACTGGCTATATTTACCGTTCCCGGTTCCATCTCTGTCTCCCGGGTCCTGTGCAGTGACGTTAGCAGAGGGCGCACACTGACTATGTCATCGCACCCTCCGCTAATGTCACAGCCAGAGGACCGGGGAGACAGCAATGGAACGGGGAGCGGTAAGTATTGCTCTGCTCCCTGTCCTACTCACTGCCCTCCTGGCGCCCGGTCTCTTCAGTCCCTGCTTCCAGCATGATGTCTGCGTCCCTGGCTGTTCCTGCATTCAGCGGTCACATGGTACCACTAATTAAATATGCGCATATTCATGAGTAATAAGCGGTACCATGTGACCGCTGAATGCAGGAACAGCTGGGACACTGAGATTATGGGGGAAGCAGGGGGGCTGCAGAGACCATGCCAGGAGGGGAGAGTATGGTCTCTGACACCCCCCACTCCCCCTTCCCTGCCGACCCCCCTATATGACTCGTGTATAAGCCGAGAGGGGGACTTTCAGCCCAAAAAAATGGGCTGAAAATCTCGGCTTATACATGAGTATATACGGTAAATAACTTCTTCTTCAGGAAAAACCACATGTGGAATATTGTCCACTAACTATCGTTACAGTCTGATGTCTGATGGTCACTTGCAGACCCGTGGATCCGCTGCAGCTGATTTGCTATATTATATGCGTCTTTAAAAGATTGAACAGGTGAGTTTAATCTGACTACTAAACTAACAGCATTTCTCAGCTAAGACCCGATTTGCGCTGATTTCTCCTACAGTTTCTTGGCTATCCTTCTAGAACTTTGACATGGGACAGCTCATGGAGTCTCATGGCTTTCACTATCACTTCGAAGCTGATGACACACAGATTTACTTCTCTGGACCTGATATCACCTCCTTACTAACCAGAATTCCACAATATCTGTCCACTATTTCATATTTCTTCTCTGCCAGACATCTAAAACTTAACATGGAAAAAACCAAATTCCACCATCTAATGAAACCCCCCCAACTGACCTATCCTTCAAAATCAATGGCTGCCCACTGTTCCCAATCCTGAAAGCTTCATTCTCATCTCTCCTTCAAATTGGAGATTCAAACCCTTTCCATTTCCTGGCGACAACTCAAAAATATCTCCCAGATCTGGACATTCCTCAAACATGAATCTGCAAAAACACTAGTGCATGCCCTCATCCTTTCCAGACTCTCCTACTGCAACCTCCTACTCTATGACCTTCCTTCTATCACTCTCGGACCCATCAAATCTATTCTAAACTCTGCTGCAAGACTAATCCACCTGTCACCCCGCTATTCCCCGGCTTCTTCCTTCTGTCAATCCCTGAACTGGTTCCCTGTTGTCATAAAACTCCTGATCAAAACCCTAACTTTGGCATACAAAGCCATCCAAAACTTGTCTTCTCCATACATCTGTAACCTAGTTTGCGGATACTTACCTGCATGCAACCTCCGATCATCACAAGATCTCCTTGTCTACTGCCCTTTTATCTCCTCTTCCCACAACCACATACTAGATTTCTCCCGTAGCTCATTTCTACTCTGGAACTGTGTACCCCAACATATCATACTCTCGCCTTCCATGGGAACCTTCAAAAGGAACCTGAAGAACCATCTCTTCCAACAAAGCCTACAACCTACAATAACCATCACTCCACAATAATGCTGTAAAAGCCATTCTACCCTCACCTATTGTATCCTCACCCATCCCTTGTAGACTGTGATCTCTCACAGGTCGGGTCCTCTCTCCTCCAGTTACATTCGGCGACTTGTATTGTTTAAGATTATTGTCCTTGTTTTCATTATGTAGACCCCTTTTCACCTGTGAACTGTCATGGAATAAATGGTGCTATAACAATAAACAATAATAATACCACTGTGCGACTGCCAAAGAAAGGGAGTCGAGCAGACTGTACAGCAACAGAGGTTTTCAAAAAACTGCACAATTATACTATTTCTACTCTGGGGAAATTGATGACACTTTAGTGATGTGTGGCAATAATTTTGGGAAATGTTTCTTCCCCAACTTGGCTTTCCTTCATGTGTGTTGCCTGTAGCAGTAGAGTTACCAGACCGGCAGGCCTACACTTACTGTCAGTCAGCTAGCTGTCATATGTCCTAAAAAGCTTATAACAATAGTAGTCGACAAAGCTGATATTTGTGCCACTTGAGTATAGCTGAGCAGAAAAACAGTTTGAGCTGTTGCATAAGGTATCAGGGCTCCAAGCACAGTAGGCCTACACCGGTCACTCACCCACCTCGTCATACATTAAACGTAAATTAAAAACTTTAAATGCTGGTCCAGACCGTGACAACTCATGCATGGCCCATGGCTGACTGCTGTGCCATTATCAAATTTCTACTGTGGGTAAATTGATGCCACTTTTCCTGTTGTCTGCCCCTAATTTTTTGGAATTGTTTGGCCCCCAAGTTGGGTGTCTTTCATGTGTGTTACCTGAATTTGGCAGGCTCCCAGCACAGCAGGCCTAACCTGGTTCCTCACCCACCTCTTAATTTCAACTTATCTTCAAAGCTGTAAATGTTGGGCCAGACCCTGTCTCATGTATGGCCCATGCCTGATTGGTGCACCATTAGACATTTTTCCACTATTCCTGGTGTCTGCTCCTAATTTTGGTAAATGTTTGGACTCCAAGTTGGGTCTTCTTCATGTGTGTTGCCTGAATTTGGCAGACCTCTCAGAGCAGAAGCCCTACACCTGTCACTCATCCACCTGTTACTGATCAATGTTTCAGCTAGAAATGCTGCTCCAGGCCTTGTCCCATGTTTCCTTGATGCGCAATTAGTAATTTGTACTTTGGATCAATTGATGCCACTTTTCCTGGTGTCAGCCCATAATTTGAGCGGTTTTGGCAGCTTTTTGGCCCCCCTGAAGGTTTTGTCTATGCGTTTGGTTTTGCCTCCCATTAAATTCAAACAGGGTTCAGATATGTTCGACAAACCAAACTGTTTGACGAACTGCTCGGCAAACATCTTACTGTTCGCCGAATCCGAACTGAATCTTGAAAGATTCGCTAATCTCTAATACTGATGGTGGAATATTTCCTTTCTTCTGTCACAAATTTTTAGGGGCTTCATAGCAAAAGGTGTGAATACATATGCACATGCCACATTTTTAGTTATTTGATCCAAAAATGTAATTTATGCCTATATTTTTCTCACTTCACCAACATAGACTATTTAGTGCTGATGCATCACACATAAACCGGATTACAAAAATGCTTCAACACAGGTTGTAATGTAACAAAATTGTTAGAAAGCCAAGGGGGTGAGTACTTTTGCAAGTCACTGTGCATATCTGTACAGTTGTGCTCAAAAAGTTTACATACTCCAACTGAATTTTTGCTTTCTTGGCCTTTTTTTCAGAGAATATGAATAACACCCAAACTTTTTCTCCACTCATTTTGGTCTCATCACGCCAAATTACCTTGTTCCAGAAGTTTTGAGGCTTGTCTCTGTGCAGTTTCGCGTATTGTAGGTGAGATACTTTGTGGCATTTGCGCAGTAATAGCTTTATTCTGGCGACTCGACCATGCAGCCCATTTTCCTTCAAGTGCCTCCTTATTGTGCATCTTGAAACAGCCACACCACTAGTTCTCAGAGAGTTCAGTATATCAGCTGATGTGGGTTTTTCTTTGTATCCCGAACACTTTACCTGGCATTTGTCACAGGTCACAGGAGAGGATGTTTCCTTTAGTAGCCATTCAAACCCATTTGTGGCAAATTCTGTGCATGTTATCAGGCCAAAATCACCAGGGTATGTGAACTTATGATCAGGGTCATTCGGATGTTTTGGGTTGTCATTAGGATTTAAAAAGAGAAAACACAGTAGTTTGACAATAAATGACTTCACCCAACTACTAACCATGAGTGGAGAAAAAGTTTTGGTGTTATCATACATATTCTCTGAAAAAAGGCCAAGAAAGCAAAAATTCTGCCGGGGTATGTAAACTTTTGAGCACAACTATATATATGTTGGGCATCAGGTTCCTGCCACTGTACAGCTGGAATCCCGAGATTTGCAACCGGCAGTCTCCCATTCCCCTTTGGCCGCAATGGAACCTGCTCAACAGACTCGACGGTCCTGATGCTCTGCCCAGACCAGCAGTGTAGGATTGGTTGCTGCTGTCACCTCTGGTTCAGGTTTGACAATGCAGCCTGGCCAGCAGCAAAAGACTCCAGAATCTCAGTCCCTCCGTCGCTCCACTGAGCATGCTCATGGGACGTTTCCCCATTGGGGATCGGAAGTCACATGCTCAGGTCCTTCTCCAGCTCTGATTTGTCCATCAGGGGGATCTGGAAGGTTCCGGAAGGTCTCGGCTATAAAAGACTCGCATGGCCGCTCGGTCATGTGCTAATATAGACTCTTGTTATTATGTGTGTGAGTTAAGATGGATGCATGAGACTGGTGACTGACTTATTATGATCCCCCCTCCCTTGGATATTACGAATGTGGTTAGGGAATTAGTGGTCAGAGTAAGCGCCAGCAGTGGCTTTGTCTATGTGCCATTGAGCACCCCGCTCTCCACACGAGCGTTAGCGTCACAGTGCCATTCAGCACAAGGCACCTTTACACCGCACTAGCAGCTGCATTCCTTATAGTGGCACCGTGTGCAAGTTAAGCGCTTTCCCCAGCTCTGGAGGTTAGTGGCGTCTGCTGAGGCGGTGCAGTGCACACCTGATGCAATTAATATTCAGCATTGCTGTTCCTGACAACGCAATTGCGGTGTCGAGCACTCGTGGGTCTAGAAGGACTCTTTCCAGCGTCTCAGGGGCCGAGTCCTGTGACCATACACTAGTGCTCCTATAGCCGAGCTCTGTGAGCACAAACAGGCTCCATCGTTTATGTTCAGCGGTAGTGCGGCTCTGTGAAGCAACAGAGTCCGCCCCTGTATACAGCGGGTGACGTTACCCCGCATGTGTTTCTCCAGAAAACCGCCACATAGCATCTGCCATTAATGAGCAGCAGTTTACCACCCCTGCACGGTGGACCCCGGGCTGCGAACGCACCTTATTACCATCTTTATTATTTGGTGTGTTCCGCCAGCCCTAACATTATACTAGCGCCAGGGTCTGGCTAGTAATGATGAACAGCGACTGTTGCAGTACATCCGGCAGCTGCAGGGCAGGTTGGCGGCTCTCGAGCGTTCAGCCTCAGCTGCGGATGTTACTGCGGTCGCTGTTCAGGCAGCCACAGAGGCGTGATGATCATGTGGTGCAGAGTGTCTCGCGGTTCTTGGACACTCTGAAGCATGTCTTCCTGGGACCACGAGTCACCCATGACACTGCGCTCCGGCTGCTGGCATTGTCACAGGGCTCGTCCATGGTCAGTCACTTTGCTATCCAGTTCCGGACGCTGGCCTCGGAGTTAGAGTGGCCAGATAAGGTCCTCATTCAGGCATTCTGGAGAGGTTTGGCTGGCCATGTGAATGACGCTCTGGCCACCAGGGAGATTCCCGCTACACTGGAGGAGCTTATCACCATCTCCACCCGTATAGACCTTCGCTTTGCCGAGCGAAGGTTGGAGCGGTCACAGTGTAGGCAGAGGTTTAGGTTGGCACCCAGTTTTGCTAAATCTCTGGAATCTTCCGATCAGGCGTCCGAGCATCAGGGGGCTTCCTGTTGTGAGTTCATTTTCCCCTTCACCATTGAGGTCTGATGAACTCCCTCTTCTGGTGAAGGAAGGTAGTGAGGCTGATTACAAAGCACCTGAGCAGAATGATGATGACTGGGTGACTGGAATTGCTGACTGGATATAAGGCAGCCGACGCCCTTCTGCCTTGCGGGTGATTACTCTGAGGGATTCTTGAAGACCAGTCTGATTCCTGCTCCTCAAAAGCTAAGTTTTCTGCTCTACTTTTTGCATTTGTGTTTTGGTTTTGTTTTGCCTTGTTTTTCTGGATTTCTGCCTTTCCCTGCTGGGTGAGCTGAATTCCTTTTTGCTCTGTCTTCAGAAAATACCTGAGTACTGATATAGTCTTTTTGAAGCCTAGCGTCTTCAGGGCTTTTTTCCCTATCAGTCTGTTGGCTCTTGTTTTTGAGAGGGTTTTGGCGGATTGCAGACAGCAGCTTTTCTATTCTGTCCTATTTAGTTAGCTTGGGCCCCATCATTTGCTCAGCCTATCTTTCTATCTGTGTGAGTGTTTTTTCATCTTGCTTCACTGTCATTATATGTTGGGGGCTGCCTATTGCTTTGGGGTCTGCTCTGGGGCAGTTTAGATTTCCCTTTCTGTCTTTAGGCTATGTAGTTCTCCAGCTGTCATCGAGGGGTCTAGGGCACCGTAGGAACCCCCCACGGCTACTGCTAGTTGTTGTTGTTAGGTTCAGGGGTCTGCAATCCGATAGCTGCCAACTTCTCTAGTTTTCTGGACTTAGCTAGTATTTCTGCTTTTGCCTCCTACGGTGACTCATTCATAACAGCTTCCCGTGAGGGATCCAGGTCCCGTCCGCTCGAGCTCCTGTGATCTGTCATGCTTGCCGGCAGTCCGGTCACTTTGCCAACCTGGTGCCCACAGCGGCTGGGAAGACGCTCATCCCTAGTGGCTGTAGGAGGTGGCTCACTAGAATCCACAGTTTTTCCTTCAAGTTGTCCTTTAAGGGGACACTTGGGTTTGGTTCTTCCACTCTGGCGGTGGAGGTTTGCATGGATTCCGGAGCGGAGGGCAATTTTATGTCATCTGCCTTCGCTCAACGGCACACGATACCACTGCTTATGATGTCCAAGCCAGTCACCGTCAGAGTAGTGAACGGCGTGACTCTGCCTTCACAGATTTCCCACCAAACAGCTCCACTGATACTCTCGGTGTCTCCATCTCATCAGGAGATGATATCCCTCCTCGTTATGCCCGAGGGTATCGACCAGGTCCTTCTAGGGGTTCCCTGGTTGCGGTATCACTCTCGCCATATAGAGTGGTCCTCGGGGAGAATTCTTGGTTGGAGTAAGTCATGTGAGGGTAGATGTCTGAGGGAGTGCGTCCAGGTTGCCTCCACCGAGGTCCCCGCAGATCGTTCCTCACTCGCTAAACAGTATCGACAGTATGCGGACGTGTTCTCCAGAAAGGCAGTGGAGACCATTCCACCGCATCACCCCTATGACTGTCCTATTGACCTCTTGCCTGGTGCTGTGCCTCCCCGAGGTCGAGTCTATCCCCTATCTCTCCCGGAGACAGAGGCCATGTCTCAATACATCAGGGAGAATTTGGCAAGAGGATTCATTAGGAAGTCAGTGTCACCAGTGGGGGCGGGATTCTTCTTCGTCCAGAAGAAGAGTGGGGAACTACGTCCTTGCATCGATTACAGGGGTCTTAGCGCCATCACCGTTAAGAATAAGTATCCTCTGCCCCTGATAGCGGAGCTGTTTAATAGGCTATGGGGAGCAAGAGTGTTTACCAAGCTTGATCTGCGGGGGGCTTACAACCTGATTCGCATCCGTGATGGGGACGAATGGAAGACGGCATTCAACACCAGGGATGGGCACTACAAATACCTGGTGAAGCCCTTTGGGCTCTGTAATGCCCTGGCCATCTTCCAAGACTTTGTGAACGATATCTTCAAGGATATGCTTACCACCACGGTAGTGGTCTATCTGGGTGATATCCTCATCTACTCTCCAGATATTGACTCCCACTGGAGAGATGTTTGCAAAGTTTTCAACCTCCTGCGGGCAAACTCCCTCTATGCCAAGTTGGAGAAGTGTGTGTTTGAGCAGGAGTCCTTGCCTTTCCTGGGCTATATCATCTCCGCCCAGGATTTGTCCACCCAGGATTTGGCCATGGATCCTGCCAAGCTACAGGCGGTGATGGATTGGCAGGAACTCCATTCTCTCAAAGCGGTGCAGCGCTTTATGGGGTTCATAAATTACTATCGCCAATTCATCCCCCACTTCTCGACTTTGGTAGCGCCCTTGGTAGCCCTCACCAAGAAGGGTGCAAATCCCAAGTTGTGGTCGGAACCTGCCTCCAAGGCCTTCTCCTCCATTAAGTCCCATTTCGCTAGCGCTCCCATTCTGCATCGCCCCAATGTAGATAAGCCCTTCATTCTGTAAGTGGATGCCTCCTCTGTCGGTGCTGGAGTGGTCCTGTTTCAGAAGGACACGCAAGGTCGGAAGCACCCATGCTTCTTTTTCTCCAAGACCTTCACACCGGTGGAGAGGAATTATTCAAATTATTCCATCGGGGACAGGGAGTTGCTAGCGATGAAGTTGTCCTTCTCGGAGTGGAGACACCTCCTGGAGGGGACTCGCCACCCTTTCCAGGTGTTCACTGACCACAAGAACTTGGTGTACTTGCAAACAGCCCAGCAGCTAAATTCTCGCCAGGCCAGATGGTCCTTGTTCTTCTACCGGTTCCACTTCACCCTCCATTTTCTCTCCGGGGAGAAGAACGTCCGGTGTTATGATGAGTCACCGAAGGAGGAAAAAACAAAATACCAGCTAAGTCCAGAAAAACCAGAGAGGTTGGCAGCTATCGGATTGCAGACCCCTGTACCTATCCACAACATCTAGCAGTAGCCGTGGGGGGTTCCTACGGTGCCCTAGACCCCTCGATCACAGCTGGAGAGCTACATAGCCTAAAGACAGAAAGGGGAAAAACTTAACTGCCCCAGAGCAGACCCCAAAGCACTAGGCAGCCCCCAACATATGATGACGTGAAGCAAGATGAAAGCACTAACACAGATAGAAAGATAGGTTGAGCAAATGATGGGGCCCAAGCTAACTACATAGGACAGGATAGGAAAGCTGCTGTCTGCCATCCGCAAAAACCCTATCAAAATGAGCCAACCGACTGATAGGAAAAACAGGCCCTAAAGTCGCTAGGCTTCAAAAGACTATATCAGCACTCAGGCATATTCTGAAGACAGAGCAAAAGATCAACAGATCAGAGACAAAAATGGAATTCAGCTCACCCCCGGCCGGGGATGGCAGAACTCCCAAAAAACAAGGCAAAACAAAAACAAAACTGAAGAGTACAAAGCAGAGCAGAAAAACTTAGCTTTGAGACGCAGGAATCAGACTGGTCTCCAAGAATCCAGCAGGAAAATCACCAGCCAGGAAGAAGGGCGTCGGCAGCCTTATATCCAGTCCTCAATTGCAGCCACCCAGTTATCATCTAGCTGCCCAGATGTTTGGTAATCAGTCTCACTACCTTCCTTCACCAGAGGAGGGAGTTCATCAGACCTCAATAGTGAAGGGAAAAATGAACTTACAACAGTCCAGGCCGATGCTCTCTCCCGGTCCGTGGTGTCATCGGAGGAAGAGGAGGAGGAGCCTCGGCTGATCGTCTCATTCGAGAGCCTGAGGACTGTGGCTCCGGTCGCCATTGAGTCAGTACCTCCAGGCAAGACATTTGTCCCTGCCCGTCTGCGACCGGAGGTCCTCTCTTGGGCTCAATCGTCCAGGGTGGGTGGACATTTCGCTACAAAACGGACCTCTGAGCTTCTGGCGAGGACGTACTGGTGGCCGCATATGCCCCTTGACGTCAGGGATTATATTCAGGCATGCGTCTCTTGCGCCCAGAATAGGTCCTCTCGGCAGCGGCCCGCTGGGCTACTTTATCCCCTGCCGGTAGCGGACAGGCCCTGGGAGAAGGTTGCTATGGACTTTGGGGTGAGGCTACCCAAGTCCAGTGGCAGCTCGGTCATTTGGGTTGTCATGGACCATTTCTCCAAGATGGTGCACCTGGTACCTCTCTCCCGGTTACCTTCTGCACGGGGCCTGGCAGCATTGTTCATTAAGCACGTTTTCCACCTGCACAGCATGTTGGACAAGATTGTCAGCGACCGCGGTCCTCAGTTTGCGTCTCAGTTCTGGAGAGCGCTCCGTTCGCTGCTCAGCATTGAGCTAAATCTCTCCTCGGCCTATCATCCTGAGACGAACGGATTGGTAGAGAGAGACAACCAGACCCTGGTCACATATCTACGACATTTTGTCTCGGCCACGCAGGACAAGTGGGCATCCTTGCTGCCGTGGGCGGAGTTCGCTTTGAACAACGCTGTGGCCGACTCCACCGGTCAGACCCCATTCCTCCTAAATTACAGCCAGCATCCACGCATCCCTGTGCCCATGCCCGTGTCATCCACCGACTCTAGGGTGGCAGACTGGGTGGTGGAGGCACGTGACATTTAGGATCGCACTCAGGATGCTATCCGAGCTTCCAAGGAGAGAATGAGGACCTCTGCTGATGCACACCGGCGCCCTGCTCTGACCTTTACCCCTGGCGACTTAGTGTGGCTCTCCGCCCCAAACATCAGGCTGCGGGTTGAGTCCGCTAAGTTCGCACCGCGCTACATTGGCCCCTTCAAGGTCCTTGAGCAGATCAGCCCTGTGGTCTACTGTCTGGCCCTTCCGCCCACACTTGGCTATCTCTGATACATTCCACGTGTCCCTCCTTAAGCCTGTTCACATGTCCCGGTTCTCCAAGTCATCTGCCGGGACATCAGACCTGTCTTCAGACGAGTTTGAGGTCAATGCCATCGTGGAATGCAAGGTGATGTGGGGCAAAAAGTTTTATTTGGTGAATTGGAAGGATCATGGTCCAGAGACTCGGACCTGGGAGCCAGTGGAGAACATCCACGCTCCGTTCCTCATTGCGGCGCTTGAGCGTAGCGAGGCTCAGAGGGGAGGGGGCGTAATGTTAGGCATCGGGTTCCTGCCACTGCACAGCAGGAATCCAGAGCCTTGCACTCGGCGGTCTCTCATTCTCCTCTCGGCTATAAAAGACTCGCATAGCCACTCGGTCATGCACTAGTATAGACTCTTGTTATTATGTGTGTGAGATAAGATGGATACATGAGACTGGTGACTGACTTTCTATGATTCCCCTCCCTTGGATATTACGAATGTGGTTAGGGAATTAGTAGTCAGAGTAAGCGCCAGCAGTGGCTTTGCCTATGTGCCACTGAGCACCCCGCTCTCCACACAAGCGTTAGTGTCACAGTGCCATTCAGCACAAGGCACCTTTGCACCGCACTAGCAGCCGCGTTCCTTATAGCGGCGCCGTGCGCAAGTTAAGCGCTTTCCCCCACTCTGGAGGTTAGTGGCGTCCGCTGAGGCAGTGCAGTGCACACCTGGTGCAATTAATATTCAGCATTGCTGTTCTTGACTCTGCAGTTGCGGTGTCGAGCACTCGTGGGTCTAGAAGGACTCTTCCCAGCGTCTCAGGGGCCGAGTCCTGTGACCATACACTAGTGCTCCTATAGCCGAGCTCTGTAAGCACAAAAAGGCTCCAGTGTTTATGTTCAGCGGTAGTCCGGCTCTGTGAAGCAACAGAGTCCTCCCCTGTACACACCGGGCGACATTAACCTACATGTGTTTCTCCAGTATACTGCCATATAGCATCCGCCATTACTGAGCAGCAGTTTACCACCCCTGCACGATGCACCCCGGGCTGCAAACGCACCTTATTACCATCCTTATTACTTGGTGCGTTCCGCCATGTACTGTATCTCCACACACACATATGCCCTGACAATGGTGTCACAGTATCAGAATTCTATAGAGTGACGATGTCACAAAGGTAAAGATGTAGGAAGAGTTGATAAAAGGCCGACACACGAACATTCTAACTGAGGGTTTTAGAGTTTGTGAGTTTGGATTTAGTTTTGCGTTTCTGTTGAGCAAAATGCCTAAAAATAAGCGCTTTATTATGGAATCTGATACAGAGAACAGCGGCAGAAGTCACCAGGTGAGTGATGACTCTTGTATTCATCATTTGTGGGTTTTTGTAAGTCACTTTTGTGTTTCTTTTTTACTTGCCGCATTTGATTACTTACTTTTATTTGCCACATTCATCAACATGAATTTTTCCCAAAGTAAAAAAAGGACTGGTCTTTTTTTTCCCTGCGTTTAACTATTTTTGCTCCTTTTTTTACACAGAAAAGTCAAATATTTTCCAAAATGTCGCAAAAATTTAGCTTTGACCTTAAAAACTATGACAGTATGAATCACTCTGTGGTAATACTGGAGATCATTTGGGGCAAATCTTGCATCTTTTTGAAAAATTGCAAATAATGAACCAGGCAAAAATATCTGAAAACCCCAAATCCCTACACCAGTAGTAAGCAAAAAAAAGGGTGAGCTCATATAAAATAGTCTTCAAATATGGTGAATTTGCTGAAAAAAAAAGGCTCAAAGCTCCAAAAAAACATACACACATGTAGGAATTTCTAAGGGTATGTGCACACGTAGTGAAATCTGCTGCGTTGTACAGTACCTTTATTTTCAATTTAAAAAAAAACGCAGTGCACATGCTGTGGATTTTTCCACGCGGTTTTGCTGCGGTTTACAATCCGCAGCATGTCAATTGTTTGGTGCAGAAACGCTGCAGTTTTACACCTCATCCATTATGAGGTGTAAAACCGCAGGGCAAAACCGCAGGCCAAACCGCAGATAGGATTTACCTGCGGTTTTCTCTCCAAAATCGGCACACCCAAAAAAACTACGTGTGCACATAGCCTAAAAATTGAAAGCAAAAATCATTATATATTTTATTTTTTTCTTCCCAGTCACCGGTCAATGGAAAACGCCGCAGAGTTTCTGCATCCGACATACAGGACGGCAGCAGTGATGAGAACTTCCATCAGGTGAGCCCTCATTTCTCTACAGCGCGATCTGTAGCTTTGGGTTTCAATAAGGAATGGACGCCGCATTCTGAGATAATGCCGCCATATCGCGGTGGCTTATATCTCACTGTTTGTGTTTCTTGATTTCAGTCTCATCCACTTATTCCGAGGTCTCCGAGGAGCCTTGGAGATGAAGATGGCGGCTCTGGTTCCCACCTACTAAATACGGAGTCAGGTATGTGACAAAGCGTCTGGAAGGATCATAAACTCCTTCCTGTAAAATAAGAAATTAGACTTTTGATTAATAAAACTAAACGACACAGAAGTAAATGATTATATTTGTTCTTTTCTCCAGAGTCCACATCTCACCAATCCAACTTTGTGTAGGAAGAGACAGCGAGGTAATGTATTCCTATATATCCATATTATCCGTGTCATATTCATGTTATCTGGTCACTAGGTGGCGCGGTTATTGGTATATTCTCAGATAAGGCGTCAGCTGTGTGTCTGCAGGTCGTGTACGACCATAGTATATATCTTTGATGTTTTCTTATCAGGAAACAGGAGCGTCCCATCAATAACTGTTTCCTGAGAGATCTGTCTTCTCCCACATCCAAATACGTCACCAACTTTCATAAGAACAAACAGAAGTTGATACGATGTTTGTATAAGTTTTTTAACCGGACCGTCTTTGAGAACCAGGTATTCAGTTATAATACACACCCAGAATAGGGCGATACGGGGATGAAGGGTTAGAGCTAGGATTAGAATATCCAGCGTATACAGTATATACGTTTATATTCTGTAGGTATGGGGTGATATGGGGGATAGTGACTGGAGGGTTAGAGCTAGGGTAAGTCTATCCAGTGTATATAGTATATACCTCTATATTTTGTATTTTCTCCTTCTTTCCTCTGTAGCTTCCTGCAGATTTGGATATCAGCTGGAATAAAAGACTGCGTAAAATAGCCGGGCGCACCGGCTTCATGCTGGTTAATGGGCAGCGCTATGCCATCATCCAGTTATCAGATAAAGTCTGCGATTCTGCAGGTAGGCTTCACATCGGGCACAATTTATGGGTTTGCTGCGGTAACATCTTCCGTACGTCTTTACTCCTGATTGTAATAAAATGCTGCTTTGTCCTCAGATCGAGTACGAGACACAATTATCCATGAGATGTGTCATGTTGCCTGCTGGCTCATCAATGGTAATGGAGACTGTAGCCATCACCAGCTATGGATGCAGTATTGCGAGAAGGTGGCACAGATCCACCCTGACCTCCCGCCCATTACCGTACTCCACAGTTGGGAGTGCCACTATCCAGTGCTATACCAGTGCTCAGGGTGCCAGGGCAGGTAAGATATGACGCACATTAACCATGGACAGAGCCTGATACTGGATGGGCGGATATTCCTGTATTTTTATGTGAGTTTTAGTTGCTTTACGATTCTGCACTCAGACGTGGAGGAGCTCTGTCATTGATGTTGGATGTGTTTGTACCTTTCGGATCAGTCTTCTATATAAGCCTTTTCTCTCACCATAGAGTCGGACGATGGACGAATTCTCTAAACACTGAGAAGTACGTGTGCAGCCACTGTGACGGCAAATTTTTTCTTGTAACCCCAACCTGAGGAGATCTATTAGCCATAAGATCGGCCGGACAAGATGGCAGCACATGGACAACGTCATCCATCTCAGTCATCCACCTCATCAGCGTCTTCTCACCATCTCGCGGGCAGCACTGGAGTCTGCAGCACCCGGGTGTTGGAAGCAAATCCGACCACGGACTTCTGCATGGAGTTTGCATGTTCTCCCCGTGTCTGCGTGGATTTCCTCCAGGTTCTCCGGTTTTCACCTACATTCCAAAGACATACAGATAGGTGAAATTTGGACTTGCTTCCAAATTGTCCTTAAAATAAATGATCCCAGTACATCACCGAAAAACATGTTGGTGCTATGTCATTAACTGGGAATAAATCCACATAAAAAATGTATTTTTGTTATGTTTCTTGGTGTCAGTTATTCAGTGTACAGATCTTTTTAGAGAAAATGAAGTTGCTCGCTGAATCATGGGCTAAACTAGAAGAGTCAAAGAGGTTCTGCAGCAGCTGACGTGTTCATTATAACATAGTAATTAGAGGCCAAACTGCTGGTGCTATGTCTGAAAATAGGAAATTAGAACTTCAGATCAATCAATCACTATTGCCCAGGACCAGACCAGTCCATTCCCTCTGCCCAGCCATTGACTTCTCCTGCCCAGAGTCTGAGACAAGTAATTTTGATTCACAGGCAGATAAGGCAAATTGTGTCTACACTTCATATCAATTCCTACTCACCTTATTTTCATATTGAAGAGATTCTAAAAAGAGATCTGACAAGGGAAGTGCAGAACTTTTTATCCGATGTTCTTCCATTTACATAGAGCATATATAGAGCATGCCTACAAACACCACCAAACCGGTGCACTAATCGTGAGTAGGGCATAGGACACTTTCATCAGACCAGACCCCAGACCAGACCCCTAATCAAACACACACTTAACACCAGTCACCCCCATATAAATATAGAGTAGATCCAGAATACATACAGGTACATGCACCCGAACAAACCATCAGACTCCTGTTCACCAATTTGCTGTCACCACATTTTGCATGCCCTACAATGGGAAGATATCCAGTTTTGCGTGCGGCCACGTCTCCACAGATGTATAAGAAGAATGCCGAGGGTGGAAATTGAGAAAAGGAGGTTAATATACAGGTAAGGATCCCAGAGGTGAAAAATATAGCCTTTCCTGTGAAGGGTAATGTTACACGTAGTGACCACAGAAGAATAAAACTGTAGTGGATGGGTGGAAACCATGTGTACGGAGCTGCTGTGGACAATGAGAGGCAGAGACCTGGGTATGAGGCCCACAGTGTACTCACCAATTTCTCTGTTGGTCACTTCAAACCTTAATTAATACCTATAATACATATAATTAAATTATAAGAGATTATCTTCCTGATTAGAGATGAGCAAACCTTTCAAGGTTTGGTTTGGTTCGATTTGGCAAACGTTTCAGACTGTATAAAAGGTCTCTGAGACAACTTCTACTACAGGCAACCCACCAGATGGAGATCCAACTTGAAGTCTCCACAACTCAAACAATAATTAGCACACACCATTAAAGTGACATAAATTTCCACAGAAATTTGGATAGGACGAGACGGTGTTTGTTCAGTTGAGCTTTCATTAACATTAACACATTACCCAAGTATACGTCAAACACCAAGCCTATTCCCCCTTCCACCACGACCACACTTTTTCCCGCTCATCTTGTATATACCCTTCATCTCCTGTAACCTGCTGATTCACAACCTGCTGATACCAAATTGTTCTATTTTGATCTCATCTGACCACATGACCTTCTCCCATGTCTCTTCTGTATCATCCAGATGGTCATTGGCAAATTTAAAAGCGAGCCTGGACATGTGCTGGTGTGAGCAGGGGAACCTTACGTGCCCTGCAGGATTTTAATCCTTGACGGCGTAGTGCATTACTAATGGTAATGTTTGAGACTGTGGTCTCAGCTCTCTTCAGGTCATTGACCAGGTCCTCCCATGTAGTTTTGTGCTGATTCCTGACTATTCTCAGAATAATCCTTACCCCTTGATGTGAGATCCTGCATGGAGCCCCAGACCAAGGAAGACAGACAGTCATCTTGTGTTTCTTCCATTTTCTAATAATTGTGCCAACAGTTGTTGCCCTCTCATCAATCTATTTACCTATTGTCCGGCAGCCCATGCTAGCCTTGTGCAAGTGTACAATTTTGTCCTTGGTGTCTTAGACAGCTCTTTGATCTTGGCCATGGTGGAGAGGTTGCAGTGTGATTGATTGTGTGGACAGGCGTCTTTTATACAGGTATTGAGTTTAAACAGGTGCAATCAATGCAGGTAATGAGTGCAGAGTAGGAGGCTTCTTAACGAAAAACAAACAGGTTTATGACAGCCAGAATTTTTGCTGGTTGGTAGGTGATCAAATCTTTATTTAATACAAGAAAATGCAATTTAATTATTTAAAAATCATACAATGTGATTTTCTGGATTTTTATTTAAGACTCCATCTTTCACACTTGAAGTGTAACTATGATAAAAATTACAGACCTCTCCATTCTTTGTAGGTGGGAAAACATCCAAAATCGGCAGCGTTTCAAATACTTATTTTCCCCCACTGTATATGTATATGTCCACACACACACATATTCTCTGACTAATAGTCAGAGGTGATAAAAGGCCGGCTCACGAACATTCTGAGGGTTTTAGAGTTAGTGGAGTTTGGATTTTGTTTTGCGTTTCTGTTGAGCAAAATGCCTAAAAAATAAGCTCTTTATTATGGAATCTGATACAGAGAACAGCGGCAGCAGTGACCAGGTGAGTGATGATTCCTGTATTCATCATTTATAGGGTTCTTTTCAAGTCACTTTTCTGTTCCTTTTTTACCTGCGGCATTTGATGACTTACTTTTGTTTGCCACATTCATCAACATGGGGCACTCTTTTCATCAATTTTTCCAAAAGTAAAAAAAAATGGTCTTTTTTTCCCCCCTTAATTTAACTATTTTTGCCACGTTTTAACACAAAAAAGTCAACTTTTTCCAAAATGTCGCAAAAAATAAACTTTAACCTTTAAAACTATGACATTATGAATCACTCAGGGGTAAGACGAGAACATTTCAGATAAATCTTGCATTTTTTTGAAAAGTTACAAATAATGAACCAGGCAGAAATATCTGGAAACCCCAAATCCCGACACCAAAATTAAGCAAAAAAAAATGGGTGAACTCATGTAAAATAGTCTTCAAATATGGTGAATGTGATGCAAAAAAAGACTCAAAACACTAAAAAAAATTCTAGGAATGGATCAGGCCCTATGTGTTAAGCACTAGTAGCTTGGTAACTCTCCTCTGCTGTACCCCAGGACCAGACCTTATACCCTACACAATATTACATACATTTTAAAATTGACTCTCGATAATAATAAGATATTTTGGTTTCAAATTTCTAAAAATTGGAGGCAAAAATCATTATGTTTTTTATTTTTTTCTTCCCAGTCACCGGTCAATGGAAAACGCCGCAGAGTCTCTGCGTCCAACATACAGGACGGCAGCAGTGATGAGAACATCCATCAGGTGAACGCTCCTTTCTCTACAGTGCGGTCTGTAGCTTTGGGTTTCAACAAGAAATGGACACCGCATTCTGAGATAATGCCACCATATCGCAGCGTCTTAATTCTCAATGTTTGTGTTTCTTGATTTCAGTCTCATCCACTTATTCCGAGGTCTCCGAGGAGCCTTGGAGATGAAGATGGCGGCTCTGGTTCCCACCTGCTAAATACGGAGTCAGGTATGTGATAAATCGTCTGGAAGGATCATAAACTCCTTCCTGTAAAATAAGAAATTAGACTTTTGATTATTAAAACTGAACGACACAGAAGTAAATGATTATATTTTTTCTTTTCTCCAGAGCCCACATCTCACCAATCCAACTTTGTGCAGGAGGAGACAGCGAGGTAATGTATTCCTATATATCCCCATTATCGGGGTCATGTTCATGTTATCTGGTCACTAGGTGGCGCGGTTATTGGCATATTCTCAAATAAGGCGTCAGCTGTGTGTCTGCAGGTCGAGTACGACCATAGTATAATTTTTTGATGTTTTCTTACCAGGAGACAGGAGCGTTATAATACACACCCCAAATAGGGCGATATGGAGAAGGAGGGTTAGAGCTAGGGTTAAAGTATCCAGTGTATATAGAATATACCTCTATATTCTGTAGGTATAGGGCAGTGATGGCTAACCTTGGCACTCCAGCTGTAGTAAAACTACAACTCCCAGCATGCTCTTGCAACCTGCAGCAGTTGAGGCAGCAGTTGAGGAATGCTTGGAGTTGTAGTTCTCCAACAGCGGGAGTGCCAAGGTTCGCCATCATGGTATAGGGTGATATGGGGATAGTGATGGGAGAGTTAGAGCTGGGGTTACTGTATCCAGTGTATATAGTATATACCTCTATATTCTGTAGGTATAGGGTGATATGGGGGACAGTGACTGGAGGGTTAGAGCTAGGGTAAGTGTATCCAGTGTATGTAGTATATACCTCTATATTTTGTATTTTCTCCTTCTTTCCTCTGTATCTTCCTGTAGATTTGGACATCAGCTGGAATAAAAGACTGCGTAGCACAGCCGGCCGCACCGGCATGAAGCTGGTTAATGGGCAGCGCTACGCCATGATCCAGTTATCGGATAAAGTCTGCGATTCTGCAGGTAGGCTTCACATCGGGCACAATTTATGGATTTGCTGCGGTGAAATCTTCCGTACGTCTTTACTCATGATTTTAATTAAATGCTGCTTTTTCCTTAGATCGACTTAGAGACACCATTATCCATGAGATGTGTCATGCTGCCTGCTGGCTCATCGATGGTAATGGAGACTGTAGCCATCACCAGCTATGGATGCAGTATTGTGAGAAGGTGGCACAGATCCACCCTGACCTCCCGCCCATTACCGTAATCCACAGTTGGGAGCGCCACTACCCGGTGCTTTACCAGTGCTCAGGGTGCCAGGGCAGGTAAGATATGACGCATATTAACCATGGACAGAGCCTGACACTGGATGGGCGGATATTCCTGTATTTTTATGTGAACGTTTTAGTTGCTTTACGATTCTGCACTCAGACATGGAGGAGCTCTGTCATTGATGTTGGATGTGTTTGTACCTTTCGGATCAGTCTTTTATATAAGCCTTTTCTCTCTCCATAGAATCGGACGTTGGATGAATTCTCTAAACACTGAGGAGAACGTCTGCAGCCGCTGCTACAGCAAATTTTTTCTTGTAACCCCAACTTGAGGGGATCTATTAGCCATAAGATCGGCCGGACAAGATGGCAACACTTGGACAACGTCATCCATCTCAGTCTTCCACCATAACAGCGTCTTCTCACCATCTCGCGGGCAGCACGGTGACTCAGTGGTTAGCACTGGAGTCACCCGGGTGTTGGAAGTAAATCCAACCACGGACTTCTGCATGGAGTTTGTATGTTCTCCCCGTGTCTGCGTGGGTTTGCTCCAGGTTCTCCGGTTTCCTCCTACATTCCAAAGACATACTGATAGGTGAAATTCGGACATCCTTCCAAATTGTACTTAAAATAAATGATCCCAGTACATCACCGAAAAACATGTTGGTGCTATGTCATAAACTGGGAATAAATCCACATAAAAAATGTATTTTTTGTTATGTTTCTTGGTGTCAGTCATTCAGTGTACAGATCTTTTTAGAGAAAATAAAGCTGATCATCAAATCGTCGGCTAAACTAGAAGAGTCAAAGAGGTTCTGAAGCAGCTGACATGTACATTATAACACATTGTTTAGAGGCCAAAGTGCTGGTGCTATGTATGGAAATAGGAAATTAGAACTTCAGATCAATCAATCACTATTGCCCAGGACCAGACCAGTCCGTTCCCTCTGCCCAGCCATTGACTTCTCCTGCCCAGAGTCTGAGACAAGTAATTTTGATTCACAGGTAGTTAAGGCAAATTGTGTCTACCCTTCCTATCAATTCCTACTCACCTTATTTTGACATTAAGGAGATTCTAAAAGGAGATCTGACAAGGAAAGCGCAGAACTTTTTATCCTATGTTCGTCCATTTATATGGTGCATGTGGAGCATTAATCGTGAGTACGGCATAGGACATTTTTATTAATTTCCAAATAGCTTCTTTTCCAGGTTAAATTCAGGCCATAGAGCCCAAAATAAGTTCAGCTTTCAAACAACAAAATTATTAGTGACCCAGATTAGATTCAGGAATTAACAAAGACCCCAGCCCAGACCCCTTAGCAATCACATACTGCACACAGTCACTCCCATATAAATATAGAGCAGATACAGAATACATATACTGTAGGTACATGCTCCAGAACAAAACAACCTGACTCCTATTAACCAATTTGCTGTCACCACATTTTCCATGCCCCACAATGGGAAGATGTCCACGTCTGCCTGTGGCCACTTCTCCACAGATGTATAGGAAGAATGCAGTGAACAGAAATTGGGAAGAGTTTAATATACAGGTAAGGATCCCAGAGGTGAAAATCATAGCCTTTCTTGTGAAGGGTAATTTCACACGTTGTGACCACAGAAGAATAAAACTGAAACAAATTCACCGGATCTGTAATGTCTTCCTGATCAGTAGGGTCCCAGGGGTCAGACGGATCAGAAAGGGGCTCTGAAATGCCATATTGTAATGGATCGGTGGCCATGCATGTGTATGGTCACTCCAGTCATAGTCTATAAGAATATTAGAGATAGCTGAAAGCTGTGTTTGGTTATCTCCAGCAGACCCATAGACAATGAACAGAGCAGAAGTGCACATGTACGGCCACCAATCTATCCTGACAGGACATTTCAGAGCCAATTCTCAGTGAACTCCTACCAATCAGTATATTATCCTTTTTTACTTTTGATTGGTCATGCTTTAACCCTGCCTTCGGTTCTCTCCAGAAGGGGAGAGAGGGGGTCCATATTGGTTGTTGCCAAGTCTCTTAGTCCCATTGGAACTTGTGTATTTAGGAGGTGTAAGTTCCTTTACTTTCTAGATAGTGGATGTGTGGCGCCCTGCATCTTTACAGCCACGAAAGGGTTATATATGTACTGTTTTGTATCTGTTTTGTGAGCAATGGGAGTTATGCTTCTCTGCTAAAGACAACAACACACACAATTTACCTCACTCCCTTACTTGTCTGAAGCTTAGAGCTTTGCAGACATACCCAAACTGGGAGGGGGAGGAGTCGAGAGTCGTCGTTTTCAGTGAAGAAGAAGGTGGAGAGAGAATAAAGAATGCTCCTGGAAGCCATGACATGCGCTTTCTCCAGGAGCAAAGCTAATAAGAATCAGGGAATGAGGGGCTTCAGAGCAGGGTGGTAAGCTGAGAGACTTTGTGAGTTTATACAACCAACAATAGAGTGTTTTCCCCAGAAAGACTGCAGCAAACTAGGATCAGTGAAGGATTGTGCAAGAAGAAACTTGATCTGCACACAAGATCCAAGCTGCAAGTTGCCAGAGGAGGAAAACACAGTGAGTAAGCGTTGTACTAGAAGTTCTAAACTCCGGGAAGCCTTGGTCCCAAAGGGACTAGAATAGCAGGAAGCTTACACTGAGTCACAGCAGAATGAAGGATAACTCCCATTCTGCAGAGCAGACTGTAACCTGGTGAGTGAGAGTTGTAATATCTCCTCTGAACTGCACCTGAACTACAGTAAATGATAAAGTGACTTTCCTTGTCTCCTGCCTTATTACTCCGTGCCTTCTACTTCCATCACAATCTCTGGGGGTCAGCCCTGGTTGGAGGGGGTTAAACATCTGCACTGCCATCACCATCTACTCCCCCAGGGATCATCTGCAGTGCTGGATATACTACAGTCGAACACTCCAACTGGCATCACGAATCACTACATAATCTTTATCCCTAATTAATTCTCCCCTTTTACATGACCGCCTGGGGCAATGGATGGGGTCACTGCCACTGTGACACATCCCTTTAAGATGACCGGCCCGGTATTGAGTATCCCACGGCCTCTGGGGCGCGTCATTTTAGCGTCACAAACAGGATACCATGCGTGCCTAAAGTCCTACAGGAGCAACAACCTGCAGCAACTGAAGCGGTTAGTCGCACCCCTGCAAGGGTTAACTAGAGGGGGAAGATGTCTAATCCCGGTAGCGCTCAGGGTGCAGCAGTTGCAGCTCCCATAATGCATAAATAAAGCCAAATCTCCACATTCGTCGCATAAACATTTATATTGTGCAGACATTGTATCTTATTTCTAATCTCCTACTGCAGACCTGGGCAAAGTGCCGCCCACGGGCCACATCTGGCACTCTGGCTGTCTCAGTCCGGCCTGTGGACGAGACAGCTGTGGGACTGGAAACCTGAGGTCCGCCGGACGCACCGTGCCTGCCGCTCTCTGCCTCCCTAGGCGCAGAAAGCATTGGTGGAGGAGGGGCCTTCGGCCACTTCCTCCACCAATCAGCGTGTGAAACAGCTGACACGATGAGTCGATGACGTCATTTTTTCGCGTCAGCTGTGTACCACCGGAGAGTCAGCACAACGGTGGCAGGGAGAAGAGCAGAGCGCCAGGGAATGGGACCGAGATGAGTATGTGGTGTTTTTTTTCATGTGTATGAACATGGGGATTCTCTGGAAGAGAACATGGGGATTCTATGGGGGTGAACATGAGGATTCTATGGGGTGAACATGGGGATTCTATGGGGAGGTGAACATGGGGATTCTATGGGGGTGAACATGGGGATTCTATGGGGTGAACATGGGGATTCTATGGGGGTGAACATGGGGATTCTATGGAAGTAAACATTGGGATTCTATGGAGTAAATGGGGATTCTATGGGGGTAATCATGGAGATTCTATTGGGTGAACATGGGGATTCTATGCAGGTGATGTACAACACATGGGGATTCTATGGGGTGAACATGGGGATTCTATGGGGTGAACATGGGGATTCTATGAGGGTGAACATGGGGATTCTATGGAAGTAAACATTGGGATTCTATGGGGTAAATGGGGATTCTATGGGGGTGATCATGGGGATTCTATGGGGTAAACATGGGGGTTCTATGCGGGTGACGTACAGCACATGGGGATTCTATGGGGGTGAACATGGGGATTATATGAGGTAAACATGGGGATTCTATGGGGTAAACATGGGGATTCTATGGGGTGAACATGAGGATTCTATGCTTATGACGTACAGCACATGGGGATTCTATGGAGGTGACAACATGCGGCACATGGGGATTCTATGGGGGTGACATGCAGCACATGAGGAGGCTATGGGAAGGCTGTATACTGTCATGCAGTACATGGGAAGGCTGTGTGAGGCTCATGCAGTTAATAGGGAGGCCGTCTGGGGCTCATGCAATATATGGGGAGGCTGCGGGGGCCTCATTCAGTATGTGGAGAGACTGTAGGGCTCATGCAGTATATGGGGGAGGCTGTGTGGGGCTCATGCTGTACATGGGGAGGCCGTCTGGGGCTCATGCTGTACATGGGGAGGCCGTCTGGGGCTCATGCAATATATTGGGAGGCTGTGTGGGGCTCATGCAGTATATGGGGAGGCTGTGTGGGGATCATGCAGTATATGGGGAGGCTGTGTGGGGCTCATGCAATATATGGGAGGCTGGGGGGGCCTCATTCAGTATGTGGAGAGACTGTAGGGCTCATGCTGTATATAAGAAGGCTGTGTGGGGTCATGCAGTATATAATAAGGCTGTGTGGGGCTCATGCAGTATATGGGGGAGGCTGTTTGGGGCTCATGCAATATATGGGGAGGCTGTGTGGGGCTCATGCAATATATGGGGAGGCTGTGTGAGGCTCATGCTGTACATGGGGAGGCTATGTGAGGCTCATGCTGTATATAAGGGGCTGTGAGGGGGTTTAAAGATATATAGGGTGGTGTCAGCATACTTAATTCTGCTCAATATTAAGTAACATAAACATAGTAACATAGTTTTGAAGGCTGAAGGAAGACCTTATGGCCATCTAGTTCAGCCTATTTTTAGTGCAGCTGTTCTGCATTGTTGATCCTGGGGAAGGCAAAAAACCCACAGAGTAGAAGCCAATTTTCTCCATAGGGAAAAAAAATTCCTTCCCCTAAGCTGGGTCAACCATCTACCTATAATATTCTGTTATTCGTAACCTTCTATACTGTTACTCACAAGAAAAGCCTCCATTCCTATCTTAAATTCATTCAGTGAGTTGGCCATCACCACTTCCTCAGGAAGAGAATTCCAGAGCCTCGCTGCTCTTACCGTGAAGAACCCTCTTCTATGCTGGTGCAGAAATTGTCTTTCCTCCAAACGAAGAGAAAAAACACACCAGCACTGGAATATAATAAACCAATCTATTCTTAGTAACTATAATAATAATAATAATAACAATAAAAAATATATATACCACCAGTGTTAGTGAAATTAGTGATTGCACACTATTAAGGATAAAACACACCAACCAACCAATCAAAGGACCTCTTAACCATAAAAAACCAGACAGGGTGTATTTATTAGATTATATTTTATTTTATTTATACAGGTGGTTACATTAAAACCAATTAAAACCAAAAAGAGTGCACGTATAGGAACAGTTTCCACAAAATTGTAAAATGATGAGACCCAATTTATGTATAATTCAAATCTGCATACCCCACATGTTGTAAAATAACAATTTGAAAAGGATTGTAAAAAAGGTGCAAAAACTACATAAAAATCATTATAATACATAAAAAATAATTAACAAAAAAAGTGCAATGTGCAATGTGCAAAATTGTCACACAGTGAATCATATATTAAAAAAAAAAAAAAAAAATTTAAAAAGGAAAAAACACATGAACACATATGCTTTTAAACATCAATTGTGTGTATTCACAAAACTTCCATATATCCAAAGTAAAGTGCAAAGTGCCTGTGCAATAGAATCATGCACAATATATGAAACAACCAGTGCCACCTTTTCATTAGAAAATTACAACTCTTTACATATACAGAGGTATGCCATGAACAGATCCTTTACCTATACGGGTCACCACGTCCCTATCACACGCTCCCCGACGCGCGTTTCGGAATCCTTTCCTTCATCAGGGGGTGGCTACATAATGGATCCGGAGGGTTTTTTATATGTGGAGGCTTAATCACGCCAATCTGCTTATTGGCGCTGATTGTGATAGCGGTGCTCCGGTTGTGGGGGTGGCGCATGCGCAGTCCGGAGGTCCCACAATCCCAAGCGCCGGACCACGTGACCGGAACACACTGGCACTAAGCCCGGCGTTACCAAGGTCACGAGGACGCAGCAGATCAGGACGTGGGACACAGAGCTCGCATGCGCACCACCAGGAGCAGCGCATCAAATGTAATAGGGCAGAAATTCCACCATCAATCCATTATATTACATTATATCTCTCAATTGATAACAAGGTTACTATACATCGTACAAAAATATATAAATATATAGATTCCAATACATTATATGATAAAAAGAAATAATAATAATAATAATAATACAAAAATAAATAATTAATAAATATTATAAATCCATCAATAGACATATAGAAGTGTATATATATAATAATGCATATATAATAAAAATAAATAAAAAATAGAATATAATAAATATGAAAAATAATAAATAAAAAAGTAAATAATATTAAATAATGATAATATAATAAGTGAAAATATGAATATAATTATTAATGATTAAGAAATAAATAAAAAATAAAATATAAAAAGGACATAATGTATAATATATAATAATCCTAACCAATAGATAATAATTATATAATAATAATATATATATACTGTATATATAAAATAATTACACATTCAATATAATAATAAATAACTAATATACACACAATATAATAAAAAATAATAATAGATAATTACACAACCAAATAATTTATAAAAAAAGAACAACAATATTTTTTATATATATAAATCACATAATAAATAGTAAAAATTACACAATAAATTATATAGTCCAATAGTATCGGAAAAAATTGAGATATGAATATCCAACAGATAAAATCTTCATGACAGCTTCATAGTTCCACAAAGTATCCACCAATCCAGAGAAATTTATTATCATTGCAGCCAGGATATTATTTGACCATATATAGAATAAATAAATCTATAAAAACATGAATAATATAATAATTAAAAACGAAACGACTTATTATTAATTAAAATTGGTTTAAAAACTAAAATAGGCAGGGTTTACAGAAAAGGAGTAAAACTCAAATTCTCATTCAAACCACTGGGAGACACAGTATCCAATGTCCAAATCCACCTAATTTCTTTTTTAGCTAAAAGATTCCCTATTTTTCCTCCTCTCTCATTGGGTTGTACCATGTCTATCCCTATCACTTTTAATAATGAAGCATCACAATTATGGTAAACCTTGAAGTGTCTAGGGATAGTTTTTAATGTTGAAATGTCATCAATTTCTTTAGCGGCTATTATCCCTAATATATGCTCCCTAACACGGACTTTCAATTGACGTATGGTCATTCCAACATAAATTAAAGAGCAAGGGCACGTGGCATAATAAATAACTGCTCTAGTTGTACAAGTTATCGAATGTTTAATCCCATACGTCAATGTGTCCTTTGAATTCGAAAAATTTAGTGCCCTACTCATATTGGGACATGCCACGCATTTCCCACATGGCTTAGAACCCAATGGTTTTTTTATACTCGATAAAAAGTTAACAGGGGATGGAGTAGATACGTAGTGACTTTTCACTAAGTGATCTTTTATATTTCTTGATCTTCTAAAGGTAATGCTCGGAGTGTCCCCTATATAGTTGGACAATATAGGATCTATTTTTAAAATACCCCAGGATTTGGTCAAGACTTCTCTCATTAAATCAGTTTGGCCATGATACTGCGAGATATATCTTACACAATGATTTGTTTCTCTAATTTTATTCCCATAAAGCGCTTGATGTCTGGTGGTATTTTTTGCCCGATTATAGGCCTTTTTAATGGATCGGTGGCTATACCCACGTTCTAAGAATCTCTGTTTCAATTCTATAGCTTGTAATTCAAAATCCTCATCTCTTGAACAGATTCTTCTCAATCTTAAGAATTGTCCTATTGGGATAGATCGTATCATAACCGGTGGATGTGATGAATTTGCATGGAGGAGGGAATTGACGGATGTTGATTTCCGAAAAATATCAGTGTGTAAACAATCATCCTCACCTCTCCTAACACTGACATCCAAAAATTCCATTTTATTTTGGTCAAACTGATATGTCAAGTGTATATTAGAAGAGTTATTATTCAGACCCGACATAAATTCATGAAGGGATTCCACCGACCCCTCCCATATCAAAAAAACATCATCAATGAAATGTACCCACATTAGGACATGCTCCATTGATGATGCCAATCCAGAGAGAAAGAGGTCCCTCTCCCACAGCCCCAGGAATAGATTTGCATAGGCCGGCGCGAAAGAAGCACCCATTGCAGTGCCCTGGAGCTGTAGGAAGAAGGACCCCCTAAAGAGAAAGAAATTGTGTGAGAGAGCGAATTCTAGGAGTTCCACAATAAATTGGCACATAGATTTCGGTGTAGTTGATGAATATAGAAAATATTCCACAGCTTTAATACCATCATTATGACGAATGTTCGTATACAGTGATTCCACATCGCATGACACTAATAAAGTGTCCCTGCCAATGTGGAGCCCATCTACCTTTTTCAAAAATTCATTTGTGTCTTTAATAAATGAAGGCAGTTCCTCCACTAATGGTTGTAGTCTAGAGTCCACAAATCGATTGACATTCTCCAAATAATTTCCACATCCGGATATGATGGGTCTACCGGGCGGGATTGATTGGTTTTTGTGGACTTTAGGCAACAAATAAAATGTTGGTATCATCGGCTCAGGCATCTGTAATGCCACAAATAAATTTTTTGAAATAACATCCATCTCTAATGCCTCCTTCAAAATGCCCATCAATTCAGTTTGAAATTTATCAGATGGATTATAAGTTAGTTTTTTATAACATGATTCATCCATCAACTGCCTAAAGGCCTCCCTTTCATAGAGTTGTTTAGGCCAGATCACCAAATTACCCCCCTTGTCAGCTGGTTTATATACTACGTCTGGTATTTCCTGTAATTGTTTTAAAATCATTCTCTCCTTCTTAGTAAGATTTTCCACATGAGGAAATTTAGGGATTTTCTCCAATTCTCTACTTACAACTTTTACAAATGTCTCAACCACTGGATAAGCTGACAAGGGGGGAAATTTCCGTGACTTAGGGCGTATCGATTTCGGAATCTTACCTCCCTCTGATTCATTGTGCTCCTGGGCCAATTCATTCAAGGTGACTAATGCTTCCTGTTCCGCCTCTGTTGGGAATAATTGCAATATTTTTTCATCATGAAAATATTTTTTAAAAATAAGTTTTCTAGCAAACAAATGTAAATCCTTTATGGCAGAAAATTTATCAAATTGAGCTGTAGGGCAAAACATAAGACCTTTGTTCAAAATTTCCATTTCAATATCAGAAAAATTATATGAACTTAAATTAATCACCTTTAGACTATTCTTATAATTCTCAGGGGAATATCTAAATGTCCGCTTGACTGGTACATAACGAGGTTCCCTTTTACGTTTCGGTGTAGAGATTGCAGAAACAGAGGCGGAAGAGGAGGCACCAGAAATATCCCCTGCCACAGGATTAGATGACAGAGAGATGGATCGATCACGATTTTTCTCCCCCATTTGGTATCTGCGCCATCTGTAAATTCTCCCGTCCGCAAGATCTCTTTGGTCTCTCAATAATTTATCAGTCTGTTTAGCCTGAATCTCCTTTGTCCATTGGTCAATATGTTTCTCCAATTGACCATCCATCGATTGATATAACTCAGTAGATAGACAAGATTTAGCTTTAGCAAAGGACTCCTCCAACTGTTTATCCAATTCCACCAAATTTTTCGAATTATATTTAACCAACAACTCCATCAATTGTCTAGATGCCATATTACAGACATTTTCCCAGTTCTTTATAAATTCATCATCATTGACTGGGAATGAGGGGGTTACCTGAATTCTCAGACCCCTAGGTATCAACTGATGTTGTATATAATTCTCCAAAAAAGCACGATTCCACCAAGACCTTGTGCGCTTATATATCAAATTCTTTACATTTCTAAACAACTCATCAAATTGTAAACCATTGCCAGGTGTAATTGTAGAACCACCATTAGTGATTCCAAAACGAAGAGAATGCCCCCTTGTTCTTGTCACAGTCCTTGGTACAAACAGTTCATTGGGGAGATCTCTGTATTGCCCTCTGATCTCTGATATACTTGTACATATATATTATGTCTCCCCTATGTCTTCTCTTTTCTAGAGTAAATAGACCTAATTTTGATAACCTTTCTGGGTATTGTAGTGAACCAACTCCATTTATCATTTTAGTCGCCCGCCTTTTAACCCTTTCAAGTTCAGTAATGTCTTTCTTGAGCACCGGTGTCCAAAATTGCACACAATACTCCAAGTGTGGTCTGACTAGTGATTTGTACAGAGGGAGAATTATGATTTCATCTCGAGTTCCCAGACCTCTTCTAATGCATCCCATGACCCTATTTGCTTTGGTGGCAGCTGCCTGACACTGGGCACTCCAATTTAGCTTCTTATTGACTAAGATGCCTAAGTCTTTTTCCATGTCTGATTTCTCCAGCAGTATCCCATTTAGTAAGTAATTGTAGCATCTGTTTCTCCTTCCCATGTGCATAACCTTACACTTATCTGTGTTAATCCTCATTTGCCATTTTTCAACCCAATTCTCCAATTTACTCAAATCTGTCTGTAGTTGCAAACTGTCCTCCTTTGTGTTAACTACCTCACATAGTTTTGTATCATCTGCAAATACTGATATTTTACTGTGTAAGCCATCCACTAGATCATTAAAAAATATATTAAATAGTAGGGGGCCCAATACAGAACCCTGTGGTACCCCACTAGTAACCCTGGCCCAATCTGAGTATGCACCATTAATAACCACTCTTTGTTTTCTATCACTAAGCCAGCTACCTACCCATCTACACACATTTTCCCCTAGCCCAAGCGTTCTCATCTTACTGACCAATCTTTTATGTGGGACAGTGTCAAATGCTTTAGAGAAGTCGAGATAAATGACATCCAATGATTCTCCTTGGTCCATTTGAGAGCTTACATCCCCATAGAAGCTGATCAGGTTAGTATGACAGGAGCGATCCTTCATAAATCCATGTTGATATGGAGTTAAACATTTATTAACATTGAGATATTCCATAATGGTATCCCTTAGAAACCCTTCAAAAATTTTACCCACAACAGATGTTAAGCTTACCGGCCTATAGTTTCCAGGTTCCCTTTGACACCCCTTTTTGAATACTGGTACCACATTTGCTTGCCGCCAATCAAAAGGAACAGACCCTGTTTCTATAGAGTCTTTAAATATAAGGAATAGAGGCCTGTCTATCACATTACTCAACTCCCTTAATACCCGAGGGTGAATGCCATCAGGGCCTGGTGATTTGTCAATTTTAATCTTACTAAGGCGGTTCTGCACTTCTTCCTGGGTTAGGCAGGTAATACTTAATGGGGAGTTTACATTATCACTCTGCATTTCCCCTGGCAAATCCTTTTCCTGTGTGAACACTGTTGATATAATTAATATTAATAAATTAATGTTGAATAGAATTAATTTCAAGCTATTGGTTCAGCCTTCCACAACAGTCATGGTCTCTCATGTGGTCCCTAGGGAAAATTAATTGCCCATGCCCACCCTGTCCTACTGGGTTTAGAGAGAAAGTCAAAGAAAGAGAAAGAGCGAGAGAGAACTGTGCAGCTACCTCTTTTCAGCATCACTTGATTAAAAATACTTTTTTGTATTGTTACATTTTTTACAAGCAGAAAGCTTATTGTTACAATGTTATTCTAAAAAGTTGCACAAAAGCATGACGATAGTAGAGAAAAGAGAATCTAGATTTATCTAAAAGCTGCTAATCCCCTCTTCCTATGGCAGGGGTGGGGAATCTCTGGTATGCTCAGTCCCCCAGGTAGACTTCCAGGGACCACAGTGCTCGGGTGGTGGACAGCAAAATGCCCACCCAGTGCCATCCCTTTAATTGCTCCTGACACGGCAAGTACAGTATGTGAATGCAGCGTGTTATGAGTTCATTTTCTCCTTCACCTCTGATGTCTGATGAACTCCCTCTGCTGGTGAAAGGAGGTAGTGAAATTGATCTGGATGGGAAGAACCTGTCATCTGAACAGTTGGAGTGTGATTGGACATCCGGAATATCTGAGTAGATATAAGGCAGCCGACGCCCTGCTGGGTTGCTGGTGATCCTTTCTGCGCTGAGCTCTGGCATCCAGTTTAGTTCCTGTCTACTAAAAGCTAAGTTTTTGCTCTGCTATTTTTCCATGAGATTTTGTCTGTTTACTTAGTGTTTGTGTTCAGCCTGCCCTGGTTGGGATGGGCTGTACTCCATTTTTGTCTCTGATCAGTTGATCTCTTTGCTCTGTCTTCAGAATATACCTGAGTGCTGATATAGTGATTTTGAAGTCTAGTGACTTCAGGTCCTTTTCTATCAGACGTGTTGGACATTATTTTTGGCAGGGTTTTTACGGATGGCAGCCAGCATCTTTTCTGTCCTTTCCTATCTAGTTAGTTGGGCCCCATCGTTTGCTCAGCCTGTCTTTCTGTCTGTGTTAGTGTTTTCATCTGTTTTTCACCATCAATACATGTTGGGGGCTGTCTATTGCTTTGGTGTCTGCTCTGGGGCAGTTTAGATTTCCCCTTTCTTTCTTTAGGCTTATTTAGCTCTCTGGCTGTGAAGAGGGGTCTAGGGCACCGTAGGAACCCTCCACGGCCACTGTTAGTTGTGGTGAATAGGATCAGGGGTTTGCAATCCGCTAGCTACCAACCTCTCCGGTTTTCTGGACTTAGCTTGTGTTTTTGTTTTTTCCTCCTCCGGTGACTCATTCATAACAGCAGTGTTTACTACTGAACACAGTGGTGCTTGCAATAAAGGATTACGTCATGACACTGGTCAGTGCCAGCATCTGGACTTACTTTGTGGATGGAGTCAGTGCTCTATGGCTCAGTCCCATCGATGACGATGAAAGCAGTAGAAGCCCCAGTGCCTACTGTGATGTATATGTCCCAGCATCTCTTGTGATGTATGTGCCCAAGCACCTCATGTAATGTTTGTGCTCCACTCATGTGATTTATATAATCCCAGCCCCTCCTGTGATATATATGCCCCAATGTCTCCTTTGATGTATATGTCCCAACCTCAATGTATCCTGTGTGATGTATAAGCTCCAGCCCCAGTATCTACAAGATGTATATGCTGCAGTCCCAGTGTCTCCTATATGATGTATATGCTGCAGCCCCAGTGTCTCCTATGTGGTGTACATGCTCCAGCCCCAGTGTAACCTATATGATGTATATGCTCCAGCCCCAGTATCTCCTATGTGATGTATATACAGCAGCCTGTGTCTCATATGTGATGTATATAGAGCAGTCTCTGTGTATTCTATGTGATGTATGTATAGCAGTTTCAGTGTCTCCTATGTGGTGTATATAGAGTAGTCTTAGTGTAATATACAGTATATACTAAAGAATCTCTGACTGATTGAGTTTCATAAATGTTTTTTGAGCAGTGAATGAATTTCCAACTGTGAGGTGACATGTAGTATAATATACATCTGTGTTGAAAACTTATTACTGCAAGTTCTTTTCAAAACTCATTGCAAAAAGTAGACTGCGCTCCAGACTGACGGAAACCTGGAAAAACAGTTGCAAGCAGCAACATTATCCATACCACCTAACATCATGGTCGCACCAAAGAGAAGCCGTTCCAGTCACCACATTAGAGGTGAGATAATTAAACGCTTCATCATATAAAGCAGGATAAAATTCAAGTTGATAATTATAACGACTCTTGAAGGAAGGCATAAATATATCCAAAAGGCTGTTTGTAGGGAAAAGGTTCCTCACCCCTTCCCCTGCAATAAGCATGAATGCCCGACCCCTAGATTTATACCAGTCACCCCTGAGGAAGCCCACGCGAAATGTGCGTTGGGGCTGCATGGTGTGACCAGTTACAGAGACTTATTCGGGTGAGATTTTTTTCTAGTATCAGACCTTTTTGCTAGGCTTCTTTTGGGTTGACTTTTATAATGGCACTATGTTGAGTATGTATACCCAGAGTGGCATATATATGTAATTGCATTATATTTCTGATGCTGGTGAAATATTGTAATAACAGTGATTTTATAGGATTATTCATATGATCTAGGCTTTCCCGGTCTATAATTTGTGTAACTGTGTTGGACTTTGTGTCCGATGTCCTTCACACTTTGCTAGTGTTTTATTATTTTTATGATGTATTATAATATTCATGAATATATTCAATAAATGTAATATATTTTATATACAGTATTTGATACTCCCGAGTCTCTCTTTTTGTTTGCAAATATTATTGGAGTATACCTGCTGATTGTTTTTACTACGTATTTTAACTCCTTTTTCTGGAATTTGTTTATTTATAACGGCTCCTGAAGGACGGCATAAATAAATCCAAAAGGCCGTTTGTAGGGAAAAGGTTCCTCACCCCTTCCCCTGCAATAAGCATGAATGCCCGACCCTTAGATTTACACCAGTCACCATAAATATAAGCCACATCATCACCTCTTCTGTCACATAAAGATCTATGAAATGAAGAAAGACAAATACAATTTCTCCATGTGAACATCATCCTGAGAAAGATCCCATTCACACTTCTGTATCACAATCTATATGTATGGATCCCCTGTATATAATCAGCGGTGCTACATAATATTCCATCATCTACCAGCTATATTCATACATAAAAATAATGGGGAAAATAAGTGTTTGATACACTGCCAATTTTGCAAGTTTTTCCCCCTACAAAGAATTGAGAGGTCTGTAATTTTTATCGTAGGTACACTTCAACTGTGGGAGACAGAATCTAGGAACAAAATCCAGAAAATCACATTGTATGATTTTTACATAATTTTAATTTCACTGCATGAAAAAAGTATTTGATACAAGCGAAAACCAGAACTTAATATTTGGTACAGAAACATTTGTTTGCAATTACAGAGGTCAGATGTTTTCTGTGGTTCTTGTCCAGGTTTGCACACACTGCAGCAGGGATTTTGGCCCCTTCCTCCATGCAGATCTTCTCCAGATCTTTCTGGTTTCAGGGCTGTTGCTGGGGAAAATTGAGCTTCAGCTCCCTCCAAAGATTTACTATGAGGATCCGGTCTGGAGACTGGCTTGACCATTCCAGGACCTTTAAATGCCATTCCTTAGTTTCCCTGGCTGTCTGTTTTGGGTCATTGTCATGCTGGAAGACCCAGCCATGACCCATCTTCAATGCTCTTTCTGAGGTTGTTGGCCAAATCTTGCGATACACAACCCCATTCAACCTCCCTTCAATATTGAACAGTCGTTCTGTCCCCTTTGCAGAAAAGCACCGCCAAAGTATGATGTTTCCCCCACCATGCTTCACGGTTGGGACGGTGTTCTTAGGGTTGTACTCATTAATATTCTTCCTCAAAATACAGCAAGTGGAGTTGATACCAAATTGTTCTATTTTGGTCTCACATGACCTTCTCCCATGTCTCTTCTGTATCATCCAGCCGGTCATTTGCGAATTTAAAAGCGAGCCTGGACATGTGCTGGTGTGAGCAGGGGAATCTTACATGCCCTGCTGGATTTTAATCCATGACGATGTAGTGCGTTACTAATGGTAATGTTTGAGACTGTGGTCTCAGCTCTCTTCAGGTCATTGACCAGGTCCTCCCATGTAGTTTTGTGCTGATTCCTGACTATTCTCAAAATCATCCTTACCCCATAAGGCAAGATCCTGCATGGGGACCCAGATCGAGGAATATAGACAGTCGTCTTGTGTTTCTTCCATTTTCTAATAATTGTCCCAATATTTTTTGCCTTCTCACCAAGCTGCTTGCTGAATGTCCTATAGCCTGTCCCAGCCTTGTGCAGGTCTACAAATTTTGTCCCTGGTGTCTTAGACAGCTCTTTGATCTTGGCCATGGTGGAGAGGTTGCAGTGTGATTGATTGTGTGGACAGGCGTCTTTTATACAGGTATTGAGTTTAAATAGGTGCAATCAATGCAGGCAATGAGTGCAGAGTAGGAGGCTTCTTAACGAAAAACTAACAGGTTTATGACAGTCAGAATTCTTGCTGGTTGGTAGGTGATCAAATATTTAATGCAACAAAAAGGAAATGTAATTATTTAAAAATCATACAATGTGATTTTCTGGATTTTTATTTAAGATTCCATCTTTCACAGTTGAAGTGTACCTGCGATAAAATTACAGACCTCTCCATTCTTTGTAGGTGGGAAAACATGCAAAATCGGCAGAGTATTAAATACTTATTTTCCCCCACTGTATATGTATATGTCCCCCCACACACATATTCCCTGATGATGATGTCACAATATCAGAGTTCTATAGAGTGACAATGCCACACAGGTGATGATGTCACACAGGTGATGATGTCATAATAGTCAGAGGTGATAAAAGGCCGACGCACGAACATTCTAACTGAGGGTTTTAGAGTTAGTGGAGTTTGGATTTTGTTTTGCATTTCTGTTGAGCAAAATGCCTAAAAATAAGCGCTTTATTATGGAATCTGATACAGAGAACAGCGGCAGCAGTGACCAGGTGAGTGATGATTCCTGTATTCATCATTTATAGGGTTTTTTTCAAGTCACTTTTCTGTTCCTTTTTTAACTGCGGCATATGATGATTTACTTTTGTTTGCCACATTCATCAACATGGGGCACTCTTTTCATCAATTTTTCCAAAAGTAAAAAAATGTTCTTTTTTTCCCCCTTAATTTAACTATTTTTGCCATGTATTAACACAAAAAGTCAACTTTTTCCAAAATGTTGCAAAAAATAAACTTTGCCCTTTAAAACTATGACATTATGAATCACTCAGGGGTAAGACGAGAACATTTCAGACAAATCTTGCATTTTTTTGAAAAGTTGCAAATAATGAACCAGGCAAAAATATCTCGAAACCCCAAATCCCGACACCAAAATTAAGCAAAAAAAATGGCTCAACTCATATAAAATAGTCTTCAAATATGGTGAATGTGATGCAAAAAAAAGACTCAAAACACAAAAAAAAATTCTAGGAATGGATCAGGCCCTATGTGTTAAGCACTAGTAGCTTTGTAACTCTCCTCTGCTGTACCCCAGGACCAGACCTTATACCCTACACAATATTGCATACATTTTAAAATTGACTCTCGATAATAATAAGATATTTTGGTTTCAAATTTCTAAAAATTGGAGGCAAAAATCATTATGTTTTTTATTTCTTTCCTCCCAGTCACCGGTCAATGGAAAACGCCGCAGAGTCTCTGCGTCCAACATACAGGACGGCAGCAGTGATGAGAACGTCCATCAGGTGAGCGCTCGTTTCTCTACAGCGTGGTCTGTAGCTTTGGGTTTCAATAAGAAATGGACACCACATTCTGAAATAATGCCGCCATATTGCAGCGTCTTAATTCTCAATGTTTGTGTTTCTTGATTTCAGTCTCATCCACTTATTTCGAGGTCTCCGAGGAGCCTTGGAGATGAAGAGGGCGGCTCTGGTTCCCACCTGCTAAATACAGAGTCAGGTATGTGATAAAGCGTCTGGAAGGATCATAAACTCCTTCCTGTAAAATAATAAATTAGACTTTTGATTATTAAAACTGAACGACACAGAAGTAAATGATTATATTTTTTCTTTTCTCCAGAGCCCAAATCTCACCAATCCAACTTTGTGCAGGAAGAGACAGCAAGGTAATGTATTCCTATATATCCGTATTATCGGTGTCATATTCATGTTATCTGGTCACTAGGTGGCGCGGTTATTGGCATATTCTCAGATAAGGCGTCAGCTGTGTGTCTGCAGGTCGTGTACGACCATAGTATATATCTTTGATGTTTTCTTATCAGGAAACAGGAGCGTCCCGTCAAAAACTGTTTCCTGAGTGATCTGTCTTCTCCCACATCCAAATACGTCACCAACTTTCACAAGAACAAACAGAGGTTGATACGACGTTTGTATAAGTTTTTTAACCGGACCGTCTTTGAGAACCAGGTATTCAGTTATAATACACACCCAAAATAGGGCGATACGGGGATAAAGGGTTAGAGCTAGGATTAGAGTATCCAGCGTATATAGTATATACCTCTATATTCTGTAGGTATGGGGTGATATGGGGGACAGTGACCGGAGGGTTAGAGCTAGGGTAAGTCTATCCAGCGTATATAGTATATACCTCAATATTCTGTAGGTATGGGGTGATATGGGGGATAGTGACAGGAGGGTTAGAGCTAGGGTAAGTGTATCCAGTGCATATAGTATATACCTCTATATTTTGTATTTTCTCCTTCTTTCCTCTGTAGCTTCCTGCAGATTTGGACATCAGCTGGAATAAAAGACTGCGTAAAATAGCCGGGCGCACTGGCTACATGCGGGATAATGAGCAGCGCTACGCCATCATCCAGTTATCAGATAAAGTGTGCGATTCTGCAGGTAGGCTTCCCATCGGGCACAATTTATGGGTTTGCTGCGGTGACATCTTCCATACGTCTTTACTCCTGATTGTAATAAAATGCTGCTTTGTCCTCAGATCGAGTACGAGACACCATTATCCATGAGATGTGTCATATTGCCTGCTGGCTCATCAATGGTAATGAAGACTTTGGCCATCACCAGCTATGGATGCAGTATTGCGAGAAGGTGGCACAGATCCACCCTGACCTCCCGCCCATTACCATACTCCACAGTTGGGAGTGCCACTACCCGGTGCTATACCAGTGCTCAGGGTGCCAGGGCAGGTAAGATATGATGCATATTAACCATGGACAGAGCCTGATACTGGATGGGCGGATATTCCTGTATTTTTATGCGAACGTTTTAGTTTCTTTATGATTCTGCACTCAGACATGGAGGGCTTGGTCATTGATGTTGGATGTGTTTGTACTTTTCGGATCAGTCTTCTATATAAGCCTTTTTTCTCTCCATAGAATCGGACGATGGACGAATTCTCTAAACACTGAGGAGTACGTGTGCAGCCACTGTGACGGCAAATTGTTTCTTGTAACCCCAACCTGAGGAGACCTATTAGCCATAAGATCGGCCAGACAAGCTGGCAGCACATGGAAAACGTCATCCAGAACACTGGCAGCACGGGCAGCATGGTGACTCAGTGTTTAGCACTGAAGTCTGCAGCATCTGGGTCGTGGAAGCAAATACGACTACGGACTTCTGCATGGAGTTTGTATGTTCTCCCCGTGTCTGCGTGGGTTTCCTCCGGGTTCTCCGGTTTCCTCCCACATTCCAAAGACATACTGATAGGCTAAATTTGGACATCCTTCCAAATTGTCCTTAAAACAAATGATCCTAGTACAGCGCCACAAAACATGTTGGTGCTATGTCATTAACTGGGAATAAATCCTCAGCAAAAAATGTATTTTTTGTTATGTTTCTTGGTGTCAGTCATTCAATGTACAAGTAAGGGGGTGAAGTACAGGAGGAGCCAAGAGAGGGTTGCCTCCTCTGCTCCTTACCCGGTACCATTGAGCAGGGCAGCAGGCAGGGGCTGGCTGGCAAATTTTAGCCTGGGAGGCAAGTGGGTCGCCCTCGCACACCCAGGGCAGCGGGGTACTCGGTACCGGGCTGGTGTCAAGGCGGGAATGTGCCACAGCAGCGGTGACCTGGTCTGTGGCACTGGGCACCCAATATCCATGGCGGTGATGTTAATGGTGTTAAAGTTTATATGAATAGTTCTTGACGCCACCCGTGGTGTTTGGCAAGTAAGATGGTAAGCCGATGCTGCATACAGATCCGCTGGGACTGATGGTGTGGTGCAGCAGAGATGGTATAGCTCCCCACAGGTGGAGCTGTAGTCCCAGGGCAGTGTAGGTGCAATGGATGAGGAGAGGCACAGAATGGTATGGATGCTGGTACCCAGGTGTAGCGGTGTGGGAATAACTGGAGGACACCAGAGTATGCCGTTCCAAAGCTTTACTCACTGTTTGCAGTTCACACAACTGCCTCCCTCCATACTGTGTTCTCCAGGTCAGGGCTCCAGCCAACCTCCAGGCAGGATAGGATTCTCCCTTCCACACTCCGCCAACATGTACCTTACTGAACGACTCCTCCAATGCGCCTTTAGGTGCGAAGCACTCTAGTACTTAATTACCCTGGAATGCCTCTCTCTAGGTGTTCCTAGTCTTTACTTGTATGACAATCAGCTGTAGCCTGCTTCGGGGACTCCACTCTGCTTCCCGGCACTCTATTCAGTTGCTGTTGTGTTCCAAGTCTATGATGGGAGCAAGTGGTTAATGGCTCACTACTCCTCCGGTGTCTGTTGCCGGACATAAAGATCCAATCAACCTCGGGGACCGGGCCCCGGCCTTTGCGCTTTCTGGACTGGAAGGGTTCTCTCTCTTTCTCAACCCGTTTCCCACCATCCTTCTATTCTCCTTCGTTCCGATCTGTTCTCTCTCTCTTATGGAAGGTTAGGGTTATCAATCTTTTCAGTCTCTTTCTCTGGTCTTTCTCGTGCCAGCAGCCCAGATCACTGGGACCTGCTGCAGCACGACCCTCAGACACCCATCTTCTCTCTTCTCTCTCCTCCAACCAACTAACTACTAACTTTCACTCTTCCCTCTCTTTTGTATCATCTCTCTCCACCTGCCTCCCAGCACATCTCGTGTTATAAAGCAGGGTTCCACAAGGGGTGCTCTGCTGACCTCCAGCATGAAGCTGTTAGGTGGCCCCACTGAACTCTCCTGTGTGTGGAATGCAGATGTGGAGCGTGGTCAGGAGTTCCCACCTTACCTGGATGGTGGTGCACTACACCTTAGGAGAAGGTGCAGTAATTCTGTGGCGACTGAAGCCTCAGGGGCGCCACACAAGCACACAGCAGTGGCCCATGAGTAGAGGCCCATCCTTAAAGGGGTTGTCGGATCTCAATGAGAACCTTTCAGCAGTTTCGGCTACTAGAAGATACAGCCACTGCCTTTCAGGACTTATCTACTGCATTCCATAATGCTGTAGATAAGTCCCCTCCGACCTGCAAGATAAGAAAAATAAGTTTTATTATACTCACCCAGGGGGCGGTCCGGTCGGATGGGTGTCGCAGGTCTGGCGCCTCTCATGTTCTTGCGATGCCGTCCTCCTGCTTGCTCCTTTTTCTCTTTCCGATGCAGGCGTACTTTTATGCCCTGTTGCGGGCAGAGTGGAGTACTCCAGTGCACAGGCGCTGGGAAAGGTCAGAGAAGCCCAGCGCCTGCGAACTGCAGTACTTTGCTCTGCCCTCAACAGGGCAGATCAGTACACCTGCGCAGGAGCCACGGCAGAAGTAAGATGGAGGACGTCATCGCTAGAAGATGGGAGGCGCCGGACCCAGACCTACGACACCCATCGGACCGGACCGCATTAGACTTTCCCCCGTGTGAGTATAATAAAACTTATTTTCCTTATCTTTCAGGTCAGATTGGGGGCTTATCTACAGCATTATAGAATACTGAAGACAAGCCCTGAAAGGCAGTGGCCGCATGTTATAGCGGCCAAAAGAGGTGACAGGTTCCCTTTAAGCTACATGTCTACAGTCACTATGTGTGAATCCTCACATCGTGCACACAGTCCGCTGTGAGGATTCTCTGGTGCCAGCACCAGGAACAGGTGGTCTTGTGACCGCAAGCATGATATATATATATATGTATACACTGCTCAAAAAAATAAAGGGAACACTTAAATAACAGAATATAACTCCAAGTAAATCAAACTTCAGTGAAATCAAACTGTCCACTTAGGAAGCAACACTGATTGACAATCAATTTCACATGCTGTTGTGCAAATGGAATAGACAACAGATGGAAATTATTGGCAACTATCAAGACACACTCAATAAAGGAGTGGTTCTGCAGGTGGGGACCACAGACCACATCTCAGTACCAATGCTTTCTGGCTGATGTTTTGATCACTTTTGAATGTTGGTTGTGCTTTCATACTCGTGGTAGCATGAGACGGACTCTACAACCCACACAAGTGGCTCAGATAGTGCAGCTCATCCAGGATGGCACATCAATGTGAACTGTGGCAAGAAGGTTTGCTGTGTCTGTCAGCGTAGTGTCCAGAGGCTGGAGGCGCTACCAGGAGACAGACCAGTTCACCAGGAGACGTGGAGGGGGCCGTAGGAGGGCAACAACCCAGCAGCAGGACCGCTACTTCAGCCTTTGTGCAAGGAGGAACGGGAGGAGCACTGCCAGAGCCCTGCAAAATGACCTCCAGCAGGCCACAAATGTGCATGTGTCTACACAAACGGTTAGAAATCAACTCCATGAGGATGTCTGAGTGCCCGATGTCCACAGATGGGGGTTGTGCTCACAGCCCAACACTGTGCGGCCCTCCAAAGAATGCCACCCCACACCATTACTGACCCACTGCCAAGCCGGTCATGCTGAAGGATGTTGTAGGCAGCAGATCGCTCTCCACGGCATCTCCAGACTCATCTGTCGTCTGTCACATGTGCTCAGTGTGAACCTGCTTTCATCTGTGAAGAGCACAGGGCGCTATTGACGAATTTGCCAATCCTGGTGTTCCGTGGCAAATGCCAAGCGTCCTGTACGGTGTTTGGCTGTGAGCACAACCCCATCTGTGGATGCCCATCTGTGAGTTCACAGAAGTTTGATTTACTTGGAGTTATATTCTGTTGTTTAAGTGTTCCCTTTACTCTTTTGAGCAGTGTATGTATATATATATATATATATATATAAATATATATATCCAGCCACATTCCTACTAGACTGCTTGTGTCCTTGCTCAATACAGTTGCATTAGGCCGTGCAAGTCTAGTCGGCATGTGACCACATGTATGCAAATCACAAACTTGCAGTCACACACCTGCCGAATAACCACAGCACTGCGAGCAATGTGAGGTTTCACAAGTGTGCAGTCACATAGAATGACACTGAGTGAATGCACCAATGACACACACACATGCACAGCCCCACTGTACAATGACACACACACAGCTCCACTGTATAATTTCACACACACGCACCACAGACCTTGAATCTGCGCTAGCAGTAAAACACTGTGCCCAATACTCCCTTCCCTCATCTCCCCTTGTCAGGCCATATAATCTTCACCTCCTATGTGGATCACTGCTCACGATTCCTGCCTTCCGCTGCCCATACAGTCCCTTCATAACAGCACCATACAATACCTCCATAAAAGCACCATAGAGTACCTCCATAACACCTTGTCCACCATACAGTTTCTCAACAGAACAGTACACTGCCTCACTAAGACCAATGAACAATGCTTTACTAATACCACCATAATGTGCCTCATCAAAACCAACACACGGTGTCTGAACAGTGCCACACACATATCTATGGAGAGGTAGGGAGACAGATGCAAATAACAACATATAGCGACACTGTGCGTCATCACTCGGGGCCAGATGCCGGTGTCACTGCTGGCTCAGGACCCCGGCACTGGCGATATTCACCTGTGCCTGTTCCATCGCTGCACGCCGCTCTGTCTTCCGGGTCTCTCTGTCAGTGACTGTTCAGGCAGAGGGCACTGCATGCACTAACTACGTCACCGTGCCCACTGACCTAAACGTCACAGACAGAGGACGCAGAGGACAGAGCGGAGCGATGGACCGGGGACAGGTGAATATAGCTTATACTTACCCCCTCCTGGTGCGGTCTCTGCAGCCCCCGCTTCTCCCAGTCTCCGGCGCCTTCCTTCAATGGTCACGTGGTACCGCGCATATTCATGACTTTAATGAGCGGTACCACGTGACCGCTGAGGAAGTAGCCTAAGACCGTGGGAGAAGCGGGGAGGCTTCAGAGACCGTGCCGGGGGGGTGTCAGTATGATCTGAAACCCCCGCTCCCCTCCCCCGCCGACCCCCTGGTATATGACTTATGTATAAGCCGAGAGGGGGACTTTCAGCCCCAAAAAATGGGCTGAAAATCTCGGCTTATACGCGAGTATATACGGTAATAGTTATATATCAGTAAATACATGGAAATCAGCCATAGAGAAAAAGAATAAGTAAAAGGCTGTGTGCCCACGTTGCGTTTTTTAAGCGTTTCCGCAGCGGCAAGGCCACCGCGGAAACGCTTAAAAAACACTAGGTAAAACGCATTTCCATGCAATCCTATGGGATTCCGCATTGCTGTGCCAATGCTGCAAATTTTTCCACTGCTGAATCGCATTGCGGAAAAATCTGCAGCATTTCCATTCATTTGGTGCAATCGCGGTCACACTTGTCAAGCGCTATTGCTTGTGTGTGACCAACCTGTCAATCACTTTTCCAAGCGATGCTACAAATTGCTTGGAAAAGCTCTAGCATTCTGCAAGCTAAAAAAATTTGTGTTTTGCGGGAAACATGCAAATTCCACATGTGTTTGACAAGCGGCGGGGAGTTGCGGAAATGCTGCGGAAACGCTGCAACGTGGGCACAAAGCCAAAAATGCAGAAAAAAAAAAGGCAAGGAAAAGAAAAGGAAAAAAAAAAACGGGAATATGTCCTGGAGGTGGGAACAAATAAGATATGGACTAAAATGTACATGGAATGGCAGTAAAGGTGAGGAGTAGATTAATTGATAAGGTGCATAAGGATTAAAGTAGGTGAGAAAGTCAAGGAAAGGGAGTAGGTATAGAAAGTGAGGGAAAAAAAAGAAAACGGGGTGATAAAAGAATAATTATATAACAGAAGGGATAAATAAAGGTAAGGATGAAAAAAAAAGAACAAACAAATAAAATGGAGAGCACAGGCTAAAATATGTAATGCAGCAAACGATTATGATGAAAGAGGAACGCAAACAGGAGGGAACTAGGAGCGAGGAGAGATGAGTACTGCAATGCAATGAATAGAAATACACTGAAAAAAGTGTCTACATGACAGATATCTTGTAAAGAAACAGGGGGAAGAGGCGTCACAAGCACTCACCAGGCAGGGGAGACAGACGGCCATCTGCTGCTACTGAAGATGCAGGAAGACGAGGTGCCAACAAGTCTGGTTTGAATATGCCGCTCCTGCAGGATTTGACATCATGCTGTGATTCATTACAAGTGTGGCAGAGAGCGTTCACTGTGCAGGATGGAAGCGGGGCAGGGGGAGGGCGGAAGTGAGGCACTTAACACACACTGAGAAAAGTGCAATGCTCACTGCTCAGTCTGGCCCTGCCGTGCCGGTCCTCCAGCGGCCCTGTGCAGCTGCTTAGGCACCGGCCCGGGGGGCATATGCCTACCTGCCACCCGGCCCAGCCCGCCCCTGGCAGCAGGTTCCCCGATGGACACTTTAGTAGCCTGTTCAGCAGCCAGGAACAGGAAGGCAGGAGAGCTCAGAGAGGGAAAAGCGTGCAGGCTTTTCTCAGAGCAGCGCAAACATCAGACAGGGGAGGACGCTGACGCAGGCTGGGAGATAACTCTGGTACAGCCACCAAAGTCAGAGAGACCGAGGACAAAGACTGCAGACCGTGAGTACGTGAAGCCTGGGACTGCAGTGTCCGGAAGGTTGCACACTATCCCTGTGATAAGATGCTGTCCCGCAGAGAGACTGTGTTCTGTGACAAGACGCTCCCCCACAGAGAGACTGTGTTCTGTGACAAGACGCTCCCCCGCAGAGAGACTGTGTTCTGTGACAAGACGCTCCCCCGCAGAGAGACTGTGTTATGTGGCAAGACGCTTCCCTGCAAACAGGCTGCATTCAGTAACGGAGCTGTGACCTGTTTAGAGAGACTGAGCCACGTACAAGGTCCCGGTGACTTATGTGTTAATGCAGAGCCCCTTATTCCGGTGAGAAAGCACCGCTGCAGAATAAAAGAGAAGGACTTGGAGCAAAGGGGATATCGTCATTCTCATACCCCTCTGGCTCCCGCAGTAACCCCTCGTACCCCGGTTGGACATTGTTAAAGGCCCAGGATACAGAGTGTACTAAGGACTACAAGCGCCACTGGTGATTTGGCGCCAAGGTTGGAGAAGAGTGACCCCTGCAGACTGATAAGTTTCACCATAGGAAAATAAGACTTATAACTGTTGAATACTGTTTATGCTTTTTTGGCTGTTTGCTAAATCCGTTCACTTTATATTCATCTCTATACTGTTAACTTAACCAGTATTATTCCCTGTAAATAAACCTCCACTTTAACTGTTGGTCCGTGTGCTCCGTGGTGACATACCCATTCCTGCACGTTATTACACACAGATTTTTTTTAGCGAAAATAAAGCTGATCATCGAATCGTGGGCTAAACTAGAAAAGTAAAAGATGTTCTGCAGCAGCTGACATGTACAATATAACATATTAACATATTGTGCCCAGGACCAGACCAGCCCATTCCCTCTGCCCAGCCATTGACTTCTCCTGCCCAGAGTCTGAGACAAGTAATTTTGATTCACAGGCAGATAAGGCAAATTGTGTCTACCCTTCATATCAATTCCTACTCACCGTATTTTGACATTGAGAAGATTCTAAAAAGAGATGTGACAAGGGAAGTGCAGGAAATTTTATCCAATGTTCGTCCATTTACATAGAGCATACATAGAGCATGCCTACAAACACCACCAAAGCGGTGCATTAATCGTGAGCAGGGCATAGGACACTTTCATCAATTCCCAAAAAGCTCCCCTTCCAGATTAAATTCAGACACAGAGCCCCAAATAAGTTCAGCTTTCAAACATTAAAATTATTACAGACCCAGACTAGATCCCAGAAGTAACAAAGACCCCAGACCAGACCCCTAAACAAACACACACTTCATACCAGTCACCCCTGTTGTGAGTTCATTTTCCCCTTCACTACTGAGGCCCGAGGAACTCCCTCTTCTGGTGAAGAAAGGTAGTGAGCCTGATTGTCAAACACCTGGGGCTGATGATGATGACTGGCTGAGTGGAGTTAATGACTGGATATAAGGCTGCCAACGCCCTTCTGGCCTGCGGGTGATTTCTCTGTGGACTTCTAGGAAACCAGTCTGATTCCTACTCATCTAAAGCTAAGATTTCTGCTTTGCCTTTTTGCATTAGTGTTTTGTTTTCCTTGCTTTTCTGGATTCTGCCATTCCCTGCTGGGGTGAGCTGAATCTCCTTTTGCCTGTTGCTCTGTCTTCAGAATATTCCTGAGTACTGACATAGCTTTTTTGAAGCCTAGCGTCTTCAGGGCCTTTTTTACTGTCAGTTGGTTGGCTCTTATTTTCATAGGGTTTTTCACGGATTGCAGACAGCAGCCTTCCTGTCCTTTCCTATCTAAGCTACCGTGGGCCCCATCTTTGCTCAGTCTATCTTTCTGTCTGTGTTTTGTTCTTTCTTCTTGCTTCACCATCATTATATGTGGGGGGCTGCCTTTTGCTTTGGGGTCTGCTCTGGGGCAGTTTAGATTTCCCTTTCTGTCTTTAGGCTATGTAGTCCTCCGGCTGTGATCGAGGGGCCTAGGGCATCGTAGGAGCCCCCCACGGCTACTGCTAGTTGTGTTGATAGGTTCAGGGGTCTGCAATCCGATAGCTGCCAACTTCTCTGGTTTTCTGGACTTAGCTAGCATTTCTATTTTTGCCTCCTACGGTGACTCAATCATAACACACCCCCATATAAATATAGAGTAGATCCAGAATACATACAGGTACATGGACCCGAACAAACCATCAGACTCCTGTTCACCAATTTGCTGTCACCACATTTTGCATGCCCTACAATGGGAAGATATCCAGGTTTGCGTGCGCCATGTCTCCACAGATGTATATGAAGAAAGCCGTGGGTGGAAATTGAGAGAAGGAGGTTAATATACAGGTAAGGATCCCAGAGGTGAAAAGTATAACCTTTCCTGTGAAGGGTAATGTCACACGTAGTGACCACAGAAGAATAAAACTGGAGTTGATGGGTGGAAACCATGTGTGCTGAGCTGCTGTGGACAATGAGAGGCAGAGACCTGGCTGTGAGGCCCACAGTGTACTCACCAACTTCTCTGTTGGTCACTTCAAACCTTAATTAATACCTATAATACATATAATTAAATTATAAGAGGTTATTGTTCTGATTAGAGATGAGCAAACCTTTCAAGGTTTGGTTTGGTTCAATTCGGCAAACGTTTCAGACAGTATAAAAGGTCTCTGACACAACTTCTACTACAGGCAACCCACCAGATGGAGACCCAACTTGGAGTCTCCACATCTCTAAAAATAATTATCACACACCACTAAAGTGACATCAATTTACACAGAAATTTGGATAGGACGAGACGGTGTTTGTTCAGTTGAGCTTTCATTAACATTGAGGACGGGGTCACACTAACCGACGCAAAATACGGTCCGTAGTTTACAGGCGTAATACGGATGAATGACCCCTAAATAGTGCTCCGTATGTCATCCGTAAGCAAGGTGTGGTCGTGTATTTTGCACATGTAAGCATCCGTATGTAATCCGTATGCCATCCGTATGCTGAGATTTTCTCGCCGGCTTACAAAATGGACATATAATGGAGCCCTATGACAGGTTTTATAACACAAACGAAAGAATAGATATAGACACATAGAATACATATATATATATATACATGTCATTGAGACACATATATATATATTTATATTTCACAGAGTTCTTCATAGCAGAATAGCCGCTAATTCAATTGTTGGCTTTTGTCAAATCATTCCCCAACCCGACATGAAATGACACATGGTTTACATACAGTAAACCATTTCATTTCATGTTTTCTTTTGTGTGTCTTTCATTAGTAATTAGATGAGGGTTGATGTTTAAAATTTGGGAGGTGCAGGTGTTAATTTAAGGGGTTAATTCGTTGTTAAAAAATGTGTGGGCTCCCGCGGTAATTTGTCAATGCGGGAGCCCACACACTTTTTTGCAACGAATTAACCCCTTAAATTAACACCTGCACCTCCCAAATTTTAAACATCAACCCTCATCTAATTACTAATGAAAGACACACAAAAGAAAACATGAAATGAAATGGTTTACTGTATGTAAACCATGTGTCATTTCATGTCGGGTTGGGGAATGATTTGACAAAAGCCAACAATTGAATTAGCGGCTATTCTGCTATGAAGAACTCTGTGAAATATAAATATATATATATGTGTCTCAATGACTTGTATATATATATATATATATGTATTCTATGTGTCTATATCTATTCTTTCGCTTGTGTTATAAAACCTGTCAGTGTGAGTTTACTGTATAGCGCACTGAATTGCCGGCTTTTCTAAAGGACACCGGGTGCGTATTTCTCACAAGTCACACATCTGGTCCGTGTGTAATGCGTATTTTTAGCGCACCCATAGACTTGCATTGGCGTACTACGGGCGTAATACGCTGACAATTGCAGCATGCTGCGATTGGCACGGACCGTAGAATACAGACGAGAAATATACGGCTGTTGGGAGCTGCCCCATAGAGAATCATTGGTCCGTGTGTAATGCGTGCTTTTAACGCCTCTCACTCGTCCGTATTCCTCTCTAGTGTGACCCCGGCCTAACTCTAGTACACGTCGAACACCGAGCCTATTCCCCCTTCCACCACGACCACGCTTTTTCTCACTCATGTTGTATATACCCTTCATCTCCTGTAACCTGCTGATTCACAACCTTAGGGTGCCGTCACACTAAATGATGCACCAGCGATCCCGACAACGATACGACCTTGTCAGGATCGCTGGTGCCTCGCTACATGATCGCTGGTGAGCTGCCAAACAGGCAGACTCACCAGCCATCAGGACTAGCGAGGACGCTGGTATCCAAGGTAAATATCAGGTAACTAAGCGCGCGCGTCACTTAGTTACCCGCTGTGTACCTTGGATTCCAGCTCTCAGCGAGAGCACGCAGGTATCCAAGGTACACAGGGGGTAACTAAGCGACGCGCGTGCTTAGTTACCCGATATTTACCTTGGATACCAGCTCCCAGCATCTGCTTACAGTGCTGGGAGCTCGCTGATCGTTGGTCTCCCCGTGCTGGCCAGCGAGAGACCAATGATCACAAAATAGCCCAGGACACTCCTGCACGATCAGTAATACCAGGTGGGGGGGGGCGGTCGCTGATGCATGTCACAGACAGCGAGATCGCTGTGACGGGGCCTTTAGGCACAGACCTGTCAGTCACCTGTCACTAAATGAACAATCGCTAATTCTTTTCTTAGATAGTGTGCCTGAACAAGACCCTTATACCTATTGATTTTTAAGAGGAATTGTGTCCTCCTGATTCCTCACTGCAACACAGTTTGATCCCAAACTATTTGGATTAGCAAATTCAGCCTCTTGGCTGAACCCGTATATTAGGCCTAACAATTTATTTTTAAGTGGAAATGTGTCCTCCTGATTCTCACTGCAGCTATCTGACAAGTTCACTTTCATCATCATCATCATCAGCAGCAGCACTAGCAGGAGCTGTGACACTGAGAAAATGGTGATAGCAAGACAAGATGTCTGTTTTTTATATGGACACAGACATGTGACTACAGCAACCAATCACAGAAGACCTTGCGTCATGACGATGTGAATGGTTTCTGTGCCCTGATTGGCTGCTGGAATGTACACACATTAAGTTATTAAAAAAAAAATTGCACTCCGCAGCCCCTCTGACCGAGACAAACGTCCTCCCCACATGAAACATGTCCCCCCGCTCGTCATAGCCTAGAAAAAGTGAAAACAAAAGCATTAGTGGGACATTTACCAAACTGTGACCGAATTTCGCAGACTTTGAGGAAAAATGCTCGGGAAACCGAACACGAATCCAAATGTGCTACGTTCATGGCGAATTTGAGATTGGCGAACGTTTTCCAAATAAGTTCACTCATCTCTAGTGATCACCCTAGGAAATTACTAAACAGGGAATCATGGTGGATCTACATATCAAATACAAGAAGGCCACATGGCATGAGCAATAGACGAGATCTCATCTATCATTATCAGTGACTTTTGCGTTTTTTCCTCATGTGTATTTCTCACAAATTTCCAATTCAATTTGTTTTTAAATGTCTTTACTATTTTATATTATTATTATTTATTATTATTATCGCGCTATTTATTCCATGGCACTTTACATGTGAATATATATGTTTATATGGTTTTTATGGCTTTTTCTGATTGGATTGGTTCGACCATGTGGTCCCATCAGGATATTACACATAACATTGAGCAATTTGTCTTTTACATGTGCAATGATTAAAGACACACAATCTGAAAATGCCTTTGCGACGTTATAATTCCCTCCGGGGTTGTGACCTGTTTATCATATACAGGGTGGGCCATTTATAACATTGGATCCAAAATGCTTGATTTCAAAATGGCCGCCATGGTCACCACCCATCTTGAAAAGTTTTCCCCCTCCCATATACTAATGTGCCACAAACAGGAAGTTGATATCATCAACCATTCCCATTTTATTTAGGTAAATCCATTTAAATGGCCCACCCAGGTGTATCCAAATAAATGGCACACCCTGTATTTTTATACTTACCTAATAAATTTGATGCTTTTGAGAAGATCCTGACTAGAGAGGAGCGAGCTTGTTTTTCAGCCCCCTTTTTTGGCTGAAAAAGACCCCTTCGGCTTATACACGAGTCATGGTCCCTGCAATAAAAAAATGACATACTCACCTCTCGTCGCTGGGGGCCAGGTACCGATGTCCTGAGCAGGCGGGGACACCGGTGCACTATGGGGGCCAGGTGCCGGTGTCACCTCTTGCTCAGGCCCCCGGCACTGGCTATATTCACCTGTACCCGTTCCACCGCTGCGCGCTGCTCTGTCATCTGAGTCCTCTGGCTGTGACGTTCATGTCAGAGGGCGCGATGACGTGGTTAGTGCGCTCCCTAAGCCTGAACCGTCACTAACAGAGGACCCGGAAGACAGAGTGGTGTGCAGCAGTGGAACACGGACAGGTGAATATAGCCAGTGCTGGGGCCCTGAGCAAGCGGCGACACCGGCACCTTGACCCCAGCGACAAGAGGTATGTCATTTTTTTTTCTAATCGCAACAGCAGCAGCATATGGGGCATATTGTATTAAGGAGCACATTATGGGGCCACTATTAACCTTTGTGCATCATTATATGGGGTGTATTTTTCTATGGAGCATATTATGGGGCCACTATTAACCTTTGTGCATCATTATATAGGGTGTATTTTTCTATGGAGCATCTTATGGGGCCACAAGTAACCTTTGTGCAGCATTATATGGGGCATATTTTCTGTGGAGCATCTTATGGGGCCAACATTATTCTTTGTGCAGCATTATATGGGGCATATTTTCTGTGGAGCATCTTATGGGGCCAACATTATTCTTTGTGCAGCATTATATGGGGCATATTTTAATGTGGAGCATCTTATGGGGCCAACATCAACCTTTATGGAGCATTATATGGGGCATATTTTGTACAGATCATCTTAAGGGGTCCATCATCAACCTTTATGGAGCATCTTATGGGGCCCATCATGAACTGTATGGAGCATTATATAGAGCTTCTGATTCAATATGGATATTCAAAAACATTTAACCTACTGATGTCTCAATTAATTTTACTTTTATTGGTATCTATTTTTATTTTTTAAACTTACCAGAAGCTGCTGCATATCCCACCCTTGGTTTATACTAGAGTCAATACGTTTTCCCAGTTTTTTGTGGCAAAGTTAGGGGCCTCAGCTTATACTCGGGTCGGATTATTCTCGAGTATGTACTTTACTTCTTATAAAAGCTATACATTTTACTGAACTTATTTAAATATTATAATAATCACATAAAGATAACTTTAAAAAGACAGTAACACCAGTATCAGGACAATATTGAAGATACAAAATATGTGACAGCAGAAAAAGGCAATTAGCACTAAATGATAGTACAGAGAATGCATATATGTTTTTATATGCCAGAACAGTCCAATATACAGTAAATCACAGGGGACTGCAGAAAGTTAACTTCCATGGGGAGAACCATCAGAAACACTTTAAATTCATCATATGTGAGGTCCAAGGCATCTGAATACATAATTTGTTGTTAAAAAAACTAATGTACAATTGTACCTGAATTCAAAGATAGATGCCAAGAAGATTCACATATTTAAGATAAAAGTGGATACATGTTTCTGCCGAGTCACAGCACTGTACCCTGAGCAGATGCTGCTAAGGGAACACATAGTAAAGGTACTATTAAATGCATTATTGCTCACCCATAAAGTGCAAAAATTGCCTCTATGTTTGGGTGAAAATATTATTTCTTTGTGCTAATACTGTGATACTTAAACTAGGTCACATTTCAGTATTTAAATATTTAGTGCTACTATTTTTTCTCTAGCCAGGAGTCCACATTTCTGAATCTAATTGTTTGTACACATAGCATGCTCCAGAAAGCAGGCTACATTTCAGTATATAAATCCTTTGTTGTCATTTTTGCATGAGAAAGGGTCCGGGACAGAGCTTGGAACAGCATTTCTAGCTTAAACATTGATCCGTAACAGGAGGATGATTGACAGGTGTAAGCCTGCTGGTCTAAAAGCCCTGCCAAAATCAGGCAAGACACATGAAGGAGATTCAACTGGAAGTCCAAACATTTCCAAAATTTAGGGGCAGACATCACAAAACTGTCATAATTATTTTTATTTATTTATTTTACTCACATATTTAACGCCATTAATTCCACAGGGCTTTACAGACATTATCAATTTCCACAGAGTAGAAAGAGGTTAATGGGGCTCTGACACGCCTTCCACTACAGGCAGATGGAGACCCAGCTTGGAGTCTCCACATTTCATAAAGTTGTTGGTAACATCAGCAGCAGTAGCAACAGCAGGCACAGAAGCCATGACAAAGGTATGACAGACTGCAATAACGGAAGATCAATGTAGCACATTAAAAATTACACCATTGCCTTGTCTGCCCAGTCTGCGACTGGGGTTTAATGGAGATAAGTGACTTGTTCATCTTGATGAAAGTTATCTGTCTACACTTTCAGGGAGCAGCCAGATGCGCTTATCCATCAGGATACCACGAGCAGCACAGAAGACACATTCTTAGAGAACGCTGGCTGCCTGGCCTCTCCAAGCAGGGCTGGCAAGCACATTTAAGAGGGGTCTGGGTTCAGAACCAGAGCATTGAGTGGAATTGCGTTAACTTCCATACCAATGATCCCTTTAAGAGAGACTGGGGTCAGAACCAGAGCGCTGAGTGGATTTGCCCTGACTTACATACCAATGATCCCTTTAATAGAATCCTGGTGTCAGAACCACAGAGCTAAGTGGAACGGTCCAAACTTCCATACCGGGGATCCCTTTAAGAGAGGCCTGGGGTCATAACCAAAGTGCTGGATGGATTTGCCCTGATTTCCATACCAATGATCCCTTTAATAGAATCCTGAGGTCAGAATCAGAGCGCTGAGGGATTTGCCCTATCTTCCATACCTGAGATCCCTTTAAGACAGGCCTGGGGTCAGTACCAAAGCGCAGAGTGGATTTGCCCTAACTTACTTCCAATGATCCCTTTAAGAGACCCTGGTGTCAGAACCACAGTGCTGACTGGAACAGTCCTAACTTCCATACCGAGGATCCCTTTAAGAGAGGCCTGGGGTCAAAACCAAAGCGCTGGATGGATTTGCCTTGACTCCCATACCGGAGATCCCTTTCAGTGGGAAGATGTGCCTATGGGATGGAGGATGTGTGATGGGTATATGGGTATGGAAGGGGGGGATTCATTTCTGTCATGTGCTCTCTGCTCCTTTCTGGGGGGTAGACAATGGCTGGGAGCTTATGTTCCTGGGGATGCTAGATTTCTCCCACCCAGTCACTGTCTGCTGAGGTGTTGTCTGAATTTCCTTTTAGTATGTCTTTGGAGTGTAGGAGGAAACCGGTGTACAGAAGGACACCCACACAAACACGGAGAGAGCATACAAACTCCTTGCAGATGATGTCCCTTGTGAGCTTTGAACCCAGGATCCCAGTACTGCAAGGCTGCAGTGCTAACAAAAAGTCCACCATGCTGCCTCTGCCATTTACACTGCTACTAATGTTTTTGCGTTGGTGACTTGACATTCCCGGGGTTGGAAGTTTGTAACTGCGATGTACACTGTGTGCTTCACTGCTGTCTTTGGAAAAAACAGCCTTAACATTGTCTACAAGCGTCTTTTGATAGTCCAGCATGCATACTTCTCTATCGAGGGGGTGACGCATGTGGCAAAATTTACTCTTGTACCGTGGATCTATAAGAGTGGCAACCCAGTAGACAGCACTATTCTTAATCCTAACAATATTCAGGTCCCTGCTTATTTGGCAAGCTATAGCGCTTACCGAATAAGCTTCAGAGGGAACCCGAATACATGGAACGCGCCGGCTTATCAGCTGTTCGGCTCCGCAGCTGCATGTGTCGCGGCTGTGTCACTGTCACAACACATGCATGGAGAGCCTGTGTGTTGGACTACAGCTTGCCGAATAAGCAGGGACTCGAACAAATTTGCTCAACTCTATCCAGGGGTCATTCATCTGTGCCCAGTCCGCAAGTGTGATTTGCTGCACATTCGTACAGCATTTTGCCAGACTATACAAAATGTCATACTTTACCAGGAGTTGTCGCTGCTGCAACAGTCGCTGCAACATGTGCAGAGTGGAATTACACCAAGTCAGCACAGCACATATCAATCGGTTACACAGTAACCCGAAAGACCTCTGTAGCGATGCAAGTCAATGAAACACGGGGTGTTCATGTCATAAATGAGCACACAGCAATTGTGCTTTCTGCAGCAGCACATCCAGGCTGGGACAGTGGTGTAGAAATTGCTCTACCACCAGGTTGAGGAAGTGAGCTATGCAAGACACGTGCTTGAGGTTGTCCCGGGATAGATCCGCCATCAGGTTCGCACCATTATCGCACATGGCCTTCCCTGACGCCAGGTACAGTGGAGGCGGCCATTATTCAAAATTGGCATGGATAGCTATCCATAATGCTTGAGTTGTGTGACTGCGATCTCCAATGCATATTAATTGAAACACTGTCTGATTACGATTTTCCCTGGCTGCGCAGTACAGAGGTGGGGGGATTCTCTCTGCACTGTTGGAAAGATTGTCTCTTTTTGGAGCGGTTGAAGGCACAGGTGGAGGCCCTACATGAGGTGAAGGAGGCAGATGCAGCGGTGGAAGTGTTAGATGTAGAGGCTTGTGCCACAAGCCTTGGGGATTTCAAGATTTGCTATCCAATCATACCATGGTGTCTAGTATTTTAGATCACTATTCTTTGGTGTGTAGTGGTTTAGTTCTCCATCCTCTGGTATGTAGTGGTTTAGTGCTCCAAAACTAGGTGTTTAGTTCTTAAACCACTGTTGTCTAGTAGTCTTATAGTCTAGTCCATCTTATGGTGTCTAATGGTTTAGTTCTCCATGCTCAATCGTCTTGAAAGCCTTGAGGAGTCTTGCTTGCTTGTCCAGGTGTCAGTGTTAAAATGCACCATCAGATAGATTTTTTCAAAGATTGGGTGATGTTGTATGCGACATGCTGGTGTAGTGCAGGCACATCTTACATATAGACGTAATGGTGACTGGGCAACTGGTACTGGGGTACTGCTACGGCCATCAGCTTTCAGAAGCCGTCTGTATCCACCAGGCAGAAAGGCTGCATTTCCGTGGACAACAGCTTGTCTTGGCCAACCAATTTGTCAATGATTTCATCCCATTATCACACAGATCACAGGTCGGGAGTCATACAGAACTACCTTCTGTGATCTTTGGAGCAAACAGCTCTCAGCTGGACCCTATCTTCCAAACAATTACATGATTGGGCAATGATCAACCGAGGAGGCCGCAGGCTGTTCCCAATAATTTTTTATCAGAAATCTAACAGATAGCGTTTGTCATATGCATCTCCAGATTACAATGCATGGAATATGTGTATATAACACTGTACTATCACTGCTAACTCCACAATACTCCACTACTCGCTGTCACCATCAATCCTTTTTTTAATTAGCACAGGAAAATTGGATAACATTCTTCTTTGAAGGTCCACACCATCAGACTTTTCCATGCCCTCTCCCTCAGAGTAATGGTCATACACCGTCCCCCAAGCTCACCCACCCAATTGCTTGACCACTTTTCTGCCTGGCTGCTGCACTTCATGTTCTCAGAATTTCCAACTCTTAACCTGGGAGACTTCAACATCCCCATAAACAACCCCACCTCCCAAATGCATCCCAGCTTTCATCTCTAACCACTTCTCTTGGCCTCTCACAACTTTCAACCCCTGAGACACTCCAAGACCGTAACACCCTTGATCTGATCTTTGTCTGGCTCTGTTCAATCTCCTACCTAGATAACTGACCTCTTCGCTTCTCTACACCAAGAAATTAGGACTAACCACAGCTTACACAGTTTTAGGCACTCCCTAAATAGATATCTATTTAGGGCGGCCTATTGTGGTGCCCTGTGTCTTTGCCACCACAAAATGGTTAAATATGTACTGTTTTGTATGTGTTTTGTGAGCAATGGGAGTTATGCTTTCTCTGCTAGAGACCACAACACACAAACACATTTTACCTCACTCCCTCACTTGTCTAAAGCTTAGAGCTTTGCAGACATGCCCTAACTTAGAGGGGGAGGAGTCGAGTTGTTGTTCTTTTTGAAGAAGACGGTGGAGAGAAAATGGAGAATGCTCCTGGAAGCCATGACATGCGCTCCCTCCAGGAGTAAAGCTAAGAAGCATCAGGGTGTCAGTCACTAGACCATCCATGCTTTTAGAGCAGGGTGGTAAGCGGAGAGACTGTGTGGGTTTATACAACCAACAGCAGAGTGTTTTCCCCCAGGAAGACTGTACCGAACTAGGATCAGTGAATGATTGTGCAAGAAGCAACTCGAGCTTCACACAGGATCCAAGCTGCAAGTTGCCAGAGGAGGAAAACACAGTGAGTAGTGGCTATACTGGAAGTTCCAAACTCTGGGAAGCCTTGGTCCCAGAAGGGATTAGAATAGCAGGAGGCACACAGCAGAGAGAAGGATAACTCCCATTTTGCAAAGCAGACTGTACATCTGGTGGGAGTTGTAATATCTCCTCTGAACTGCACTTGAACTACAGTAAATGATAAAGTGACTTTCCTTGTCTCCTGCCTTATTACTCTGTGCCTTCTACTTCCATCACAATCCCTGGGGGTCAGCCCTGGTTGGAGGGGGTTAAACATCTGCACTGCCATCACCATCTACCACCCCAGGGATCATCTGCAGTACCGGCTGTCCTACAGTCGAACACTCCAACTGGCGTCATAAATCACTACATAAACTTTATCCCTAATCAATACTGCCCTTTTACATGACCGCCTGGGGCCACGGACCAGTTCACTGCCACTGTGACATATCCCTTTAAGACGACCGGCCCGGTACCGAGTATCCCACGGCCTCTGGGGCACGTCACTATCACGTTCCCTAATCAAAGTCCTTTTGATATAGTCTATTCTCTACTTCTCTGAACATAATTTGCCATCAAACTCTACAGCATCTAAAAGCACTACAAATATTGGCTGGTGACCACCTCAGGCAGCCTTTATCTACCCCACTCATTTCCTCGAGACGGCTGGACCATCATTATAAATAAGCAACTGTACTTTGTGTCAATCCCACCTCATTGTAGATTTTAAGCTCAGTAAGATCATCAATACTTTTGCTTTATTTATTGAATTATTTACTTTTGTAATTTATGACTGTTTTATATGAACTGCTGACTTGTAGAGCTCTACGGAATTTATTTATTTTTTATAAATAAAGATTATTATTATTAGTAGATTGAAGATGGTGAAGATCAGGATCTTAGCTTTGTCATGTGTAGGAGGAAACAGTCTTTTAAGTGACCACAACTGCACGAACAAAGGCTGGCTGCTGTGCTATCAAAGGGTAGAGTAGGGTGAACATGACCAACTGCTGGACTGTGAGTGAGGTGCAGGCGGGGATGTTATCATGGATTGAGCAAGATGTGATGTGCTTGGTGTCTGAGATCGGTCAAAAACAGCAGGCATGTTCACTTTCATAACAGCTGATGAGCTGTCACTCACCATGACTGTAGTGTGTAAACAAATATGGATTTGAATGTGCCAGTTAGTACATGTAATAGTCAATTTATTGGATTTTTTGCCTCCTCTCATTCATTTTTTGAAAAGTTGTCAGATAACGAGAGTTGGATCATTCTTTGCAGTCTCAAAAAAGGGCAAGGCTAGCTAACCCTTGCCGCCTCAGCGAACTGCAGATTTACGACTGTTGCTGGCCACAGCCAGAGTTGTGGCTGAGGTTGCAGTGCTTTTTGTGGTTGCATCACTCAGTGTCTGTGTGGAAAGTCGCAATGTAACCTACTCGTCTTACTCCTCCTCCACCTCCTCTGATGAGCTACTCAGCTGCATGCCTCTGGGTTCACACCAAGTGGGATCTACAACCTCATCGTCATTCTTTCTGTTCTCCCACTCTTCGCCCTGAGAATCAACCTCCTCCTCTTTTTGTGCTGACAGCACAGTACAGTGCGCCTGTGTCTCTGGTATCTGAGTTTCATCAGGATCACCTCCACCCCTGAGGGTTAACTTCTAGTGATGAGGGTCTGGATTCTGTTCGTACCCTACTTTGTCTGGCCCCGGATCCAGCTGAAAAAAAAAATGGGAATTGGAGCAAATGCTTTCCTCCTCTTGAGTCTGTGAATCTTTGGATCAGACCTCTGATGTCCATGGAATAGAATATGCAAATAACTGCAGATTTGCCAATCTATGGTTCCCCACAGTCAGCTGGGCGGTTGGAGAGTTGTGACGCGGTATGAAACAAGGGTAATTGAACTGCACCTTCTGAGGACTGCACTGTTTGTGATGTTAATGTGGTGCCCCTGAGGATGCAGTCGCCACAGAGGTACTGCACCTCAGCCAGAGGTGTGGTACTCCGCTCTCGGGTAAGGAGGGGGCACTACCCGGGACTCACACACTAGCACCCAACACTAGACCTCTTCAGGCCAGGGAGGAGCTGGGTAGAGGGTGTGGGTGGAGGAAGTAGAAAAGGGGAGGAGTCACAGTTAGTGACAGGTGGGCGAGAGAAGTGAGTTGGTGTGAGGGACTGGAGGAGAGAGGAGCTCGTGCCAGGACTAGAGAGGAGAAACAGGAATATGAAGGAGTCGGAGAGGTGCTCCAGAGTGAGGAGAAGGGATCCTATGGGCCAGGTTAGTGAAGTGTCCACCCTTGGTGCCCCAATCAACGCCGACCGTAGTTGGGTGGAGGGACCAGGTCGCAGTAGGGGACCGGCCCCAGACTAGTGGAGATACTGCAAGACCCAGCTAACATACCGGAGTCTGTAGTGACTGAATGTGCGACAGCCTTATCCACACACATATTCGCTGAAAAGGCAGCCATATAGGATCAAGGGGACCAAGAGGACGGTGCCCGACAGGATCTGAGGCTGCTGGCTTGGGACACTGTGTGTGAGGCACAGGGCAGGAGAGGCGGGAGCCAGCGCTGGGAGAGACGACCATAGATGGAGCAAAAGAAGAGGGTCCTGATAAAATGTGCCCCAAATTACCCAAGAGCTGGCTGGACCACCGACCGGGAGGACACAGCACGCCGGCTGGGGATTGTAACCTGAAAGACCATGAGTAAAAGTGTGAAGACTGCACCCCGCTGTGTCCTCAGATTGATTTACTGCGTCATCTGCCCCACACCACAACCATTTCCATCACCAGTGGATCTGAATCGCACCATTGGCCCTCTTCTTATTGCCGAACACCACCACGGGTGGCGTCAAAAGCTTTCCCATATTTATTTAATTGCAACGCCCAGGGTCACGGACCGGGTCACTACTGCTGAGTACCCCTGGCCCTAGCAGGTGCTGCATTAAGATGGAGTAAGAGGAGGAGAGGCCACTTGATGCAGAGCTTGCGATACACTGGAGTACATGCACTTTCTGGCCCTCATTCCTGTCTCAAAAACCTAAACAGATATTCAGTACTTTCAATTCTCTCCTCCATCGCTGAGCTCCACCTCCCTCACCACTCATCTCAGCTGAAGACTTTGCCTCATTCTTCACGCAGAAGATTGACAACATAAGGCAAAGCTTTTGCCGAAAGTCCCCAAAGGCCCTTCCTCATAAATACTCAACTTTCCTCCTCCAAAATCAACTTCTCCACTATTACGGAAAATCAGTTTTACTCTTTTCTCTACAAATCACGTCTCGCCACATGTGAACTTGACCCAATCCCATCCCACCTCATTTCAAACCTTACCATAGTCTTCATCCCAACCCTAACCCACCTCTTAAACCTGTCACCAACAACTGTTGTCTTCCTCTCATTCTTCAAACATACCTTGCTCACACCCATCATCAAAAAACCCTCCCTCGACTCATCCCTTACGTATAGCTATTGGCCCATATCACTTCTCCCCTATGCCTCAGAAATACTGGAATATCACGTCCATTTGAACTGACCTCCCACCTCTCCTCCTGCTCCCTCTTTGACCACTTACAATCAGGCTTCCGACCACACTATTTCATTGAAACTGCCCTGACTAAAGTCAACAACGACCTACTAACCGTCAAATTCAAGCAACACTACTTTGTCCTCCTCCTCCTGGACCTGTCATCTGCCTTTAACAGACCAGACCACTCACACACCACCTCCTCATCTTGCCCCCCATCTGTCGGTGTCCCCCAGTTCTAGGACCCTTGCTCTTCTCCGTCTAGAACTTTAGACTTTAACGGGAGATAGTGGACAATATTCTGCGCTGCTGACAGAATGGAGACGTATATCCCAGTATGGTACAGTAAGGGGGTGGTTTATTTCAGCTCATTTCGAAGTACCGTATATACTCGTATATAAGCCGACCCGTGTATAAGCCGACACCCCCCCTAATTTTGCCACAAAAACCTGAGAAAACTTATTGACTCATGTATAAGCCGAGGGTAGTGCTGCACAAGGGTTAATGGTGGTCCAAAAATATGCTCCATAGATAAATACCCCCATAAAATGCTGCAAAAGGGTTAATAGTGGCCCAACAAGATGCTCCAAGGATAAATACCCCCATATATTGCTGCACAAGGGTTAATGTTGTCCCAAGTAGATGCTCCATACATAAATACCCTCATATGCTGCACAAGGGTTCATGGTGGCCCTAGTAGAAGCTCCATACATAAATCCCCTTCATATGATGCACAGGGGTTAATGGTGGCCCAAGTAGAAGCTCCATACATAAAGAACCCCCATATGCTGCACAGGGGTTAATAGTGGCTGAAGTAGATGCTCCATATATAAACACCCCCCATATGCTGCACAAGGGTTAATAGTGGCCCAAGTAGATGCACCATATATAAACACCCCCCATATGCTGCACAAGGGTTAATAGTGGCCCAAGTAGATGCTCCATATATAAACACCCCCATATGCTGCACAAGGGTTAATAGTGGCCCAAGTAGATGCTCCATATATAAACACCCCCATATGCTGCACAAGGGTTAATAGTGGCCCAAGTAGATGCTCCATATATAAACACCCCCATATGCTGCACAAGGGTTAATAGTGGCCCAAGTAGATGCTCCATATATAAACACCACCCATGTGCTGCACAAGGGTTAATAGTGGCCCAAGTAGATGCTCTATATATAAACACCCCCCATATGCTGCACATGGGTTAATAGTGGCCCAAGTAGATGCTCCATATATAAACACCACCCATATGCTGCACAAGGGTTAATAGTGGCCCAAGTAGATGCTCCATATATAAACACCCCCCATATGCTGCACAAGGGTTAATAGTGGCCCAAGTAGATGCTCCATATATAAACACCACCCATGTGCTGCTGCTGCTGCCGCTGCTGCTGCTATAAAAAAAAAAGGCATACTCACCTCTCCGTCGCTGGGGGCCAGGTGGCGGTGTAGCCGCTGGCTCAGGCCCCCGGCACTGGCTATATTTACCTTTCCCGGTTCCATCTCTGCCGGGTCCTGTGCAGTGACGTTAGCAGAGGGCGCACACTGACTACGTCATCGCAGCCTCCGCTAATGTCACAGCCAGAGGACCGGGGAGACAGCAATGGAACGGGGAGCGGTAAGTATTGCTCTGCTCCCTGTCCTACTCACTGCCCTCCTGGTGCCCGGTCTCTTCAGTCCCTGCTTCCAGCATGATGTCGGCGTCCCAGGCTGTTCCTGCATTCAGCGGTCACATGGTACCACTCATTAAATATGCGCATATTCATGAGTAATAAGCGGTACCATGTGACCGCTGAATGCAGGAACAGCTGGGACACTGAGATTATGGGGGAAGCAGGGGGGCTGCAGAGACCATGCCAGGAGGGGAGAGTATGGTCTCTGACACCCCCCACTCCCCCTCCCCTGCCGACCCCCCTATATGACTCGTGTATAAGCCGAGAGGGAGACTTTCAGCCCAAAAAAATGGGCTGAAAATCTCGGCTTATACATGAGTATATACGGTAAATAACTTCTTCTTCAGGAAAAACCACATGTGGAATATTGTCCACTAACTATCGTTACAGTCTGATGTCTGATGGTCACTTGCAGACCCGTGGATCCACTGCGGCTGATTTGCTTTATTATATGCGTCTTTAAAAGATTGAACAGGTGAGTTTAATCTGACTGCTAAACCAACAGTTTTTCTCGGCTAAGACCCGATTTCCGCTGATTTCTCCTACAGTTTCTTGGCTATCCTTCTAGAACTTTGACATGGGACAGCTCATGGAGTCTCATGGCTTTCACTATCACTTCGAAGCTGATGACACACAGATTTACTTCTCTGGACCTGACATCACCTCCTTACTAACCAGAATCCCACAATGTCTGTCCACTATTTCATATTTCTTCTCTGCCAGACATCTAAAACTTAACATGGAAAAAAACAAATTCCACCATCTAATGAAACCCCCCCAACTGACCTATCCTTCAAAATCAATGGCTGCCCACTGTTCCCAATCCTGCAAGCTTCATTCTCATCTCTCGTTCAAATTGGAGATTCAAGCCCTTTCCATTTCCTGGCGATAACTCAAAAATATCTCCCAGATCTGGACATTCCTCAAACATGAATCTGCAAAAACACTAGTGCATGCCCTCATCCTTTCCAGACTCTCCTACTGCAACCTCCTACTCTATGACCTTCCTTCTATCACTCTCGGACCCATCAAATGTATTCTAAACTCTGCTGCAAGACTAATCCACCTGTCACCCCGCTATTCCCCGGCTTCTTCCTTCTGTCAATCCCTGAACTGGCTCCCTGTTGTCATAAAACTCCTGATCAAAACCCTAACTTTGGCATACAAAGCCATCCAAAACTTGTCTTCTCCATACATCTGTAACCTAGTTTGCGGATACTTACCTGCATGCAACCTCCGATCATCACAAGATCTCCTTGTCTACTGCCCTTTTATCTCCTCTTCCCACAATCACATACTAGATTTCTCCCGTAGCTCATTTCTACTCTGGAACTGTGCACCCCAACATATCATACTCTCGCCTTCCATGGGAAACTTCTAAAGGAACCTGAAGAACCACCTCTTCCAACAAAGCCTACAACCTACAATAACCATCACTCCACAATAATGCTGTAAAAGCCATTCTACCCTCACCTATTGTATCCTCACCCATCCCTTGTAGACTGTGATCTCTCACAGGTCGGGTCCTCTCTCCTCCAGTTACATTCGGCGACTTGTATTGTTTAAGATTATTGTCCTTGTTTTCATTATGTATACCCCTTTTCACCTGTGAACTGCCATGGAATAAATGGTGCTATAACAATAAACAATAATAATACCACTGTGCGACTGCCAAAAAGAGGGAGTCGAGCAGATTGAACAGCAACAGAGGTTTCCAAAAAACTGCACAATTATACTATTTCTACTCTGGGGAAATTGATGACACTTTAGTGGTGTGTGGCAATAATTTGGGGAAATGTTTCTTCCCCAACTTGGGTTTCCTTCATGTGTGTTGCCTGTAGCAGTAGAGTTACCAGACCGGCAAGCCTACACTTACTGTCAGTCAGCTGACTGTGTTATGTCCTAAAAAGCTTATAACAATAGTAGTCGACAAAGCTGATATTTGTGCCACTTGAGTATAGCTGAGCAGAAAAACAGTTTGAGCTGTTGCATAAGGTATCAGGGCTCCAAGCACAGTAGGCCTACACCGGTCACTCGCCCACCTCATCTTACTTTAAACGTAAATTAAAAACTTTAAATGTTGGCCCAGACCCTGACAACTCATGCTTGGCCCATGGCTGACTGCTGTGCCATTATCAAATTTCTACTGTGGGTAAATTGATGCCACTTTTCCTGGTGCCTGATTCTAATTTTTTGGAAATGTTTGGCCCCCAAGTTGGGTGTCTTTCATGTGTGTTACCTGAATTTGGCAGGCTCCCAGCACAGCAGGCCTAACCTTGTTCCTCACCCACCTCTTAATTTCAACTTATCTTCAAAGCTGTAAATGTTAGGCCAGACCCTGTCTCATGTATGGCCCATGCCTGACTGGTGCACCATTAGACATTTTTCCACTATTCCTGGTGTCTGCTCCTAATTTTGGTAAATGTTTGGACTCCAAGTTGGGTCTCCTTCATGTGTGTTGCCTGAATTTGGCAGACCTCTCAGAGCAGAAGCCCTACACCTGTCACTCATGCACCTGTTACTGATCAATGTTTCAGCTAGAAATGCTGCTCCAGGCCTTGTCCCATGTTTCCTTGATGCGCAATTAGTAATTTGTACTTTGGATCAATTGATGCCACTTTTCCTGGTGTCAGCCCATAATTTGAGCGGTTTTGGCAGCTTTTTGGCCCCCCTGAAGGTTTTGTCTATGCGTTTGGTTTTGCCTCACATTAAATTCAAACAGGGTTCAGATATGTTCGACAAACCAAACTGTTTGACGAACTGCTCGGCAAACATCTTACTGTTCGCCGAATCCGAACTGAATCTTGAAAGATTCGCTAATCTCTAATACTGATGGTGGAATATTTCCTTTCTTCTGTCACAAATTTTTAGGGGCTTCATAGCAAAAGGTGTGAATACATATGCACATGCCACATTTTTAGTTATTTGATCCAAAAATGTAATTTATGCCTATATTTTTCTCACTTCACCAACATAGACTATTTAGTGCTGATGCATCACACATAAACCGGATTACAAAAATACTTCAACACAGGTTGTAATGTAACAAAATTGTTAGAAAGCCAAGGGGGTGAGTACTTTTGCAAGTCACTGTGCATATCTGTACAGTTGTGCTCAAAAAGTTTACATACTCCAGCTGAATTTTTGCTTTCTCGGCCTTTTTTTCAGAGAATATGAATAACACCCAAACTTTTTCTCCACTCATTTTGGTCTCATCACTCCAAATTACCTTGTTCCAGAAGTTTTGAGGCTTGTCTCTGTGCAGTTACGTGTATTGTAGGTGAGATACTTTGTGGCATTTGCGCAGTAATAGCTTTATTCTGGCGACTCGACCATGCAGCCCATTTTCCTTCAAATGCCTCCTTATTGTGCATCTTGAAACAGCCACACCACTAGTTCTCAGAGAGTTCAGTATATCAGCTGATGTTATTTGTGGGTTTTTCTTTGTATCCCGAACACTTTACCTGGCATTTGTCACAGGTCACAGGTGAGGATGTTTCCTTTAGTAGCCATTCAAACCCATTTGTGGCAAATTCTGTGCATGTTATCAGGCAAAAATCACCAGGGTATGTGAACTTATGATCAGGGTCATTCGGATGTTTTGGGTTGTCATTAGGATTTAAAAAGAGAAAACACAGTAGTTTGACAATAAATGACTTCACCCAACTACTAACCATGAGTGGAGAAAAAGTTTTGGTGTTATCATACATATTCTCTGAAAAAAGGCCAAGAAAGCAAAAATTCTGCCGGGGTATGTAAACTTTTGAGCACAACTATATATATGTTGGGCATCAGGTTCCTGCCACTGTACAGCTGGAATCCAGAGATTTGCAACCGGCAGTCTCCCATTCCCCTTTGGCCGCAATGGAACCTGCTCAACAGACTCGACGGTCCTGGTGCTCTGCCCAGACCAGCAGTGTAGGATTGGTTGCTGCTGTCACCTCTGGTTCAGGTTTGACAATGCAGCCTGGCCAGCAGCAAAAGACTCCAGAATCTCAGTCCCTCCGTCGCTCCACTGAGCATGCTCATGGGACGTTTCCCCATTGGGGATCGGAAGTCACATGCTCAGGTCCTTCTCCAGCTCTGATTTGTCCATCAGGGGGATCTGGAAGGTTCCGGAAGGTCTCGGCTATAAAAGACTCGCATGGCCGCTCGGTCATGTGCTAATATAGACTCTTGTTATTATGTGTGTGAGTTAAGATGGATGCATGAGACTGGTGACTGACTTATTATGATCCCCCCTCCCTTGGATATTACGAATGTGGTTAGGGAATTAGTGGTCAGAGTAAGCGCCAGCAGTGGCTTTGTCTATGTGCCATTGAGCACCCCGCTCTCCACACGAGCGTTAGCGTCACAGTGCCATTCAGCACAAGGCACCTTTACACCGCACTAGCAGCTGCATTCCTTATAGTGGCACCGTGTGCAAGTTAAGCGCTTTCCCCAGCTCTGGAGGTTAGTGGCGTCCGCTGAGGCGGTGCAGTGCACACCTGATGCAATTAATATTCAGCATTGCTGTTCCTGACAACGCAATTGCGGTGTCGAGCACTCGTGGGTCTAGAAGGACTCTTTCCAGCGTCTCAGGGGCCGAGTCCTGTGACCATACACTAGTGCTCCTATAGCCGAGCTCTGTGAGCACAAACAGGCTCCATCGTTTATGTTCAGCGGTAGTGCGGCTCTGTGAAGCAACAGAGTCCGCCCCTGTATACAGCGGGTGACGTTACCCCGAATGTGTTTCTCCAGAAAACCGCCACATAGCATCTGCCATTAATGAGCAGCAGTTTACCACCCCTGCACGGTGGACCCCGGGCTGCGAACGCACCTTATTACCATCTTTATTATTTGGTGTGTTCCGCCAGCCCTAACATTATACTAGCGCCAGGGTCTGGCTAGTAATGATGAACAGCGACTGTTGCAGTACATCCGGCAGCTGCAGGGCAGGTTGGCGGCTCTCGAGCGTTCAGCCTCAGCTGCGGATGTTACTGCGGTCGCTGTTCAGGCAGCCACAGAGGCGTGATGATCATGTGGTGCAGAGTGTCTCGCGGTTCTTGGACACTCTGAAGCATGTCTTCCTGGGACTACGAGTCACCCATGACACTGCGCTCCGGCTGCTGGCATTGTCACAGGGCTCGTCCATGGTCAGTCACTTTGCTATCCAGTTCCGGACGCTGGCCTCGGAGTTAGAGTGGCCAGATAAGGTCCTCATTCAGGCATTCTGGAGAGGTTTGGCTGGCCATGTGAATGACGCTCTGGCCACCAGGGAGATTCCCGCTACACTGGAGGAGCTTATCACCATCTCCACCCGTATAGACCTTCGCTTTGCCGAGCGAAGGTTGGAGCGGTCACAGTGTAGGCAGAGGTTTAGGTTGGCACCCAGTTTTGCTAAATCTCTGGAATCTTCCGATCAGGCGTCCGAGCATCAGGGGGCTTCCTGTTGTGAGTTCATTTTCCCCTTCACCATTGAGGTCTGATGAACTCCCTCTTCTGGTGAAGGAAGGTAGTGAGGCTGATTACAAAGCACCTGAGCAGAATGATGATGACTGGGTGACTGGAATTGCTGACTGGATATAAGGCAGCCGACGCCCTTCTGCCTTGCGGGTGATTACTCTGAGGGATTCTTGGAGACCAGTCTGATTCCTGCTCCTCAAAAGCTAAGTTTTCTGCTCTACTTTTTGCATTTGTGTTTTGGTTTTGTTTTGCCTTGTTTTTCTGGATTTCTGCCTTTCCCTGCTGGGTGAGCTGAATTCCTTTTTGCTCTGTCTTCAGAAAATACCTGAGTACTGATATAGTCTTTTTGAAGCCTAGCGTCTTCAGGGCTTTTTTCCCTATCAGTCTGTTGGCTCTTGTTTTTGAGAGGGTTTTGGCGGATTGCAGACAGCAGCTTTTCTATTCTGTCCTATTTAGTTAGCTTGGGCCCCATCATTTGCTCAGCCTATCTTTCTATCTGTGTGAGTGTTTTTTCATCTTGCTTCACTGTCATTATATGTTGGGGGCTGCCTATTGCTTTGGGGTCTGCTCTGGGGCAGTTTAGATTTCCCTTTCTGTCTTTAGGCTATGTAGTTCTCCAGCTGTCATCGAGGGGTCTAGGGCACCGTAGGAACCCCCCACGGCTACTGCTAGTTGTTGTTGTTAGGTTCAGGGGTCTGCAATCCGATAGCTGCCAACTTCTCTAGTTTTCTGGACTTAGCTAGTATTTCTGCTTTTGCCTCCTACGGTGACTCATTCATAACAGCTTCCCGTGAGGGATCCAGGTCCCGTCCGCTCGAGCTCCTGTGATCTGTCATGCTTGCCGGCAGTCCGGTCACTTTGCCAACCTGGTGCCCACAGCGGCTGGGAAGACGCTCATCCCTAGTGGCTGTAGGAGGTGGCTCACTAGAATCCACAGTTTTTCCTTCAAGTTGTCCTTTAAGGGGACACTTGGGTTTGGTTCTTCCACTCTGGCGGTGGAGGTTTGCATGGATTCCAGAGCGGAGGGCAATTTTATGTCATCTGCCTTCGCTCAACGGCACACGATACCACTGCTTATGATGTCCAAGCCAGTCACCGTCAGAGTAGTGAACGGCGTGACTCTGCCTTCACAGATTTCCCACCAAACAGCTCCACTGATACTCTCGGTGTCTCCATCTCATCAGGAGATGATATCCCTCCTCGTTATGCCCGAGGGTATCGACCAGGTCCTTCTAGGGGTTCCCTGGTTGCGGTATCACTCTCGCCATATAGAGTGGTCCTCGGGGAGAATTCTTGGTTGGAGTAAGTCATGTGAGGGTAGATGTCTGAGGGAGTGCGTCCAGGTTGCCTCCACCGAGGTCCCCGCAGATCTTTCCTCACTCGCTAAACAGTATCGACAGTATGCGGACGTGTTCTCCAGAAAGGCAGTGGAGACCATTCCACCGCATCACCCCTATGACTGTCCTATTGACCTCTTGCCTGGTGCTGTGCCTCCCCGAGGTTGAGTCTATCCCCTATCTCTCCCGGAGACAGAGGCCATGTCTCAATACATCAGGGAGAATTTGGCAAGAGGATTCATTAGGAAGTCAGTGTCACCAGCGGGGGCGGGATTCTTCTTCGTCCAGAGGAAGAGTGGGGAACTACGTCCTTGCATCGATTACAGGGGTCTTAGCGCCATCACCGTTAAGAATAAGTATCCTCTGCCCCTGATAGCGGAGCTGTTTAATAGGCTATGGGGAGCAAGAGTGTTTACCAAGCTTGATCTGCGGGGGGCTTACAACCTGATTCGCATCCGTGATGGGGACGAATGGAAGACGGCATTCAACACCAGGAATGGGCACTACAAATACCTGGTGAAGCCCTTTGGGCTCTGTAATGCCCTGGCCATCTTCCAAGACTTTGTGAACGATATCTTCAAGGATATGCTTACCACCACGGTAGTGGTCTATCTGGGTGATATCCTCATCTACTCTCCAGATATTGACTCCCACCGGAGAGATGTTTGCAAAGTTTTCAACCTCCTGCGGGCAAACTCCCTCTATGCCAAGTTGGAGAAGTGTGTGTTTGAGCAGGAGTCCTTGCCTTTCCTGGGCTATATCATCTCCGCCCAGGATTTGTCCACCCAGGATTTGGCCATGGATCCTGCCAAGCTACAGGCGGTGATGGATTGGCAGGAACTCCATTCTCTCAAAGCGGTGCAGCGCTTTATGGGGTTCATAAATTACTATCGCCAATTCATCCCCCACTTCTCGACTTTGGTAGCGCCCTTGGTAGCCCTCACCAAGAAGGGTGCAAATCCCAAGTTGTGGTCGGAACCTGCCTCCAAGGCCTTCTCCTCCATTAAGTCCCATTTCGCTAGCGCTCCCATTCTGCATCGCCCCAATGTAGATAAGCCCTTCATTCTGTAAGTGGATGCCTCCTCTGTCGGTGCTGGAGTGGTCCTGTTTCAGAAGGACACGCAAGGTCGGAAGCACCCATGCTTCTTTTTCTCCAAGACCTTCACACCGGTGGAGAGGAATTATTCAAATTATTCCATCGGGGACAGGGAGTTGCTAGCGATGAAGTTGTCCTTCTTGGAGTGGAGACACCTCCTGGAGGGGACTCGCCACCCTTTCCAGGTGTTCACTGACCACAAGAACTTGGTGTACTTGCAAACAGCCCAGCAGCTAAATTCTCGCCAGGCCAGATGGTCCTTGTTCTTCTACCGGTTCCACTTCACCCTCCATTTTCTCTCCGGGGAGAAGAACGTCCGGTGTTATGATGAGTCACCGAAGGAGGAAAAAACAAAATACCAGCTAAGTCCAGAAAAACCAGAGAGGTTGGCAGCTATCGGATTGCAGACCCCTGAACCTATCCACAACATCTAGCAGTAGCCGTGGGGGGTTCCTACGGTGCCCTAGACCCCTCGATCACAGCTGGAGAGCTACATAGCCTAAAGACAGAAAGGGGAAAAACTTAACTGCCCCAGAGCAGACCCCAAAGCACTAGGCAGCCCCCAACATATGATGACGTGAAGCAAGATGAAAGCACTAACACAGATAGAAAGATAGGTTGAGCAAATGATGGGGCCCAAGCTAACTACATAGGACAGGATAGGAAAGCTGCTGTCTGCCATCCGCAAAAACCCTATCAAAATGAGCCAACCGACTGATAGGAAAAACAGGCCCTGAAGTCGCTAGGCTTCAAAAGACTATATCAGCACTCAGGCATATTCTGAAGACAGAGCAAAAGATCAACAGATCAGAGACAAAAATGGAATTCAGCTCACCCCCGGCCGGGGATGGCAGAACTCCCAAAAAACAAGGCAAAACAAAAACAAAACTGAAGAGTACAAAGCAGAGCAGAAAAACTTAGCTTTGAGACGCAGGAATCAGACTGGTCTCCAAGAATCCAGCAGGAAAATCACCAGCCAGGAAGAAGGGCGTCGGCAGCCTTATATCCAGTCCTCAATTGCAGCCACCCAGTTATCATCTAGCTGCCCAGATGTTTGGTAATCAGTCTCACTACCTTCCTTCACCAGAGGAGGGAGTTCATCAGACCTCAATAGTGAAGGGAAAAATGAACTCACAACAGTCCAGGCCGATGCTCTCTCCCGCTCCGTGGTGTCATCGGAGGAAGAGGAGGAGGAGCCTCGGCTGATCGTCTCATTCGAGAGCCTGAGGACTGTGGCTCCGGTCGCCATTGAGTCAGTACCTCCAGGCAAGACATTTGTCCCTGCCCGTCTGCGACCGGAGGTCCTCTCTTGGGCTCAATCGTCCAGGGTGGGTGGACATTTCGCTACAAAACGGACCTCTGAGCTTCTGGCGAGGACGTACTGGTGGCCGCATATGCCCCTTGACGTCAGGGATTATATTCAGGCATGCGTCTCTTGCGCCCAGAATAGGTCCTCTCGGCAGCGGCCCGCTGGGCTACTTTATCCCCTGCCGGTAGCGGACAGGCCCTGGGAGAAGGTTGCTATGGACTTTGGGGTGAGGCTACCCAAGTCCAGTGGCAGCTCGGTCATTTGGGTTGTCATGGACCATTTCTCCAAGATGGTGCACCTGGTACCTCTCTCCCGGTTACCTTCTGCACGGGGCCTGGCAGCATTGTTCATTAAGCACGTTTTCCACCTGCACAGCATGTTGGACAAGATTGTCAGCGACCGCGGTCCTCAGTTTGCGTCTCAGTTCTGGAGAGCGCTCCGTTCGCTGCTCAGCATTGAGCTAAATCTCTCCTCGGCCTATCATCCTGAGACGAACGGATTGGTAGAGAGAGACAACCAGACCCTGGTCACATATCTACGACATTTTGTCTCGGCCACGCAGGACAACTGGGCATCCTTGCTGCCGTGGGCGGAGTTCGCTTTGAACAACGCTGTGGCCGACTCCACCGGTCAGACCCCATTCCTCCTAAATTACAGCCAGCATCCACGCATCCCTGTGCCCATGCCCGTGTCATCCACCGACTCTAGGGTGGCAGACTGGGTGGTGGAGGCACGTGACATTTAGGATCGCACTCAGGATGCTATCTGAGCTTCCAAGGAGAGAATGAGGACCTCTGCTGATGCACACCGGCGCCCTGCTCTGACCTTTACCCCTGGCGACTTAGTGTGGCTCTCCGCCCCAAACATCAGGCTGCGGGTTGAGTCCGCTAAGTTCGCACCGCGCTACATTGGCCCCTTCAAGGTCCTTGAGCAGATCAGCCCTGTGGTATACTGTCTGGCCCTTCCGCCACACTTGGCTATCTCTGATACATTCCACGTGTCCCTCCTTAAGCCTGTTCACATGTCCCGGTTCTCCAAGTCATCTGCCGGGACATCAGACCTGTCTTCAGACGAGTTTGAGGTCAATGCCATCGTGGAATGCAAGGTGATGTGGGGCAAAAAGTTTTATTTGGTGAATTGGAAGGATCATGGTCCAGAGACTCGGACCTGGGAGCCAGTGGAGAACATCCACGCTCCGTTCCTCATTGCGGCGCTTGAGCGTAGCGAGGCTCAGAGGGGAGGGGGCGTAATGTTAGGCATCGGGTTCCTGCCACTGCACAGCAGGAATCCAGAGCCTTGCACTCGGCGGTCTCTCATTCTCCTCTCGGCTATAAAAGACTCGCATAGCCACTCGGTCATGCACTAGTATAGACTCTTGTTATTATGTGTGTGAGATAAGATGGATACATGAGACTGGTGACTGACTTTTTATGATTCCCCTCCCTTGGATATTACGAATGTGGTTAGGGAATTAGTAGTCAGAGTAAGCGCCAGCAGTGGCTTTGCCTATGTGCCACTGAGCACCCCGCTCTCCACACAAGCGTTAGTGTCACAGTGCCATTCAGCACAAGGCACCTTTGCACCGCACTAGCAGCCGCGTTCCTTATAGCGGCGCCGTGCGCAAGTTAAGCGCTTTCCCCCACTCTGGAGGTTAGTGGCGTCCGCTGAGGCGGTGCAGTGCACACCTGATGCAATTAATATTCAGCATTGCTGTTCTTGACTCTGCAGTTGCGGTGTCGAGCACTCGTGGGTCTAGAAGGACTCTTCCCAGCGTCTCAGGGGCCGAGTCCTGTGACCATACACTAGTGCTCCTATAGCCGAGCTCTGTAAGCACAAAAAGGCTCCAGTGTTTATGTTCAGCGGTAGTCCGGCTCTGTGAAGCAACAGAGTCCTCCCCTGTACACACCGGGCGACATTAACCTACATGTGTTTCTCCAGTATACTGCCATATAGCATCCGCCATTACTGAGCAGCAGTTTACCACCCCTGCACGATGCACCCCGGGCTGCAAACGCACCTTATTACCATCCTTATTACTTGGTGCGTTCCGCCATGTACTGTATCTCCACACACACATATGCCCTGACAATGGTGTCACAGTATCAGAATTCTATAGAGTGACGATGTCACAAAGGTAAAGATGTAGGAAGAGTTGATAAAAGGCCGACACACGAACATTCTAACTGAGGGTTTTAGAGTTTGTGAGTTTGGATTTAGTTTTGCGTTTCTGTTGAGCAAAATGCCTAAAAATAAGCGCTTTATTATGGAATCTGATACAGAGAACAGCGGCAGAAGTCACCAGGTGAGTGATGACTCTTGTATTCATCATTTGTGGGTTTTTGTAAGTCACTTTTGTGTTTCTTTTTTACTTGCCGCATTTGATTACTTACTTTTATTTGCCACATTCATCAACATGAATTTTTCCCAAAGTAAAAAAAGGACTGGTCTTTTTTTTCCCTGCGTTTAACTATTTTTGCTCCTTTTTTAACACAGAAAAGTCAAATATTTTCCAAAATGTCGCAAAAATTTAGCTTTGACCTTAAAAACTATGACAGTATGAATCACTCTGTGGTAATACTGGAGATCATTTGGGGCAAATCTTGCATCTTTTTGAAAAATTGCAAATAATGAACCAGGCAAAAATATCTGAAAACCCCAAATCCCTACACCAGTAGTAAGCAAAAAAAAGGGTGAGCTCATATAAAATAGTCTTCAAATATGGTGAATTTGCTGAAAAAAAAAGGCTCAAAGCTCCAAAAAAACATACACACATGTAGGAATTTCTAAGGGTATGTGCACACGTAGTGAAATCTGCTGCGTTGTACAGTACCTTTATTTTCAATTTTAAAAAAAACGCAGTGCAAAATCCACGCGGTTTTGCTGCGGTTTACAATCCGCAGCATGTCAATTGTTTGGTGCAGAAACGCTGCAGTTTTACACCTCATCCATTATGAGGTGTAAAACCGCAGGGCAAAACCGCAGGCCAAACCGCAGATAGGATTTACCTGCGGTTTTCTCTCCAAAAGCCGCACACCCAAAAAACTACGTGTGCACATAGCCTAAAAATTGAAAGCAAAAATCATTATATATTTTATTTTTTTCTTCCCAGTCACCGGTCAATGGAAAATGCCGCAGAGTTTCTGCATCCGACATACAGGACGGCAGCAGTGATGAGAACATCCATCAGGTGAGCCCTCATTTCTCTACAGCGCGGTCTGTAGCTTTGGGTTTCAATAAGGAATGGACGCCGCATTCTGAGATAATGCCGCCATATCGCGGTGGCTTATATCTCACTGTTTGTGTTTCTTGATTTCAGTCTCATCCACTTATTCCGAGGTCTCCGAGGAGCCTTGGAGATGAAGATGGCGGCTCTGGTTCCCACCTGCTAAATACGGAGTCAGGTATGTGACAAAGCGTCTGGAAGGATCATAAACTCCTTCCTGTAAAATAAGAAATTAGACTTTTGATTAATAAAACTAAACGACACAGAAGTAAATGATTATATTTGTTCTTTTCTCCAGAGTCCACATCTCACCAATCCAACTTTGTGTAGGAAGAGACAGCGAGGTAATGTATTCCTATATATCCGTATTATCTGTGTCATATTCATGTTATCTGGTCACTAGGTGGCGCGGTTATTGGTATATTCTCAGATAAGGCGTCAGCTGTGTGTCTGCAGGTCGTGTACGACCATAGTATATATCTTTGATGTTTTCTTATCAGGAAACAGGAGCGTCCCATCAATAACTGTTTCCTGAGAGATCTGTCTTCTCCCACATCCAAATACGTCACCAACTTTCATAAGAACAAACAGAAGTTGATACGACGTTTGTATAAGTTTTTTAACCGGACCGTCTTTGAGAACCAGGTATTCAGTTATAATACACACCCAGAATAGGGCGATACGGGGATGAAGGGTTAGAGCTAGGATTAGAATATCCAGCGTATACAGTATATACGTTTATATTCTGTAGGTATAGGGTGATATGGGGGATAGTGACTGGAGGGTTAGAGCTAGGGTAAGTCTATCCAGTGTATATAGTATATACCTCTATATTTTGTATTTTCTCCTTCTTTCCTCTGTAGCTTCCTGCAGATTTGGATATCAGCTGGAATAAAAGACTGCGTAAAATAGCCGGGCGCACCGGCTTCATGCTGGTTAATGGGCAGCGCTATGCCATCATCCAGTTATCAGATAAAGTCTGCGATTCTGCAGGTAGGCTTCACATCGGGCACAATTTATGGGTTTGCTGCGGTGACATCTTCCGTACATCTTTACTCCTGATTGTAATAAAATGCTGCTTTGTCCTCAGATCGAGTACGAGACACAATTATCCATGAGATGTGTCATGTTGCCTGCTGGCTCATCAATGGTAATGGAGACTGTAGCCATCACCAGCTATGGATGCAGTATTGCGAGAAGGTGGCACAGATCCACCCTGACCTCCCGCCCATTACCGTACTCCACAGTTGGGAGTGCCACTATCCAGTGCTATACCAGTGCTCAGGGTGCCAGGGCAGGTAAGATATGACGCACATTAACCATGGACAGAGCCTGATACTGGATGGGCGGATATTCCTGTATTTTTATGTGAGTTTTAGTTGCTTTACGATTCTGCACTCAGACGTGGAGGAGCTCTGTCATTGATGTTGGATGTGTTTGTACCTTTCGGATCAGTCTTCTATATAAGCCTTTTCTCTCACCATAGAGTCGGACGATGGACGAATTCTCTAAACACTGAGAAGTACGTGTGCAGCCACTGTGACGGCAAATTTTTTCTTGTAACCCCAACCTGAGGAGATCTATTAGCCATAAGATCGGCCGGACAAGATGGCAGCACATGGACAACGTCATCCATCTCAGTCATCCACCTCAACAGCGTCTTCTCACCATCTCGCGGGCAGCACTGGAGTCTGCAGCACCCGGGTGTTGGAAGCAAATCCGACCATGGACTTCTGCATGGAGTTTGCATGTTCTCCCCGTGTCTGCGTGGATTTCCTCCAGGTTCTCCGGTTTTCACCCACATTCCAAAGACATACAGATAGGTGAAATTTGGACTTACTTCCAAATTGTCCTTAAAATAAATGATCCCAGTACATCACCGAAAAACATGTTGGTGCTATGTCATTAACTGGGAATAAATCCACATAAAAAATGTATTTTTGTTATGTTTCTTGGTGTCAGTTATTCAGTGTACAGATCTTTTTAGAGAAAATGAAGTTGCTCGCTGAATCATGGGCTAAACTAGAAGAGTCAAAGAGGTTCTGCAGCAGCTGACGTGTTCATTATAACATAGTAATTAGAGGCCAAACTGCTGGTGCTATGTCTGAAAATAGGAAATTAGAACTTCAGATCAATCAATCACTATTGCCCAGGACCAGACCAGTCCATTCCCTCTGCCCAGCCATTGACTTCTCCTGCCCAGAGTCTGAGACAAGTAATTTTGATTCACAGGCAGATAAGGCAAATTGTGTCTACACTTCATATCAATTCCTACTCACCTTATTTTCATATTGAAGAGATTCTAAAAAGAGATCTGACAAGGGAAGTGCAGAACTTTTTATCCGATGTTCCTCCATTTACATAGAGCATACATAGAGCATGCCTACAAACACCACCAAACCGGTGCACTAATCGTGAGTAGGGCATAGGACACTTTCATCAGACCAGACCCCAGACCAGACCCCTAATCAAACACACACTTAACACCAGTCACCCCCATATAAATATAGAGTAGATCCAGAATACATACAGGTACATGCACCCGAACAAACCATCAGACTCCTGTTCACCAAATTGCTGTCACCACATTTTGCATGCCCTACAATGGGAAGATATCCAGTTTTGCGTGCGGCCACGTCTCCACAGATGTATAAGAAGAATGCCGAGGGTGGAAATTGAGAAAAGGAGGTTAATATACAGGTAAGGATCCCAGAGGTGAAAAATATAGCCTTTCCTGTGAAGGGTAATGTTACACGTAGTGACCACAGAAGAATAAAACTGTAGTGGATGGGTGGAAACCATGTGTACGGAGCTGCTGTGGACAATGAGAGGCAGAGACCTGGGTATGAGGCCCACCGTGTACTCACCAATTTCTCTGTTGGTCACTTCAAACCTTAATTAATACCTATAATACATATAATTAAATTATAAGAGATTATCTTCCTGATTAGAGATGAGCAAACCTTTCAAGGTTTGGTTTGGTTCGATTTGGCAAACGTTTCAGACTGTATAAAAGGTCTCTGAGACAACTTCTACTACGGGCAACCCACCAGATGGAGATCCAACTTGAAGTCTCCACAACTCAAAAAATAATTAGCACACACCACTAAAGTGACATAAATTTCCACAGAAATTTGGATAGGACGAGACGGTGTTTGTTCAGTTGAGCTTTCATTAACATTAACACATTACCCAAGTATACGTCAAACACCAAGCCTATTCCCCCTTCCACCACGACCACACTTTTTCCCGCTCATCTTGTATATACCCTTCATCTCCTGTAACCTGCTGATTCACAACCTGCTGATACCAAATTGTTCTATTTTGATCTCATCTGACCACATGACCTTCTCCCATGTCTCTTCTGTATCATCCAGATGGTCATTGGCAAATTTAAAAGCGAGCCTGGACATGTGCTGGTGTGAGCAGGGGAACCTTACGTGCCCTGCAGGATTTTAATCCTTGACGGCGTAGTGCATTACTAATGGTAATGTTTGAGACTGTGGTCTCAGCTCTCTTCAGGTCATTGACCAGGTCCTCCCATGTAGTTTTGTGCTGATTCCTGACTATTCTCAGAATAATCCTTACCCCTTGATGTGAGATCCTGCATGGAGCCCCAGACCAAGGAAGACAGACAGTCATCTTGTGTTTCTTCCATTTTCTAATAATTGTGCCAACAGTTGTTGCCCTCTCATCAATCTATTTACCTATTGTCCGGCAGCCCATGCTAGCCTTGTGCAAGTGTACAATTTTGTCCCTGGTGTCTTAGACAGCTCTTTGATCTTGGCCATGGTGGAGAGGTTGCAGTGTGATTGATTGTGTGGACAGGCGTCTTTTATACAGGTATTGAGTTTAAACAGGTGCAATCAATGCAGGTAATGAGTGCAGAGTAGGAGGCTTCTTAACGAAAAACAAACAGGTTTATGACAGCCAGAATTTTTGCTGGTTGGTAGGTGATCAAATCTTTATTTAATACAAGAAAATGCAATTTAATTATTTAAAAATCATACAATGTGATTTTCTGGATTTTTATTTAAGACTCCATCTTTCACACTTGAAGTATAACTACGATAAAAATTACAGACCTCTCCATTCTTTGTAGGTGGGAAAACATCCAAAATCGGCAGCGTTTCAAATACTTATTTTCCCCCACTGTATATGCAGTGGCGTAGCGTGGGGGGGGCGGGGGGGGCGGTCCGCCCCAGGCGGCACGTGTGTGGGGGCGGCGCGGCAGCAGAAGCAATTCCTCTCCTCTGTGGGAGAAGCGCGGAGCCTGGACTCACTGACTGTACATTTCGGCCTGCGGGGCTGTGCAGTGAGGGGGTAATGTAATGCAGCCTCTTCCCACCCTTCCTCCATCCTTCTCCTCCGCCTATCGGGAGTCTCTGTACCCCTGCTACCTAGCAGCTTCTCCCTCCTCTCCGCCTGGACCCTCAGTGAGCAGCGCTGCGCTGGGCAGAGGCAGTGCTGACGTCAGCCCCGCTGCACTGGAGGACTGTCATGGTGGGATGGTCGCGACTGCCAGGAATGTGATGCACACAAGGAGCCATGTTAGGAAGAGCCAAGCAGTGAGCTGGTGAGTGCGGGGCTGGGGTAAGGTGGTCTGCGGCTGCCCCCGGCGGCCCTGTGTGCAGGCAGCTGTCATCCTCATCACAGGCTGCGCTGGGTGTGTGTCTGCCTCCATTGTGTGCAGCTAAGTGCCACCAACACCGCTGCCTGTGTCTCACCATGTGCAGCAGCGAAAGGATCTGTGCATGCAGCCACACTGTGTGTGTGTGTATGTACACTTATGTGTGTGTGTGTGTGTGTATGTACACCTGTGTGTGTGTGTGTGTGTGTATGTACACCTGTGTGTGTGTGTGTATGTACACTTATGTGTGTATGTACACTTATGTGTGTGTGTGTATGTACACTTATGTGTGTGTGTGTATGTACACCTGTGTGTGTGTGTATGTACACCTGTGTGTGTGTGTGTATGTACACCTGTGTGTATGTCTGTGTGTGTGTGTGTACACCTGTGTGTGTGTGTACACCTGTGTGTGTGTGTGTGTACACCTGTGTGTGTGTGTACACCTGTGTGTGTATCCACCTATGTGTGTGTACACCTGTGTGTGTGTGTGTCTGTGTGTGTGTACACCTGTGTGTGTGTATCCACCTATGTGTGTGTACACCTGTATTTGTGTATGCCTGTGTGTGTGTGTGTCTGTGTGTGTGTGTGTACGCCTGTGTGTGTGTCTGTGTATATACACCTATGTGTGTGTGTATGCCTGTGTTTGTGTATGCCTGTGTGTGTGTGTGTGTGTATACACCTGTGTGTGTGTGTGTACGCCCGTGTGTGTGTATCCACCTATGTGTGTGTATGTACACCTATGTGTGTGTGTGTACACCTGTGTGTGTGTATCCACCTATGTGTGTGTATGTATACACCTGTGTGTGTGTACACCTGTGTGTGTATCCACCTATGTGTGTGTACACCTGTGTGTGTCTGTGTGTGTGTGTACGCCTGTGTGTGTGTGTCTGTGTCTGTGTGTGTGTGTGTATACACCTGTGTGTGTGTACGCCTGTGTGTGTGTGTCTGTGTATATACACCTATGTGTGTGTGTATGCCTGTGTGTGTGTGTGTGTATACACCTGTGTGTGTGTGTGTGTACGCCCGTGTGTGTGTATCCACCTATGTGTGTGTGTGTACACCTGTGTGTGTGTATCCACCTATGTGTGTGTATGTATACACCTGTGTGTGTATCCACCTATGTGTGTGTACACCTGTGTTTGTGTATGCCTGTGTGTGTGTGTCTGTGTGTGTGTGTACGCCTGTGTGTGTGTGTCTGTGTGTGTGTGTGTGTATACACCTGTGTGTGTGTACGCCTGTGTGTGTGTGTCTGTGTATATACACCTATGTGTGTGTGTATGCCTGTGTGTGTGTCTGTGTATACACCTGTGTGTGTGTATGCCTGTGTCTGTGTATACACCTGTGTGTGTGTATGCCTGTGTGTGTGTGTGTGTATACACCTGTGTGTGTACACTCTGCGCATGTGTCAGCACAGCAGCAGCTCTGCTTTCCTAGGTTTTCTGTCCCGTCCTGGCACCGTAGCAGCTGCAGAGGCTCCGCCCTATTGATGCTCCCGGGAGGAGGAAAGAATATGGCGGTGCTGCTGCCCCGGCTGGGAGCGAGAGGAAAAGGGTAGGACAGTACTGCACGGGGTGAGGTGGGATACTGGGGAGCATGGTATGGAGGCGATTTGTGGGAGAGGCTGCTGGGTGCACCGCGGCCATTACCGGAGAATGCACCACCAACATCTGTACGGGAGAAGCCACAGACAGCTGTCACATGCCACATAGACATCACACCACAGGTGTCCTAATACAATAATCATCCCCCATATAAGTGTTCTCGTACATCCCCCCATATATACGTGTCCTCGTACATCTCCCCCTATACGTGTCCTCGTACATCTCCCCCTATACGTGTCCTCGTACATCCCCCCTATACGTGTCCTCGTACATCCCCCCCTATACGTGTCCTCGTACATCCCCCCATATACGTGTCCTCGTACATCCCCCCATATACGTGTCCTCGTACATCTCCTCCCCATATATTTTCTGTTTTTTTCTGTCACATTATTAAAAATTATTATTAAAAAAAGCCATTAGGTCTTCATCCAGCATCATCAAGCTAATACATACATATATATATAGAGAACTGCAAGAAGATGAAAGTCTAGAAATGTAGAAATAATAACAGCAGAGTTAGTAGCAGACTAAAAATTAGATCTTTGAGTGTAGTGTGGGCTCTCCTGATGCTTCCGGATTATCATCGACCAAAGGGGCGGCAAATTTTTCGACCGCCCCGGGCGCCACAAACAGTTGCTACGCCACTGTGTATATGTATATGTCCACACACACACATATTCTCTGACTAATAGTCAGAGGTGATAAAAGGCCGGCTCACGAACATTCTGAGGGTTTTAGAGTTAGTGGAGTTTGGATTTTGTTTTGCGTTTCTGTTGAGCAAAATGCCTAAAAAATAAGCTCTTTATTATGGAATCTGATACAGAGAACAGCGGCAGCAGTGACCAGGTGAGTGATGATTCCTGTATTCATCATTTATAGGGTTCTTTTCAAGTCACTTTTCTGTTCCTTTTTTACCTGCGGCATTTGATGACTTACTTTTGTTTGCCACATTCATCAACATGGGGCACTCTTTTCATCAATTTTTCCAAAAGTAAAAAAAAATGGTCTTTTTTTCCCCCCTTAATTTAACTATTTTTGCCACGTTTTAACACAAAAAAGTCAACTTTTTCCAAAATGTCGCAAAAAATAAACTTTAACCTTTAAAACTATGACATTATGAATCACTCAGGGGTAAGACGAGAACATTTCAGATAAATCTTGCATTTTTTTGAAAAGTTACAAATAATGAACCAGGCAGAAATATCTGGAAACCCCAAATCCCGACACCAAAATTAAGCAAAAAAAAATGGGTGAACTCATGTAAAATAGTCTTCAAATATGGTGAATGTGATGCAAAAAAAGACTCAAAACACTAAAAAAAATTCTAGGAATGGATCAGGCCCTATGTGTTAAGCACTAGTAGCTTGGTAACTCTCCTCTGCTGTACCCCAGGACCAGACCTTATACCCTACACAATATTACATACATTTTAAAATTGACTCTCGATAATAATAAGATATTTTGGTTTCAAATTTCTAAAAATTGGAGGCAAAAATCATTATGTTTTTTATTTTTTTCTTCCCAGTCACCGGTCAATGGAAAACGCCGCAGAGTCTCTGCGTCCAACATACAGGACGGCAGCAGTGATGAGAACGTCCATCAGGTGAACCCTCCTTTCTCTACAGTGCGGTCTGTAGCTTTGGGTTTCAACAAGAAATGGACACCGCATTCTGAGATAATGCCACCATATCGCAGCGTCTTAATTCTCAATGTTTGTGTTTCTTGATTTCAGTCTCATCCACTTATTCCGAGGTCTCCGAGGAGCCTTGGAAATGAAGATGGCGGCTCTGGTTCCCACCTGCTAAATACGGAGTCAGGTATGTGATAAATCGTCTGGAAGGATCATAAACTCCTTCCTGTAAAATAAGAAATTAGACTTTTGATTATTAAAACTGAACGACACAGAAGTAAATGATTATATTTTTTCTTTTCTCCAGAGCCCACATCTCACCAATCCAACTTTGTGCAGGAGGAGACAGCGAGGTAATGTATTCCTATATATCCCCATTATCGGGGTCATGTTCATGTTATCTGGTCACTAGGTGGCGCGGTTATTGGCATATTCTCAAATAAGGCGTCAGCTGTGTGTCTGCAGGTCGAGTACGACCATAGTATAATTTTTTGATGTTTTCTTACCAGGAGACAGGAGCGTTATAATACACACCCCAAATAGGGCGATATGGAGAAGAAGGGTTAGAGCTAGGGTTAAAGTATCCAGTGTATATAGAATATACCTCTATATTCTGTAGGTATAGGGCAGTGATGGCTAACCTTGGCACTCCAGCTGTAGTAAAACTACAACTCCCAGCATGCCCTTGCAACCTGCAGCAGTTGAGGCAGCAGTTGAGGAATGCTTGGAGTTGTAGTTCTCCAACAGCGGGAGTGCCAAGGTTCGCCATCATGGTATAGGGTGATATGGGGATAGTGATGGGAGAGTTAGAGCTGGGGTTACTGTATCCAGTGTATATAGTATATACCTCTATATTCTGTAGGTATAGGGTGATATGGGGGACAGTGACTGGAGGGTTAGAGCTAGGGTAAGTGTATCCAGTGTATGTAGTATATACCTCTATATTTTGTATTTTCTCCTTCTTTCCTCTGTATCTTCCTGTAGATTTGGACATCAGCTGGAATAAAAGACTGCGTAGCACAGCCGGCCGCACCGGCATGAAGCTGGTTAATGGGCAGCGCTACGCCATGATCCAGTTATCGGATAAAGTCTGCGATTCTGCAGGTAGGCTTCACATCGGGCACAATTTATGGATTTGCTGCGGTGAAATCTTCCGTACGTCTTTACTCATGATTTTAATTAAATGCTGCTTTTTCCTTAGATCAACTTAGAGACACCATTATCCATGAGATGTGTCATGCTGCCTGCTGGCTCATCGATGGTAATGGAGACTTTGGCCATCACCAGCTATGGATGCAGTATTGTGAGAAGGTGGCACAGATCCACCCTGACCTCCCGCCCATTACCGTAATCCACAGTTGGGAGCGCCACTACCCGGTGCTTTACCAGTGCTCAGGGTGCCAGGGCAGGTAAGATATGACGCATATTAACCATGGACAGAGCCTGACACTGGATGGGCGGATATTCCTGTATTTTTATGTGAACGTTTTAGTTGCTTTACGATTCTGCACTCAGACATGGAGGAGCTCTGTCATTGATGTTGGATGTGTTTGTACCTTTCGGATCAGTCTTTTATATAAGCCTTTTCTCTCTCCATAGAATCGGACGTTGGATGAATTCTCTAAACACTGAGGAGAACGTCTGCAGCCGCTGCTACAGCAAATTTTTTCTTGTAACCCCAACTTGAGGGGATCTATTAGCCATAAGATCGGCCGGACAAGATGGCAACACTTGGACAACGTCATCCATCTCAGTCTTCCACCATAACAGCGTCTTCTCACCATCTCGCGGGCAGCACGGTGACTCAGTGGTTAGCACTGGAGTCACCCGGGTGTTGGAAGTAAATCCAACCACGGACTTCTGCATGGAGTTTGTATGTTCTCCCCGTGTCTGCGTGGGTTTGCTCCAGGTTCTCCGGTTTCCTCCCACATTCCAAAGACATACTGATAGGTGAAATTCGGACATCCTTCCAAATTGTACTTAAAATAAATGATCCCAGTACATCACCGAAAAACATGTTGGTGCTATGTCATAAACTGGGAATAAATCCACATAAAAAATGTATTTTTTGTTATGTTTCTTGGTGTCAGTCATTCAGTGTACAGATCTTTTTAGAGAAAATAAAGCTGATCATCAAATCGTCGGCTAAACTAGAAGAGTCAAAGAGGTTCTGAAGCAGCTGACATGTACATTATAACACATTGTTTAGAGGCCAAAGTGCTGGTGCTATGTATGGAAATAGGAAATTAGAACTTCAGATCAATCAATCACTATTGCCCAGGACCAGACCAGTCCGTTCCCTCTGCCCAGCCATTGACTTCTCCTGCCCAGAGTCTGAGACAAGTAATTTTGATTCACAGGTAGTTAAGGCAAATTGTGTCTACCCTTCCTATCAATTCCTACTCACCTTATTTTGACATTAAGGAGATTCTAAAAGGAGATCTGACAAGGAAAGCGCAGAACTTTTTATCCTATGTTCGTCCATTTATATGGTGCATGTGGAGCATTAATCGTGAGTACGGCATAGGACATTTTTATTAATTTCCAAATAGCTTCTTTTCCAGGTTAAATTCAGGCCATAGAGCCCAAAATAAGTTCAGCTTTCAAACAACAAAATTATTAGTGACCCAGATTAGATTCAGGAATTAACAAAGACCCCAGCCCAGACCCCTTAACAATCACATACTGCACACAGTCACTCCCATATAAATATAGAGCAGATACAGAATACATATACTGTAGGTACATGCTCCAGAACAAAACAACCTGACTCCTATTAACCAATTTGCTGTCACCACATTTTCCATGCCCCACAATGGGAAGGCGTCCACGTCTGCCTGTGGCCACTTCTCCACAGATGTATAGGAAGAATGCAGTGAACAGAAATTGGGAAGAGTTTAATATACAGGTAAGGATCCCAGAGGTGAAAATCATAGCCTTTCTTGTGAAGGGTAATTTCACACGTTGTGACCACAGAAGAATAAAACTGAAACAAATTCACCGGATCTGTAATGTCTTCCTGATCAGTAGGGTCCCAGGGGTCAGACGGATCAGAAAGGGGCTCTGAAATGCCATATTGTAATGGATCGGTGGCCATGCATGTGTATGGCCACTCCAGTCATAGTCTATAAGAATATTAGAGATAGCTGAAAGCTGTGTTTGGTTATCTCCAGCAGACCCATAGACAATGAACAGAGCAGAAGTGCACATGTACGGCCACCAATCTATCCTGACAGGACAGTTCAGAGCTAATTCTCCGTGAACTCCTACCAATCAGTATATTATCCTTTTTTACTTTTGATTGGTCATGCTTTAACCCTGCCTTTGGTTTTCTCCAGAAGGGGAGAGAGGGGGTCCATATTGGTTGTTGCCAAGTCTCTTAGTCCCATTGGAACTTGTGTATTTAGGAGGTGTAAGTTCCTTTACTTTCTAGATAGTGGATGTGTGGCGCCCTGCATCTTTACAGCCATGAAAGGGTTATATATGTACTGTTTTGTATCTGTTTTGTGAGCAATGGGAGTTATGCTTCTCTGCTAAAGACAACAACACACACAATTTACCTCACTCCCTTACTTGTCTGAAGCTTAGAGCTTTGCAGACATACCCAAACTGGGAGGGGGAGGAGTCGAGAGTCGTCGTTTTCAGTGAAGAAGAAGGTGGAGAGAGAATAAAGAATGCTCCTGGAAGCCATGACATGCGCTTTCTCCAGGAGCAAAGCTAATAAGAATCAGGGAGTGAGGGGCTTCAGAGCAGGGTGGTAAGCTGAGAGACTTTGTGAGTTTATACAACCAACAATAGTGTTTTCCCCAGAAAGACTGCAGCAAACTAGGATCAGTGAAGGATTGTGCAAGAAGAAACTTGATCTGCACACAAGATCCAAGCTGCAAGTTGCCAGAGGAGGAAAACACAGTGAGTAAGCGTTGTACTAGAAGTTCTAAACTCCGGGAAGCCTTGGTCCCAGAAGGGACTAGAATAGCAGGAAGCTTACACCGAGTCACAGCAGAATGAAGGATAACTCCCATTCTGCAGAGCAGACTGTAACCTGGTGAGAGTTGTAATATCTCCTCTGAACTGCACCTGAACTACAGTAAATGATAAAGTGACTTTCCTTGTCTCCTGCCTTATTACTCCGTGCCTTCTACTTCCATCACAATCTCTGGGGGTCAGCCCTGGTTGGAGGGGGTTAAACATCTGCACTGCCATCACCATCTACTCACCCAGGGATCATCTGCAGTGCTGGATATACTACAGTCGAACACTCCAACTGGCATCATGAATCACTACATAAACTTTATCCCTAATTAATTCTCCCTTTTACATGACCGCCTGGGGCAATGGATGGGGTCACTGCCACTGTGACACATCCCTTTAAGATGACCGGCCCGGTATTGAGTATCCCACGGCCTCTGGGGCGTGTCATTTTAGCGTCACAAACAGGATACCATGCGTGCCTAAAGTCCTACAGGAGCAACAACCTGCAGCAACTGAAGCGGTTAGTCGCACCCCTGCAAGGGTTAACTAGAGGGGGAAGATGTCTAATCCCGGTAGCGCTCAGGGTGCAGCAGTTGCAGCTCCCATAATGCATAAATAAAGCCAAATCTCCACATTCGTCGCATAAACATTTATATTGTGCAGACATTGTATCTTATTTCTAATCTCCTACTGCAGACCTGGGCAAAGTGCCGCCCACGGGCCACATCTGGCACTCTGGCTGTCTCAGTCCGGCCCGTGGACCGAGACAGCTGTGGGACTGGAAACCTGAGGTCCGCCGGACGCACCGTGCCTGCCGCTCGCTGCCTCCCTAGGCGCAGAAAGCATTGGTGGAGGAGGGGCCTTCGGCCACTTCCTCCACCAATCAGCGTGTGAAACAGCTGACACGATGAGTCGATGACGTCATTTTTTCGCGTCAGCTGTGTACCACCGGAGAGTCAGCACTACGGTGGCAGGGAGAAGAGCAGAGCGCCAGGGAATGGGACCGAGATGAGTATGTGGTGTTTTTTTTCATGTGTATGAACATGGGGATTCTCTGGAAGAGAACATGGGGATTCTATGGGGGTGAACATGAGGATTCTATGGGGTGAACATGGGGATTCTATGGGGAGGTGAACATGGGGATTCTATGGGGGTGAACATGGGGATTCTATGGGGTGAACATGGGGATTCTATGGGGGTGAACATGGGGATTCTATGGAAGTAAACATTGGGATTCTATGGAGTAAATGGGGATTCTATGGGGGTAATCATGGAGATTCTATTAGGTAAACATGGGGATTCTATGCAGGTGATATACAACACATGGGGATTCTATGGGGTGAACATGGGGATTCTATGGGGTGAACATGGGGATTCTATGGGGGTGAACATGGGGATTCTATGGAAGTAAACATTGGGATTCTATGGGGTAAATGGGGATTCTATGGGGGTGATCATGGGGATTCTATGGGGTAAACATGGGGGTTCTATGCGGGTGACGTACAGCACATGGGGATTCTATGGGGGTGAACATGGGGATTATATGGGGTAAACATGGGGATTCTATGGGGTAAACATGGGGATTCTATGGGGTGAACATGAGGATTCTATGCTTATGAAGTACAGCACATGGGGATTCTATGGAGGTGACAACATGCAGCACATGGGGATTCTATGGGGGTGACATGCAGCACATGAGGAGGCTATGGGAAGGCTGTATACTGTCATGCAGTACATGGGAAGGCTGTGTGAGGCTCATGCAGTTAATAGGGAGGCCGTCTGGGGCTCATGCAATATATGGGGAGGCTGTGGGGGCCTCATTCAGTATGTGGAGAGACTGTAGGGCTCATGCAGTATATGGGGGAGGCTGTGTGGGGCTCATGCTGTACATGGGGAGGCCGTCTGGGGCTCATGCTGTACATGGGGAGGCCGTCTGGGGCTCATGCAATATATTGGGAGGCTGTGTGGGGCTCATGCAGTATATGGGGAGGCTGTGTGGGGATCATGAAGTATATGGGGAGGCTGTGTGGGGCTCATGCAATATATGGGAGGCTGGGGGGGCCTCATTCAGTATGTGGAGAGACTGTAGGGCTCATGCTGTATATAAGAAGGCTGTGTGGGGTCATGCAGTATATAATAAGGCTGTGTGGGGCTCATGCAGTATATGGGGGAGGCTGTGTGGGGCTCATGCAATATATGGGGAGGCTGTGTGGGGCTCATGCAATATATGGGGAGGCTATGTGAGGCTCATGCTGTATATAAGGGGCTGTGAGGGGGTTTAAAGATATATAGGGTGGTGTCAGCATACTTAATTCTGCTCAATATTAAGTAACATAAACATAGTAACATAGTTTTGAAGGCTGAAGGAAGACCTTATGGCCATCTAGTTCAGCCTATTTTTAGTGCAGCTGTTCTGCATTGTTGATCCTGGGGAAGGCAAAAAACCCACAGAGTAGAAGCCAATTTTCTCCATAGGGAAAAAAAATTCCTTCCCCTAAGCTGGGTCAACCATCTACCTATAATATTCTGTTATTCGTAACCTTCTATACTGTTACTCACAAGAAAAGCCTCCATTCCTATCTTAAATTCATTCAGTGAGTTGGCCATCACCACTTCCTCAGGAAGAGAATTCCAGAGCCTCGCTGCTCTTACCGTGAAGAACCCTCTTCTATGCTGGTGCAGAAATTGTCTTTCCTCCAAACGAAGAGAAAAAACACACCAGCACTGGAATATAATAAACCAATCTATTCTTAGTAACTATAATAATAATAATAATAACAATAAAAAATATATATACCACCAGTGTTAGTGAAATTAGTGATTGCACACTATTAAGGATAAAACACACCAACCAACCAATCAAAGGACCTCTTAACCATAAAAAACCAGACAGGGTGTATTTATTAGATTATATTTTATTTTATTTATACAGGTGGTTACATTAAAACCAATTAAAACCAAAAAGAGTGCACGTATAGGAACAGTTTCCACAAAATTGTAAAATGATGAGACCCAATTTATGTATAAATCAAATATGCATACCCCACATGTTGTAAAATAACAATTTGAAAAGGATTGTAAAAAAGGTGCAAAAACTACATAAAAATCATTATAATACATAAAAAATAATTAACAAACAAAGTGCAATGTGCAATGTGCAAAATTGTCACACAGTGAATCATATATTAAAAAAAAAAAAAAAAAAAAAATTTTTAAAAAGGAAAAAACACATGAACACATATGCTTTTAAACATCAATTGTGTGTATTCACAAAACTTCCATATATCCAAAGTAAAGTGCAAAGTGCCTGTGCAATAGAATCATGCACAATATATGAAACAACCAGTGCCACCTTTTCATTAGAAAATTACAACTCTTTACATATACAGAGGTATGCCATGAACAGATCCTTTACCTATACGGGTCACCACGTCCCTATCACACGCTCCCCGACGCACGTTTCGGAATCCTTTCCTTCATCAGGGGGTGGCTACATAATGGATCCGGAGGTTTTTTTATATGTGGAGGCTTAATCACGCCAATCTGCTTATTGGCGCTGATTGTGATAGCGGTGCTCCGGGTGTGGGGGTGGCGCATGCGCAGTCCGGAGGTCCCACAATCCCAAGCGCCGGACCACATGACCGGAACACACTGGCACTAAGCCCGGCGTTACCAAGGTCACGAGGACGCAGCAGATCAGGACGTGGGACACGGAGCACGCATGCGCACCACCAGGAGCAGCGCATCAAATGTAATAGGGCAGAAATTCCACCATCAATCCATTATATTACATTATATCTCTCAATTGATAACAAGGTTACTATACATCGTACAAAAATATATAAATATATAGATTCCAATACATTATATGATAAAAAGAAATAATAATAATAATAATACAAAAATAAATAATTAATAAATATAATAAATCCATCAATAGACATATAGAAGTGTATATATATAATAATACATATATAATAAAAATAAATAAAAAATAGAATATAATAAATATGAAAAATAATAAATAAAAAAGTAAATAATATTAAATAATGATAATATAATAAGTGAAAATATGAATATAATTATTAATGATTAAGAAATAAATAAAAAATAAAATATAAAAAGGATATAATGTATAATATATAATAATCCTAACCAATAGATAATAATTATATAATAATAATAGTATATATATATATAAAATAATTACACATTCAATATAATAATAAATAACTAATATACACACAATATAATAAAAAATAATAATAGATAATTACACAACCAAATAATTTATAAAAAAAGAACAACAATATTTTTTATAGATATAAATCACATAATAAATAGTAAAAATTATACAATAAATTATATAGTCCAATAGTATCGGAAAAAATTGAGATATGAATATCCAACAGATAAAATCTTCATGACAGCTTCATAGTTCTACAAAGTATCCACGAATCCAGAGAAATTTATTATCATTGCTGCCAGGATATTATTTGACCATATATAGAATAAATAAATCTATAAAAACATGAATAATATAATAATTAAAAACGAAACAACTTATTATTAATTAAAATTGGTTTAAAAACTAAAATAGGCAGGGTTTACAGAAAAGGAGTAAAACTCAAATTCTCATTCAAACCACTGGGAGACACAGTATCCAATGTCCAAATCCACCTAATTTCTTTTTTTAGCTAAAAGATTCCCTATTTTTCCTCCTCTCTCATTGGGTTGTACCATGTCTATCCCTATCACTTTTAATAATGAAGCATCACAGTTATGGTAAACCTTGAAGTGTCTAGGGATAGTTTTTAATGTTGAAATGTCATCAATTTCTTTAGCGGCTATTATCCCTAATATATGCTCCCTAACACGGACTTTCAATTGACGTATGGTCATTCCAACATAAATTAAAGAGCAAGGGCACGTGGCATAATAAATAACTGCTCTAGTTGTACAAGTTATCGAATGTTTAATCCCATACGTCAATGTGTCCTTTGAATTCGAAAAATTTAGTGCCCTACTCATATTGGGACATGCCACGCATTTCCCACATGGCTTAGAACCCAATGGTTTTTTTATACTCGATAAAAAGTTAACAGGGGATGGAGTAGATACGTAGTGACTTTTCACTAAGTGATCTTTTATATTTCTTGATCTACTAAAGGTAATGCTCGGAGTGTCCCCTATATAGTTGGACAATATAGGATCTATTTTTAAAATACCCCAGGATTTGGTCAAGACTTCTCTCATTAAATCAGTTTGGCCATGATACTGCGAGATATATCTTACACAATGATTTGTTTCTCTAATTTTATTCCCATAAAGCGCTTGATGTCTGGTGGTATTTTTTGCCCGATTATAGGCCTTTTTAATGGATCGGTGGCTATACCCACATTCTAAGAATCTCTGTTTCAATTCTATAGCTTGTAATTCAAAATCCTCATCTCTTGAACAGATTCTTCTCAATCTTAAGAATTGTCCTATTGGGATAGATCGTATCATAACCGGTGGATGTGATGAATTTGCATGGAGGAGGGAATTGACGGATGTTGATTTCCGAAAAATATCAGTGTGTAAACAATCATCCTCACCTCTCCTAACACTGACATCCAAAAATTCCATTTTATTTTGGTCAAACTGATATGTCAAGTGTATATTAGAAGAGTTATTATTCAGACCCGACATAAATTCATGAAGGGATTCCACCGACCCCTCCCATATCAAAAAAACATCATCAATGAAATGTACCCACATTAGGACATGCTCCATTGATGATGCCAATCCAGAGAGAAAGAGGTCCCTCTCCCACAGCCCCAGGAATAGATTTGCATAGGCCGGCGCGAAAGAAGCACCCATTGCAGTGCCCTGGAGCTGTAGGAAGAAGGACCCCCTAAAGAGAAAGAAATTGTGTGAGAGAGCGAATTCTAGGAGTTCCACAATAAATTGGCACATAGATTTCGGTGTAGTTGATGAATATAGAAAATATTCCACAGCTTTAATACCATCATTATGACGAATGTTCGTATACAGTGATTCCACATCGCATGACACTAATAAAGTGTCCCTGCCAATGTGGAGCCCATCTACCTTTTTCAAAAATTCATTTGTGTCTTTAATAAATGAAGGCAGTTCCTCCACTAATGGTTGTAGTCTAGAGTCCACAAATCGATTGACATTCTCCAAATAATTTCCACATCCGGATATGATGGGTCTACCGGGCGGGATTGATTGGTTTTTGTGGACTTTAGGCAACAAATAAAATGTTGGTATCATCGGCTCAGGCATCTGTAATGCCACAAATAAATTTTTTGAAATAACATCCATCTCTAATGCCTCCTTCAAAATGCCCATCAATTCAGTTTGAAATTTATCAGATGGATTATAAGTTAGTTTTTTATAACATGATTCATCCATCAACTGCCTAAAGGCCTCCCTTTCATAGAGTTGTTTAGGCCAGATCACCAAATTACCCCCCTTGTCAGCTGGTTTATATACTACGTCCGGTATTTCCTGTAATTGTTTTAAAATCATTCTCTCCTTCTTAGTAAGATTTTCCACATGAGGAAATTTAGGGATTTTCTCCAATTCTCTACTTACAACTTTTACAAATGTCTCAACCACTGGATAAGCTGACAAGGGGGGAAATTTCCGTGACTTAGGGCGTATCGATTTCGGAATCTTACCTCCCTCTGATTCATTGTGCTCCTGGGCCAATTCATTCAAGGTGACTAATGCTTCCTGTTCCGCCTCTGTTGGGAATAATTGCAATATTTTTTCATCATGAAAATATTTTTTAAAAATAAGTTTTCTAGCAAACAAATGTAAATCCTTTATGGCAGAAAATTTATCAAATTGAGCTGTAGGGCAAAACATAAGACCTTTGTTCAAAATTTCCATTTCAATATCAGAAAAATTATATGAACTTAAATTAATCACCTTTAGACTATTCTTATAATTCTCAGGGGAGTATCTAAATGTCCGCTTGACTGGTACATAACGAGGTTCCCTTTTACGTTTCGGTGTAGAGATTGCAGAAACAGAGGCGGAAGAGGAGGCACCAGAAATATCCCCTGCCACAGGATTAGATGACAGAGAGATGGATCGATCACGATTTTTCTCCCCCATTTGGTATCTGCGCCATCTGTAAATTCTCCCGTCCGCAAGATCTCTTTGGTCTCTCAATAATTTATCAGTCTGTTTAGCCTGAATCTCCTTTGTCCATTGGTCAATATGTTTCTCCAATTGACCATCCATCGATTGATATAACTCAGTAGATAGACAAGATTTAGCTTTAGCAAAGGACTCCTCCAACTGTTTATCCAATTCCACCAAATTTTTCGAATTATATTTAACCAACAACTCCATCAATTGTCTAGATGCCATATTACAGACATTTTCCCAGTTCTTTATAAATTCATCATCATTGACTGGGAATGAGGGGGTTACCTGAATTCTCAGACCCCTAGGTATCAACTGATGTTGTATATAATTCTCCAAAAAAGCACGATTCCACCAAGACCTTGTGCGCTTATATATCAAATTCTTTACATTTCTAAACAACTCATCAAATTGTAAACCATTGCCAGGTGTAATTGTAGAACCACCATTAGTGATTCCAAAACGAAGAGAATGCCCCCTTGTTCTTGTCACAGTCCTTGGTACAAACAGTTCATTGGGGAGATCTCTGTATTGCCCTCTGATCTCTGATATACTTGTACATATATATTATGTCTCCCCTATGTCTTCTCTTTTCTAGAGTAAATAGACCTAATTTTGATAACCTTTCTGGGTATTGTAGTGAACCAACTCCATTTATCATTTTAGTCGCCCGCCTTTGAACCCTTTCAAGTTCAGTAATGTCTTTCTTGAGCACCGGCGTCCAAAATTGCACACAATACTCCAAGTGTGGTCTGACTAGTGATTTGTACAGAGGGAGAATTATGATTTCATCTCGAGTTCCCAGACCTCTTCTAATGCATCCCATGACCCTATTTGCTTTGGTGGCAGCTGCCTGACACTGGGCACTCCAATTTAGCTTCTTATTGACTAAGATGCCTAAGTCTTTTTCCATGTCTGATTTCTCCAGCAGTTTCCCATTTAGTAAGTAATTGTAGCATCTGTTTCTCCTTCCCATGTGCATAACCTTACACTTATCTGTGTTAATCCTCATTTGCCATTTTTCAACCCAATTCTCCAATTTACTCAAATCTGTCTGTAGTTGCAAACTGTCCTCCTTTGTGTTAACTACCTTACATAGTTTTGTATCATCTGCAAATACTGATATTTTACTGTGTAAGCCATCCACTAGATCATTAATAAATATATTAAATAGTAGGGGGCCCAATACAGAACCCTGTGGTACCCCACTAGTAACCCTGGCCCAATCTGAGTATGCACCATTAATAACCACTCTTTGTTTTCTATCACTAAGCCAGCTACCTACCCATCTACACACATTTTCCCCTAGCCCAAGCGTTCTCATCTTACTGACCAATCTTTTATGTGGGACAGTGTCAAATGCTTTAGAGAAGTCGAGATAAATGACATCCAATGATTCTCCTTGGTCCATTTGAGAGCTTACATCCCCATAGAAGCTGATCATGTTAGTATGACAGGAGCGATCCTTCATAAATCCATGTTGATATGGAGTTAAACATTTATTAACATTGAGATATTCCATAATGGTATCCCTTAGAAACCCTTCAAAAATTTTACCCACAACAGATGTTAAGCTTACCGGCCTATAGTTTCCAGGTTCCCTTTGACACCCCTTTTTGAATACTGGTACCACATTTGCTTGCCGCCAATCAAAAGGAACAGACCCTGTTTCTATAGAGTCTTTAAATATAAGGAATAGAGGCCTGTCTATCACATTACTCAACTCCCTTAATACCCGAGGGTGAATGCCATCAGGGCCTGGTGATTTGTCAATTTTAATCTTACTAAGGCGGTTCTGCACTTCTTCCTGGGTTAGGTAGGTAATACTTAATGGGGAGTTTACATTATCACTCTGCATTTCCCCTGGCAAATCCTTTTCCTGTGTGAACACTGTTGATATAATTAATATTAATAAATTAATGTTGAATAGAATTAATTTCAAGCTATTGGTTCAGCCTTCCACAACAGTCATGGTCTCTCATGTGATCCCTAGGGAAAATTAATTGCCCATGCCCACCCTGTCCTACTGGGTTTAGAGAGAAAGTCAAAGAAAGAGAAAGAGCAAGAGAGAACTGTGCAGCTACCTCTTTTCAGCATCACTTGATTAAAAATACTTTTTTGTATTGTTACATTTTTTACAAGCAGAAAGCTTATTGTTACAATGTTATTCTAAAAAGTTGCACAAAAGCATGACGATAGTAGAGAAAAGAGAATCTAGATTTATCTAAAAGCTGCTAATCCCCTCTTCCTATGGCAGGGGTGGGGAATCTCTGGTATGCTCAGTCCCCCAGGTAGACTTCCAGGGACCACAGTGCTCGGGTGGTGGACAGCAAAATGCCCACCCAGTGCCATCCCTTTAATTGCTCCTGACACGGCAAGTACAGTATGTGAATGCAGCGTGTTATGAGTTCATTTTCTCCTTCACCTCTGATGTCTGATGAACTCCCTCTGCTGGTGAAAGGAGGTAGTGAAATTGATCTGGATGGGAAGAACCTGTCATCTGAACAGTTGGAGTGTGATTGGACATCCGGAATATCTGAGTAGATATAAGGCAGCCGACGCCCTGCTGGGTTGCTGGTGATCCTTTCTGCGCTGAGCTCTGGCATCCAGTTTAGTTCCTGTCTACTAAAAGCTAAGTTTTTGCTCTGCTATTTTTCCATGAGATTTTGTCTGTTTACTTAGTGTTTGTGTTCAGCCTGCCCTGGTTGGGACAGGCTGTACTCCATTTTTGTCTCTGATCAGTTGATCTCTTTGCTCTGTCTTCAGAATATACCTGAGTGCTGATATAGTGATTTTGAAGTCTAGTGACTTCAGGTCCTTTTCTATCAGACGTGTTGGACATTATTTTTGGCAGGGTTTTTGCGGATGGCAGCCAGCATCTTTTCTGTCCTTTCCTATCTAGTTAGTTGGGCCCCATCGTTTGCTCAGCCTGTCTTTCTGTCTGTGTTAGTGTTTTCATCTGTTTTTCACCGTCAATACATGTTGGGGGCTGTCTATTGCTTTGGTGTCTGCTCTGGGGCAGTTTAGATTTCCCCTTTCTTTCTTTAGGCTTATTTAGCTCTCTGGCTGTGAAGAGGGGTCTAGGGCACCGTAGGAACCCTCCACGGCCACTGTTAGTTGTGGTGAATAGGATCAGGGGTTTGCAATCCGCTAGCTACCAACCTCTCCGGTTTTCTGGACTTAGCTTGTGTTTTTGTTTTTTCCTCCTCCGATGACTCATTCATAACAGCAGTGTTTACTACTGAACACAGTGGTGCTTGCAATAAAGGATTACGTCATAACACTGGTCAGTGCCAGCATCTGGACTTACTTTGTGGATGGAGTCAGTGCTCTATGGCTCAGTCCCATCGATGACGATGAAAGCAGTAGAAGCCCCAGTGCCTACTGTGATGTATATGTCCCAGCATCTCTTGTGATGTATGTGCCCAAGCACCTCATGTAATGTTTGTGCTCCACTCATGTGATTTATATAATCCCAGCCCCTCCTGTGATATATATGCCCCAATGTCTCCTTTGATGTATATGTCCCAACCTCAATGTATCCTGTGTGATGTATAAGGTCCAGCCCCAGTATCTACAAGATGTATATGCTGCAGTCCCAGGGTCTCCTATATGATGTATATGCTGCAGCCCCAGTGTCTCCTATGTGGTGTACATGCTCCAGCCCCAGTGTAACCTATATGATGTATATGCTCCAGCCTCAGTATCTCCTATGTGATGTATGTATTCAGCAGCCTGTGTCTCATATGTGATGTATATAGAGCAGTCTCTGTGTATTCTATGTGATGTATGTATAGCAGTTTCAGTGTCTCCTATGTGGTGTATATACAGCAGTCTTAGTGTAATATACAGTATATACTAAAGAATCTCTGACTGATTGAGTTTCATAAATGTTTTTTGAGCAGTGAATGAATTTCCAACTGTGAGGTGACATGTAGTATAATATACATCTGTGTTGAAAACTTATTACTGCAAGTTCTTTTCAAAACTCATTGCAAAAAGTAGACTGTGCTCCAGACTGACGGAAACCTGGAAAAACAGTTGCAAGCAGCAACATTATCCATACCACCTAACATCATGGTCGCACCAAAGAGAAGCCGTTCCAGTCACCACATTAGAGGTGAGATAATTAAACGCTTCATCATATAAAGCAGGATAAAATTCAAGTTGATAATTATAACGACTCTTGAAGGAAGGCATAAATATATCCAAAAGGCTGTTTGTAGGGAAAAGGTTCCTCACCCCTTCCCCTGCAATAAGCATGAATGCCCGACCCCTAGATTTATACCAGTCACCCCTGAGGAAGCCCACGCGAAATGTGCGTTGGGGCTGCATGGTGTGACCAGTTACAGAGACTTATTCGGGTGAGATTTTTTTCTAGTATCAGACCTTTTTGCTAGGCTTCTTTTGGGTTGACTTTTATAATGGCACTATGTTGAGTATGTATACCCAGAGTGGCATATATATGTAATTGCATTATATTTCTGATGCTGGTGAAATATTGTAATAACAGTGATTTTATAGGATTATTCATATGATCTAGGCTTTCCCGGTCTATAATTTGTGTAACTGTGTTGGACTTTGTGTCCGATGTCCTTCACACTTTGCTAGTGTTTTATTATTTTTTATGATGTATTATAATATTCATGAATATATTCAATAAATGTAATATATTTTATATACAGTATTTGATACTCCCGAGTCTCTCTTTTTGTTTGCAAATATTATTGGAGTATACCTGCTGATTGTTTTTACTACGTATTTTAACTCCTTTTTCTGGAATTTGTTTATTTATAACGGCTCCTGAAGGACGGCATAAATAAATCCAAAAGGCCGTTTGTAGGGAAAAGGTTCCTCACCCCTTCCCCTGCAATAAGCATGAATGCCCGACCCTTAGATTTACACCACTCACCATAAATATAAGCCATATCATCACCTCTTCTGTCACATAAAGATCTATGAAATGAAGAAAGACAAATACAATTTCTCCATGTGAACATCATCCTGAGAAAGATCCCATTCACACTTCTGTATCACAATCTATATGTATGGATCCCCTGTATATAATCAGCGGTGCTACATAATATTCCATCATCTACCAGCTATATTCATACATAAAAATAATGGGGAAAATAAGTGTTTGATACACTGCCAATTTTGCAAGTTTTTCCCCCTACAAAGAATTGAGAGGTCTGTAATTTTTATCATAGGTACACTTCAACTGTGGGAGACAGAATCTAGGAACAAAATCCAGAAAATCACATTGTATGATTTTTACATAATTTTAATTTCACTGCATGAAAAAAGTATTTGATACAAGCGAAAACCAGAACTTAATATTTGGTACAGAAACATTTGTTTGCAATTACAGAGGTCAGATGTTTTCTGTGGTTCTTGTCCAGGTTTGCACACATTGCAGCAGGGATTTTGGCCCCTTCCTCCATGCAGATCTTCTCCAGATCTTTCTGGTTTCAGGGCTGTTGCTGGGGAAAATTGAGCTTCAGCTCCCTCCAAAGATTTACTATGAGGATCCGGTCTGGAGACTGGCTTGACCATTCCAGGACCTTTAAATGCCATTCCTTAGTTTCCCTGGCTGTCTGTTTTGGGTCATTGTCATGCTGGAAGACCCAGCCATGACCCATCTTCAATGCTCTTTCTGAGGTTGTTGGCCAAATCTTGCGATACACAACCCCATTCAACCTCCCTTCAATATTGAACAGTCGTTCTGTCCCCTTTGCAGAAAAGCACCGCCAAAGTATGATGTTTCCCCCACCATGCTTCACGGTTGGGACGGTGTTCTTAGGGTTGTACTCATTAATATTCTTCCTCAAAATACAGCAAGTGGAGTTGATACCAAATTGTTCTATTTTGGTCTCACATGACCTTCTCCCATGTCTCTTCTGTATCATCCAGCCGGTCATTTGTGAATTTAAAAGCGAGCCTGGACATGTGCTGGTGTGAGCAGGGGAATCTTACATGCCCTGCTGGATTTTAATCCATGACGATGTAGTGCGTTACTAATGGTAATGTTTGAGACTGTGGTCTCAGCTCTCTTCAGGTCATTGACCAGGTCCTCCCATGTAGTTTTGTGCTGATTCCTGACTATTCTCAAAATCATCCTTACCCCATAAGGCAAGATCCTGCATGGAGACCCAGATCGAGGAATATAGACAGTCGTCTTGTGTTTCTTCCATTTTCTAATAATTGTCCCAATATTTTTTGCCTTCTCACCAAGCTGCTTGCTGAATGTCCTATAGCCTGTCCCAGCCTTGTGCAGGTCTACAAATTTTGTCCCTGGTGTCTTAGACAGCTCTTTGATCTTGGCCATGGTGGAGGTGTTGCAGTGTGATTGATTGTGTGGACAGGCGTCTTTTATACAGGTATTGAGTTTAAACAGGTGCAATCAATGCAGGCAATGAGTGCAGAGTAGGAGGCTTCTTAACGAAAAACTAACAGGTTTATGACAGCCAGAATTCTTGCTGGTTGGTAGGTGATCAAATATTTAATGCAACAAAAAGGAAATGTAATTATTTAAAAATCATACAATGTGATTTTCTGGATTTTTATTTAAGATTCCATCTTTCACAGTTGAAGTGTACCTGCGATAAAATTACAGACCTCTCCATTCTTTGTAGGTGGGAAAACATGCAAAATCGGCAGAGTATTAAATACTTATTTTCCCCCACTGTATATGTATATGTCCCCCCACACACATATTCCCTGATGATGATGTCACAATATCAGAGTTCTATAGAGTGACAATGCCACACAGGTGATGATGTCACACAGGTGATGATGTCATAATAGGAAGAGGTGATAAAAGGCCGACGCACGAACATTCTAACTGAGGGTTTTAGAGTTTGTGGAGTTTGGATTTTGTTTTGCATTTCTGTTGAGCAAAATGCCTAAAAATAAGCGCTTTATTATGGAATCTGATACAGAGAACAGCGGCAGCAGTGACCAGGTGAGTGATGATTCCTGTATTCATCATTTATAGGGTTTTTTTCAAGTCACTTTTCTGTTCCTTTTTTACCTGCGGCATATGATGATTTACTTTTGTTTGCCACATTCATCAACATGTGACACTCTTTTCATCAATTTTTCCAAAAGTAAAAAAATGTTCTTTTTTTCCCCCTTAATTTAACTATTTTTGCCACGTATTAACACAAAAAGTCAACTTTTTCCAAAATGTTGCAAAAAATAAACTTTGCCCTTTAAAACTATGACATTATGAATCACTCAGGGGTAAGACGAGAACATTTCAGACAAATCTTGCATTTTTTTGAAAAGTTGCAAATAATGAACCAGGCAAAAATATCTCGAAACCCCAAATCCCGACACCAAAATTAAGCAAAAAAAATGGCTCAACTCATATAAAATAGTCTTCAAATATGGTGAATGTGATGCAAAAAAAAGACTCAAAACACAAAAAAAAATTCTAGGAATGGATCAGGCCCTATGTGTTAAGCACTAGTAGCTTTGTAACTCTCCTCTGCTGTACCCCAGGACCAGACCTTATACCCTACACAATATTGCATACATTTTAAAATTGACTCTCGATAATAATAAGATATTTTGGTTTCAAATTTCTAAAAATTTGAGGCAAAAATCATTATGTTTTTTATTTCTTTCCTCCCAGTCACCGGTCAATGGAAAACGCCGCAGAGTCTCTGCGTCCAACATACAGGACGGCAGCAGTGATGAGAACGTCCATCAGGTGAGCGCTCGTTTCTCTACAGCGTGGTCTGTAGCTTTGGGTTTCAATAAGAAATGGACACCACATTCTGAAATAATGCCGCCATATTGCAGCGTCTTAATTCTCAATGTTTGTGTTTCTTGATTTCAGTCTCATCCACTTATTTCGAGGTCTCCGAGGAGCCTTGGAGATGAAGAGGGCGGCTCTGGTTCCCACCTGCTAAATACAGAGTCAGGTATGTGATAAAGCGTCTGGAAGGATCATAAACTCCTTCCTGTAAAATAATAAATTAGACTTTTGATTATTAAAACTGAACGACACAGAAGTAAATGATTATATTTTTTCTTTTCTCCAGAGCCCAAATCTCACCAATCCAACTTTGTGCAGGAAGAGACAGCAAGGTAATGTATTCCTATATATCCGTATTATCGGTGTCATATTCATGTTATCTGGTCACTAGGTGGCGCGGTTATTGGCATATTCTCAGATAAGGCGTCAGCTGTGTGTCTGCAGGTCGTGTACGACCATAGTATATATCTTTGATGTTTTCTTATCAGGAAACAGGAGCGTCCCGTCAAAAACTGTTTCCTGAGAGATCTGTCTTCTCCCACATCCAAATACGTCACCAACTTTCACAAGAACAAACAGAGGTTGATACGACGTTTGTATAAGTTTTTTAACCGGACCGTCTTTGAGAACCAGGTATTCAGTTATAATACACACCCAAAATAGGGCGATACAGGGATAAAGGGTTAGAGCTAGGATTAGAGTATTCAGCGTATATAGTATATACCTCTATATTCTGTAGGTATGGGGTGATATGGGGGACAGTGACCGGAGGGTTAGAGCTAGGGTAAGTCTATCCAGCGTATATAGTATATACCTCAATATTCTGTAGGTATGGGGTGATATGGGGGATAGTGACAGGAGGGTTAGAGCTAGGGTAAGTGTATCCAGTGCATATAGTATATACCTCTATATTTTGTATTTTCTCCTTCTTTCCTCTGTAGCTTCCTGCAGATTTGGACATCAGCTGGAATAAAAGACTGCGTAAAATAGCCGGGCGCACTGGCTACATGCGGGATAATGAGCAGCGCTACGCCATCATCCAGTTATCAGATAAAGTGTGCGATTCTGCAGGTAGGCTTCCCATCGGGCACAATTTATGGGTTTGCTGCGGTGACATCTTCCATACGTCTTTACTCCTGATTGTAATAAAATGCTGCTTTGTCCTCAGATCGAGTACGAGACACCATTATCCATGAGATGTGTCATGTTGCCTGCTGGCTCATCGATGGTAATGAAGACTTTGGCCATCACCAGCTATGGATGCAGTATTGCGAGAAGGTGGCACAGATCCACCCTGACCTCCCGCCCATTACCATACTCCACAGTTGGGAGTGCCACTACCCGGTGCTATACCAGTGCTCAGGGTGCCAGGGCAGGTAAGATATGATGCATATTAACCATGGACAGAGCCTGATACTGGATGGGCGGATATTCCTGTATTTTTATGCGAACGTTTTAGTTTCTTTATGATTCTGCACTCAGACATGGAGGGCTTGGTCATTGATGTTGGATGTGTTTGTACTTTTCGGATCAGTCTTCTATATAAGCCTTTTTTCTCTCCATAGAATCGGACGATGGACGAATTCTCTAAACACTGAGGAGTACGTGTGCAGCCACTGTGACGGCAAATTGTTTCTTGTAACCCCAACCTGAGGAGACCTATTAGCCATAAGATCGGCCAGACAAGCTGGCAGCACATGGAAAACGTCATCCAGAACACTGGCAGCACGGGCAGCACGGTGACTCAGTGTTTAGCACTGAAGTCTGCAGCATCTGGGTCGTGGAAGCAAATACGACTACGGACTTCTGCATGGAGTTTGTATGTTCTCCCCGTGTCTGCGTGGGTTTCCTCCGGGTTCTCCGGTTTCCTCCCACATTCCAAAGACATACTGATAGGCTAAATTTGGACATCCTTCCAAATTGTCCTTAAAACAAATGATCCTAGTACAGCGCCACAAAATATGTTATGTTGGTGCTATGTCATTAACTGGGAATAAATCCTCAGCAAAAAATGTATTTTTTGTTATGTTTCTTGGTGTCAGTCATTCAATGTACAAGTAAGGGGGTGAAGTACAGGAGGAGCCAAGAGAGGGTTGCCTCCTCTGCTCCTTACCCGGTACCATTGAGCAGGGCAGCAGGCAGGGGCTGGCTGGCAAATTTTAGCCTGGGAGGCAAGTGGGTCGCCCTCGCACACCCAGGGCAGCGGGGTACTCGGTACCGGGCTGGTGTCAAGGCGGGAATGTGCCACAGCAGCGGTGACCTGGTCTGTGGCCCTGGGCACCCAATATCCATGGCGGTGATGTTAATGGTGTTAAAGTTTATATGAATAGTTCTTGACGCCACCCGTGGTGTTTGGCAAGTAAGATGGTAAGCCGACGCTGCATACAGATCCGCTGGGACTGATGGTGTGGTGCAGCAGAGATGGTATAGCTCCCCACAGGTGGAGCTGTAGTCCCAGGGCAGTGTAGGTGCAATGGATGAGGAGAGGCACAGAATGGTATGGATGCTGGTACCCAGGTGTAGCGGTGTGGGAATAACTGGAGGACACCAGAGTATGCCGTTCCAAAGCTTTACTCACTGTTTGCAGTTCACACAACTGCCTCCCTCCATACTGTGTTCTCCAGGTCAGGGCTCCAGCCAACCTCCAGGCAGGATAGGATTCTCCCTTCCACACTCCGCCAACATGTACCTTACTGAACGACTCCTCTAATGCCCAATGCGCCTTTAGGTGCGAAGCACTCTAGTACTTAATTACCCTGGAATGCCTCTCTCTAGGTGTTCCTAGTCTTTACTTGTATGACAATCAGCTGTAGCCTGCTTCGGGGACTCCACTCTGCTTACCGGCTCTCTATTCAGTTGCTGTTGTGTTCCAAGTCTATGATGGGAGCAAGTGGTTAATGGCTCACTACTCCTCCGGTGTCTGTTGCCGGACATAAAGATCCAATCAACCTCGGGGACCGGGCCCCGGCCTTTGCGCTCTCTGGACTGGAAGGGTTCTCTCTCTTTCTCAACCCGTTTCCCACCGTCCTTCTATTCTCCTTCGTTCCGATCTGTTCTCTCTCTCTTATGGAAGGTTAGGGTTATCAATCTTTTCAGTCTCTTTCTCTGGTCTTTCTCGTGCCAGCAGCCCAGATCACTGGGACCTGCTGCAGCACGACCCTCAGACACCCATCTTCTCTCTTCTCTCTCCTCCAACCAACTAACTACTAACTTTCACTCTTCCCTCTCTTTTGTATCATCTCTCTCCACCTGCCTCCCAGCACATCTTGTGTTATAAAGCAGGGTTCCACAAGGGGTGCTCTGCTGATCTCCAGCATGAAGCTGTTAGGTGGCCCCACTGAACTATCCTGTGTGTGGAATGCAGATGTGGAGCGTGGTCAGGAGTTCCCACCTTACCTGGATGGTGGTGCACTACACCTTAGGAGAAGGTGCAGTAATTCTGTGGCGACTGAAGCCTCAGGGGCGCCACACAAGCACACAGCAGTGGCCCATGAGTAGAGGCCCATCCTTAAAGGGGTTGTCGGATCTCAATGAGAACCTTTCAGCAGTTTCGGCTACTATAAGATACAGCCACTGCCTTTCAGGACTTATCTACTGCATTCCATAATGCTGTAGATAAGTCCCCTCCGACCTGCAAGATAAGAAAAATAAGTTTTATTATACTCACCCAGGGGGCGGTCCGGTCGGATGGGTGTCGCAGGTCTGGCGCCTCTCATGTTCTTGCGATGCCGTCCTCCTGCTTGCTCCTTTTTCTCTTTCCGATGCAGGCGTACTTTTATGCCCTGTTGCGGGCAGAGTGGAGTACTCCAGTGCACAGGCGCTGGGAAAGGTCAGAGAAGCCCAGCGCCTGCGAACTGCAGTACTTTGCTCTGCCCTCAACAGGGCAGATCAGTACACCTGCGCAGGAGCCACGGCAGAAGTAAGATGGAGGACGTCATCGCTAGAAGATGGGAGGCGCCGGACCCAGACCTACGACACCCATCGGACCGGACCGCATTAGACTTTCCCCCGTGTGAGTATAATAAAACTTATTTTCCTTATCTTTCAGGTCAGATTGGGGGCTTATCTACAGCATTATAGAATGCTGAAGACAAGCCCTGAAAGGCAGTGGCCGCATGTTATAGCGGCCAAAAGAGGTGACAGGTTCCCTTTAAGCTACATGTCTACAGTCACTATGTGTGAATCCTCACATCGTGCACACAGTCCGCTGTGAGGATTCTCTGGTGCCAGCACCAGGAACAGGTGGTCTTGTGACCGCAAGCATGATATATATATATATGTATACACTGCTCAAAAAAATAAAGGGAACACTTAAATAACAGAATATAACTCCAAGTAAATCAAACTTCAGTGAAATCAAACTGTCCACTTAGGAAGCAACACTGATTGACAATCAATTTCACATGCTGTTGTGCAAATGGAATAGACAACAGATGGAAATTATTGGCAACTATCAAGACACACTCAATAAAGGAGTGGTTCTGCAGGTGGGGACCACAGACCACATCTCAGTACCAATGCTTTCTGGCTGATGTTTTGATCACTTTTGAATGTTGGTTGTGCTTTCATACTCGTGGTAGCATGAGACGGACTCTACAACCCACACAAGTGGCTCAGATAGTGCAGCTCATCCAGGATGGCACATCAATGTGAACTGTGGCAAGAAGGTTTGCTGTGTCTGTCAGCGTAGTGTCCAGAGGCTGGAGGTGCTACCAGGAGACAGACCAGTTCGCCAGGAGACGTGGAGGGGGCCGTAGGAGGGCAACAACCCAGCAGCAGGACCGCTACTTCAGCCTTTGTGCAAGGAGGAACGGGAGGAGCACTGCCAGAGCCCTGCAAAATGACCTCCAGCAGGCCACAAATGTGCATGTGTCTACACAAACTGTTAGAAATCAACTCCATGAGGATGGTCTGAGTGCCCAATGTCCACAGATGGGGGTTGTGCTCACAGCCCAACACTGTGCGGCCCTCCAAAGAATGCCACCCCACACCATTACTGACCCACTGCCAAGCCGGTCATGCTGAAGGATGTTGTAGGCAGCAGATCGCTCTCCACGGCATCTCCAGACTCATCTGTCGTCTGTCACATGTGCTCAGTGTGAACCTGCTTTCATCTGTGAAGAGCACAGGGCGCTATTGGCGAATTTGCCAATCCTGGTGTTCCGTGGCAAATGCCAAGCGTCCTGTATGGTGTTTGGCTGTGAGCACAACCCCATCTGTGGATGCCCATCTGTGAGTTCACAGAAGTTTGATTTACTTGGAGTTATATTCTGTTGTTTAAGTGTTCCCTTTACTCTTTTGAGCAGTGTATGTATATATATATATATATATATATATATATATATATAAATATATATATCCAGCCACATTCCTACTAGACTGCTTGTGTCCTTGCTCAATACAGTTGCATTAGGCCGTGCAAGTCTAGTCGGCATGTGACCACATGTATGCAAATCACAAACTTGCAGTCACACACCTGCCGAACAACCACAGCACTGCGAGCAATGTGAGGTTTCACAAGTGTGCAGTCACATAGAATGACACTGAGTGAATGCACCAATGACACACACACATGCACAGCCCCACTGTACAATGACACACACACAGCTCCACTGTATAATTTCACACACACGCACCACAGTCCTTGAATCTGCGCTAGCAGTAAAACACTGTGCCCAATACTCCCTTCCCTCATCTCCCCTTGTCAGGCCATATAATCTTCACCTCCTATGTGGATCACTGCTCACGATTCCTGCCTTCCGCTGCCCATACAGTCCCTTCATAACAGCACCATACAATACCTCCATAAAAGCACCATAGAGTACCTCCATAACACCTTGTCCACCATACAGTTTCTCAACAGAACAGTACACTGCCTCACTAAGACCAATGAACAATGCTTTACTAATACCACCATAATGTGCCTCAGCAAAACCAACACACGGTGTCTGAACAGTGCCACACACATATCTATGGAGAGGTAGGGAGACAGATGCAAATAACAACATATAGCGACACTGTGTGTCATCACTCGGGGCCAGATGCCGGTGTCACTGCTGGCTCAGGACCCCGGCACTGGCGATATTCACCTGTGCCTGTTCCATCGCTGCACGCCGCTCTGTCTTCCGGGTCTCTCTGTCAGTGACTGTTCAGGCAGAGGGCACTGCATGCACTAACTACGTCACCGTGCCCACTGACCTAAACGTCACAGACAGAGGACGCAGAGGACAGAGCGGAGCGATGGACCGGGGACAGGTGAATATAGCTTATACTTACCCCCTCCTGGTGCGGTCTCTGCAGCCCCCGCTTCTCCCAGTCTCCGGCTCCTTCCTTCAATGGTCACGTGGTACCGCGCATATTCATGACTTTAATGAGCGGTACCACGTGACCGCTGAGGAAGTAGCCTAAGACCGTGGGAGAAGCGGGGAGGCTTCAGAGACCGTGCCGGGGGGGTGTCAGTATGATCTGAAACCCCCGCTCCCCTCCCCCCGCCGACCCCCTGGTATATGACTTATGTATAAGCCGAGAGGGGGACTTTCAGCCCCAAAAAATGGGCTGAAAATCTCGGCTTATACGCGAGTATATACGGTAATAGTTATATATCAGTAAATACATGGAAATCAGCCATAGAGAAAAAGAATAAGTAAAAGGCTGTGTGCCCACGTTGCGTTTTTTAAGCGTTTCCGCAGCGGCAAGGCCACAGCGGAAACGCTTAAAAAACACTAGGTAAAACGCATTTCCATGCAATCCTATGGGATTCCGCATTGCTGTGCCAATGCTGCAAATTTTTCCACTGCTGAATCGCATTGCGGAAAAATCTGCAGCATTTCCATTCATTTGGTGCAATCGCGGTCACACTTGTCAAGCGCTATTGCTTGTGTGTGACCAACCTGTCAATCACTTTTCCAAGCGATGCTACAAATTGCTTGGAAAAGCTCTAGCATTCTGCAAGCTAAAAAAATTTGTGTTTTGCGGGAAACATGCAAATTCCACATGTGTTTGACAAGCGGCGGGGAGTTGCGGAAATGCTGCGGAAACGCTGCAACGTGGGCACAAAGCCAAAAATGCAGAAAAAAAAAAGGCAAGGAAAAGAAAAGGAAAAAAAAAAACGGGAATATGTCCTGGAGGTGGGAACAAATAAGATATGGACTAAAATGTACATGGAATGGCAGTAAAGGTGAGGAGTAGATTAATTGATAAGGTGCATAAGGATTAAAGTAGGTGAGAAAGTCAAGGAAAGGGAGTAGGTATAGAAAGTGAGGGAAAAAAAAGAAAACGGGGTGATAAAAGAATAATTATATAACAGAAGGGATAAATAAAGGTAAGGATGAAAAAAAAAGAACAAACAAATAAAATGGAGAGCACAGGCTAAAATATGTAATGCAGCAAACGATTATGATGAAAGAGGAACGCAAACAGGAGGGAACTAGGAGTGAGGAGAGATGAGTACTGCAATGCAATGAATAGAAATACACTGAAAAAAGTGTCTACATGACAGATATCTTGTAAAGAAACAGGGGGAAGAGGCGTCACAAGCACTCACCAGGCAGGGGAGACAGACGGCCATCTGCTGCTACTGAAGATGCAGGAAGACGAGGTGCCAACAAGTCTGGTTTGAATATGCCGCTCCTGCAGGATTTGACATCATGCTGTGATTCATTACAAGTGTGGCAGAGAGCGTTCACTGTGCAGGATGGAAGCGGGGCAGGGGGAGGGCGGAAGTGAGGCACTTAACACACACTGAGAAAAGTGCAATGCTCACTGCTCAGTCTGGCCCTGCCGTGCCGGTCCTCCAGCGGCCCTGTGCAGCTGCTTAGGCACCGGCCCGGGGGGCATATGCCTACCTGCCACCCGGCCCAGCCCGCCCCTGGCAGCAGGTTCCCCGATGGACACTTTAGTAGCCTGTTCAGCAGCCAGGAACAGGAAGGCAGGAGAGCTCAGAGAGGGAAAAGCGTGCAGGCTTTTCTCAGAGCAGCGCAAACATCAGACAGGGGAGGACGCTGACGCAGGCTGGGAGATAACTCTGGTACAGCCACCAAAGTCAGAGAGACCGAGGACAAAGACTGCAGACCGTGAGTACGTGAAGCCTGGGACTGCAGTGTCCGGAAGGTTGCACACTATCCCTGTGATAAGATGCTGTCCCGCAGAGAGACTGTGTTCTGTGATAAGACGCTCCCCCACAGAGAGACTGTGTTCTGTGACAAGACGCTCCCCCGCAGAGAGACTGTGTTCTGTGACAAGACGCTCCCCCGCAGAGAGACTGTGTTATGTGATAAGACTCTTCCCTGCAAACAGGCTGCATTCAGTAACGGAGCTGTGACCTGTTTAGAGAGACTGAGCCACGTACAAGGTCCCGGTGACTTATGTGTTAATGCAGAGCCCCTTATTCCGGTGAGAAAGCACCGCTGCAGAATAAAAGAGAAGGACTTGGAGCAAAGGGGATATCGTCATTCTCATACCCCTCTGGCTCCCGCAGTAACCCCTCGTACCCCGGTTGGACATTGTTAAAGGCCCAGGATACAGAGTGTACTAAGGACTACAAGCGCCACTGGTGATTTGGCGCCAAGGTTGGAGAAGAGTGACCCCTGCAGACTGATAAGTTTCACCATAGGAAAATAAGACTTATAACTGTTGAATACTGTTTATGCTTTTTTGGCTGTTTGCTAAATCCGTTCACTTTATATTCATCTCTATACTGTTAACTTAACCAGTATTATTCCCTGTAAATAAACCTCCACTTTAACTGTTGGTCCGTGCGCTCCGTGGTGACATACCCATTCCTGCACGTTATTACACACAGATTTTTTTTAGCGAAAATAAAGCTGATCATCGAATCGTGGGCTAAACTAGAAAAGTAAAAGATGTTCTGCAGCAGCTGACATGTACAATATAACATATTAACATATTGTGCCCAGGACCAGACCAGCCCATTCCCTCTGCCCAGCCATTGACTTCTCCTGCCCAGAGTCTGAGACAAGTAATTTTGATTCACAGGCAGATAAGGCAAATTGTGTCTACCCTTCATATCAATTCCTACTCACCGTATTTTGACATTGAGAAGATTCTAAAAAGAGATGTGACAAGGGAAGTGCAGGAAATTTTATCCAATGTTCGTCTATTTACATAGAGCATACATAGAGCATGCCTACAAACACCACCAAAGCGGTGCATTAATCGTGAGCAGGGCATAGGACACTTTCATCAATTCCCAAAAAGCTCCCCTTCCAGATTAAATTCAGACACAGAGCCCCAAATAAGTTCAGCTTTCAAACATTAAAATTATTACAGACCCAGACTAGATCCCAGAAGTAACAAAGACCCCAGACCAGACCCCTAAACAAACACACACTTCATACCAGTCACCCCTGTTGTGAGTTCATTTTCCCCTTCACTACTGAGGCCCGAGGAACTCCCTCTTCTGGTGAAGAAAGGTAGTGAGCCTGATTGTCAAACACCTGGGGCTGATGATGATGACTGGCTGAGTGGAGTTAATGACTGGATATAAGGCTGCCGACGCCCTTCTGGCCTGCGGGTGATTTCTCTGTGGACTTCTAGGAAACCAGTCTGTTTCCTGCTCATCTAAAGCTAAGATTTCTGCTTTGCCTTTTTGCATTAGTGTTTTGTTTTCCTTGCTTTTCTGGATTCTGCCATTCCCTGCTGGGGTGAGCTGAATCTCCTTTTGCCTGTTGCTCTGTCTTCAGAATATTCCTGAGTACTGACATAGCTTTTTTGAAGCCTAGCGTCTTCAGGGCCTTTTTTACTGTCAGTTGGTTGGCTCTTATTTTCATAGGGTTTTTCATGGATTGCAGACAGCAGCCTTCCTGTCCTTTCCTATCTAAGCTAGCGTGGGCCCCATCTTTGCTCAGTCTATCTTTCTGTCTGTGTTTTGTTCTTTATTCTTGCTTCACCGTCATTATATGTGGGGGGCTGCCTTTTGCTTTGGGGTCTGCTCTGGGGCAGTTTAGATTTCTCTTTCTGTCTTTAGGCTATGTAGTCCTCCGGCTGTGATCGAGGGGCCTAGGGCATCGTAGGAGCCCCCCACGGCTACTGCTAGTTGTGTTGATAGGTTCAGGGGTCTGCAATCCGATAGCTGCCAACTTCTCTGGTTTTCTGGACTTAGCTAGCATTTCTATTTTTGCCTCCTACGGTGACTCAATCATAACACACCCCCATATAAATATAGAGTAGATCCAGAATACATACAGGCACATGGACCCGAACAAACCATCAGACTCCTGTTCACCAATTTGCTGTCACCACATTTTGCATGCCCTACAATGGGAAGATATCCAGGTTTGCGTGCACCATGTCTCCACAGATGTATATGAAGAAAGCCGTGGGTGGAAATTGAGAGAAGGAGGTTAATATACAGGTAAGGATCCCAGAGGTGAAAAGTATAACCTTTCCTGCGAAGGGTAATGTCACACGTAGTGACCACAGAAGAATAAAACTGGAGTGGATGGGTGGAAACCATGTGTGCTGAGCTGCTGTGGACAATGAGAGGCAGAGACCTGGCTGTGAGGCCCACAGTGTACTCACCAACTTCTCTGTTGGTCACTTCAAACCTTAATTAATACCTATAATACATATAATTAAATTATAAGAGGTTATCGTTCTGATTAGAGATGAGCAAACCTTTCAAGGTTTGGTTTGGTTCAATTCGGCAAACGTTTCAGACAGTATAAAAGGTCTCTGACACTACTTCTACTACAGGCAACCCACCAGATGGAGACCCAACTTGGAGTCTCCACATCTCTAAAAATAATTATCACACACCACTAAAGTGACATCAATTTACACAGAAATTTGGATAGGACGAGATGGTGTTTGTTCAGTTGAGCTTTCATTAACATTGAGGACGGGGTCACACTAACCGACGCAAAATACGGTCCGTAGTTTACAGGCGTAATACGGATGAATGACCCCTAAATAGTGCTCCGTATGTCATCCGTAAGCAAGGTGTGGGCGTGTATTTTGCACATGTAAGCATCCGTATGTAATCCGTATGCCATCCGTATGCTGAGATTTTCTCGCCGGCTTACAAAATGGACATATAATGGAGCCCTATGACAGGTTTTATAACACAAACGAAAGAATAGATATAGACACATAGAATACATATATATATATATATATACATGTCATTGAGACACATATATATATATTTATATTTCACAGAGTTCTTCATAGCAGAATAGCCGCTAATTCAATTGTTGGCTTTTGTCAAATCATTCCCCAACCCGACATGAAATGACACATGGTTTACATACAGTAAACCATTTCATTTCATGTTTTCTTTTGTATGTCTTTCATTAGTAATTAGATGAGGGTTGATGTTTAAAATTTGGGAGGTGTAGGTGTTAATTTAAGGGGTTAATTCGTTGTTAAAAAATGTGTGGGCTCCCGCGGTAATTTGTCAATGCGGGAGCCCACACACTTTTCTAAAGGACACCGGCTTTTCTAAAGGACACCGGGTGCGTATTTCTCACAAGTCACACATCTGGTCCGTGTGTAATGCGTATTTTTAGCGCACCCATAGACTTGCATTGGCGTACTACGGGCGTAATACGCTGACAATTGCAGCATGCTGCGATTGGCACGGACCGTAGAATACAGTCGAGAAATATACGGCTGTTGGGAGCTGCCCCATAGAGAATCATTGGTCCGTGTGTAATGCGCGCTTTTAACGCCTCTCACTCGTCCGTATTCCTCTCTAGTGTGACCCAGGCCTAACTCTAGTACACGTCGAACACCGAGCCTATTCCCCCTTCCACCACGACCACGCTTTTTCTCACTCATGTTGTATATACCCTTCATCTCCTGTAACCTGCTGATTCACAACCTTAGGGTGCCGTCACACTAAATGATGCACCAGCGATCTCGACAACGATACGACCTTGTCAGGATCGCTGGTGCCTCGCTACATGATCGCTGGTGAGCTGCCAAACAGGCAGACTCACCAGCCATCAGGACTAGCGAGGACGCTGGTATCCAAGGTAAATATCAGGTAACTAAGCGCGCGCGTCACTTAGTTACCCGCTGTGTACCTTGGATTCCAGCTCTCAGCGAGAGCACGCAGGTATCCAAGGTACACAGGGGGTAACTAAGCGACGCGCGTGCTTAGTTCCCCGATATTTACCTTGGATACCAGCTCCCAGCATCTGCTTACAGCGCTGGGAGCTCGCTGATCGTTGGTCTCCCCGTGCTGGCCAGCGAGAGACCAATGATCACAAAATAGCCCAGGACACTCCTGCACGATCAGTAATACCAGGTGGGGGGGGCGGTCGCTGATGCATGTCACAGACAGCGAGATCGCTGTGACGGGGCCTTTAGGCACAGACCTGTCAGTCACCTGTCACTAAATGAACAATCGCTAATTCTTTTCTTAGATAGTGTGCCTGAACAAGACCCTTATACCTATTGATTTTTAAGAGGAATTGTGTCCTCCTGATTCCTCACTGCAACACAGTTTGATCCCAAACTATTTGGATTAGCAAATTCAGCCTCTTGGCTGAACCCGTATATTAGGCCTAACAATTTATTTTTAAGTGGAAATGTGTCCTCCTGATTCTCACTGCAGCTATCTGACAAGTTCACTTTCATCATCATCATCAGCAGCAGCAGCACTAGCAGGAGCTGTGACACTGAGAAAATGGTGATAGCAAGACAAGATGTCCGTTTTTTATATGGACACAGACATGTGACTACAGCAACCAATCACAGAAGACCTTGCGTCATGACGATGTGAATGGTTTCTGTGCCCTGATTGGCTGCTGGAATGTACACACATTAAGTTATTAAAAAAAAAATTGCACTCCGCAGCCCCTCTGACCGAGACAAACGTCCTCCCCACATGAAACATGTCCCCCCGCTCGTCATAGCCTAGAAAAAGTGAAAACAAAAGCATTAGTGGGACATTTACCAAACTGTGACCGAATTTCGCAGACTTTGAGGAAAAATGCTCGGGAAACCGAACACGAATCCAAATGTGCTACGTTCACGGCGAATTTGAGATTGGCGAACGTTTTCCAAATAAGTTCACTCATCTCTAGTGATCACCCTAGGAAATTACTAAACAGGGAATCATGGTGGATCTACATATCAAATACAAGAAGGCCACATGGCATGAGCAATAGACGAGATCTCATCTATCATTATCAGTGACTTTTGCGTTTTTTCCTCATGTGTATTTCTCACAAATTTCCAATTCAATTTGTTTTTAAATGTCTTTACTATTTTATATTATTATTATTTATTATTATTATCGCACTATTTATTCCATGGCACTTTACATGTGAATATATATGTTTATATGGTTTTTATGGCTTTTTCTGATTGGATTGGTTCGACCATGTGGTCCCATCAGGATATTACACATAACATTGAGCAATTTGTCTTTTACATGTGCAATGATTAAAGACACACAATCTGAAAATGCCTTTGCGACGTTATAATTCCCTCCGGGGTTGTGACCTGTTTGTCATATACAGGGTGGGCCATTTATAACGTTGGATCCAAAATGCTTGATTTCAAAATGGCCGCCATGGTCACCACCCATCTTGAAAAGTTTTCCCCCTCCCATATACTAATGTGCCACAAACAGGAAGTTGATATCATCAACCATTCCCATTTTATTTAGGTAAATCCATTTAAATGGCCCACCCAGGTGTATCCAAATAAATGGCACACCCTGTATTTTTATACTTACCTAATAAATTTGATGCTTTTGAGAAGATCCTGACTAGAGAGGAGCGAGCTTGTTTTTCAGCCCCCTTTTTTGGCTGAAAAAGACCCCTTCGGCTTATACACGAGTCATGGTCCCTGCAATAAAAAAATGACATACTCACCTCTCGTCGCTGGGGGCCAGGTGCCGATGTCCTGAGCAGGCGGGGACACCGGTGCACTATGGGGGCCAGGTGCCGGTGTCACCTCTTGCGCAGGCCCCCGGCACTGGCTATATTCACCTGTACCCGTTCCACCGCTGCGCGCTGCTCTGTCATCTGAGTCCTCTGGCTGTGACGTTCATGTCAGAGGGCGCGATGACGTGGTTAGTGCGCTCCATAAGCCTGAACCGTCACTAACAGAGGACCCGGAAGACAGAGTGGTGTGCAGCGGTGGAACACGGACAGGTGAATATAGCCAGTGCTGGGGCCCTGAGCAAGCGGCGACACCGGCACCTTGACCCCAGCGACAAGAGGTATGTCATTTTTTTTTCTAATCGCAACAGCAGCAGCATATGGGGCATATTGTATTAAGGAGCACATTATGGGGCCACTATTAACCTTTGTGCATCATTATATGGGGTGTATTTTTCTATGGAGCATATTATGGGGCCACTATTAACCTTTGTGCATCATTATATAGGGTGTATTTTTCTATGGAGCATATTATGGGGCCACAAGTAACCTTTGTGCAGCATTATATGGGGCATATTTTCTGTGGAGCATCTTATGGGGCCAACATTATTCTTTGTGCAGCATTATATGGGGCATATTTTAATGTGGAGCATCTTATGGGGCCAACATCAACCTTTATGGAGCATTATATGGGGCATATTTTGTACAGATCATCTTATGGGGTCCATCATCAACCTTTATGGAGCATCTTATGGGGCCCATCATGAACTGTATGGAGCATTATATAGAGCTTCTGATTCAATATGGATATTCAAAAACATTTAACCTACTGATGTCTCAATTAATTTTACTTTTATTGGTATCTATTTTTATTTTTTAAACTTACCAGAAGCTGCTGCATATCCCACCCTTGGTTTATACTAGAGTCAATACGTTTTCCCAGTTTTTTGTGGCAAAGTTAGGGGCCTCAGCTTATACTCGGGTCGGATTATTCTCGAGTATATACTTTACTTCTTATAAAAGCTATACATTTTACTGAACTTATTTAAATATTATAATAATCACATAAAGATAACTTTAAAAAGACAGTAACACCAGTATCAGGACAATATTGAAGATACAAAATATGTGACAGCAGAAAAAGGCAATTAGCACTAAATGATAGTACAGAGAATGCATATATGTTTTTATATGCCAGAACAGTCCAATATACAGTAAATCACAGGGGACTGCAGAAAGTTAACTTCCATGGGGAGAACCATCAGAAACACTTTAAATTCATCATATGTTAGGTCCAAGGCATCTGAATACATCATTTGTTGTTAAAAAAACTAATGTACAATTGTACCTGAATTCAAAGATAGATGCCAAGAAGATTCACATATTTAAGATAAAAGTGGATACATGTTTCTGCCGAGTCACAGCACTATACCCTGAGCAGATGCTGCTAAGGGAACACATAGTAAAGGTACTATTAAATGCATTATTGCTCACCCATAAAGTGCAAAAATTGCCTCTATGTTTGGGTGAAAATATTATTTCTTTGTGCTAATACTGTGATACTTAAACAAGGTCACATTTCAGTATTTAAATATTTAGTGCTACTATTTTTTCTCTAGCCAGGAGTCCACATTTCTGAATCTAATTGTTTGTACACATAGCATGCTCCAGAAAGCAGGCTACATTTCAGTATATAAATCCTTTGTGGTCATTTTTGCATGAGAAAGGGTCCGGGACAGAGCTTGGAACAGCATTTCTAGCTTAAACATTGATCCGTAACAGGAGGATGAGTGACAGGTGTAAGCCTGCTGGTCTAAAAGCCCTGCCAAAATCAGGCAAGACACATGAAGGAGATTCAACTGGAAGTCCAAACATTTCCAAAATTTAGGGGCAGACATCACAAAACTGTCATAATTATTTTTATTTATTTATTTTACTCACATATTTAACGCCATTAATTCCACAGGGCTTTACAGACATTATCAATTTCCACAGAGTAGAAAGAGGTTAATGGGGCTCTGACACGCCTTCCACTACAGGCAGATGGAGACCCAGCTTGGAGTTTCCACATTTCATAAAGTTGTTGGTAACATCAGCAGCAGTAGCAACAGCAGGCACAGAAGCCATGACAAAGGTATGACAGACTGCAATAACGGAAGATCAATGTAGCACATTAAAAATTACACCATTGCCTTGTCTGCCCAGTCTGCGACTGGGGTTTAATGGAGATAAGTGACTTGTTCATCTTGATGAAAGTTATCTGTCTACACTTTCAGGGAGCAGCCAGATGCGCTTATCCATCAGGATACCACGAGCAGCACAGAAGACACATTCTTAGAGAACGCTGGCTGCCTGGCCTGACATATCTCCAAGCAGGGCAGGCAAGCACATTTAAGAGGGGTCTGGGTTCAGAACCAGAGCATTGAGTGGAATTGCGTTAACTTCCATACCAATGATCCCTTTAAGAGAGACTGGGGTCAGAACCAGAGCGCTGAGTGGATTTGCCCTGACTTACATACCAATGATCCCTTTAATAGAATCCTGGTGTCAGAACCACAGAGCTAAGTGGAACGGTCCAAACTTCCATACCGGGGATCCCTTTAAGAGAGGCCTGGGGTCATAACCAAAGTGCTGGATGGATTTGCCCTGATTTCCATACCAATGATCCCTTTAATAGAATCCTGAGGTCAGAATCAGAGCGCTGAGGGATTTGCCCTATCTTCCATACCTGAGATCCCTTTAAGACAGGCCTGGGGTCAGTACCAAAGCGCAGAGTGGATTTGCCCTAACTTACTTACCAATGATCCCTTTAAGAGACCCTGGTGTCAGAACCACAGTGCTGACTGGAACAGTCCTAACTTCCATACCGAGGATCCCTTTAAGAGAGGCCTGGGGTCAAAACCAAAGCGCTGGATGGATTTGCCTTGACTCCCATACCGGAGATCCCTTTCAGTGGGAAGATGTGCCTATGGGATGGAGGATGTGTGATGGGTATATGGGTATGGAAGGGGGGGATTCATTTCTGTCATGTGCTCTCTGCTCCTTTCTGGGGGGTAGACAATGGCTGGGAGCTTATGTTCCTGGGGATGCTAGATTTCTCCCACCCAGTCACTGTCTGCTGAGGTGTTGTCTGAATTTCCTTTTAGTATGTCTTTGGAGTGTAGGAGGAAACCGGTGTACAGAAGGACACCCACACAAACACGGAGAGAACATACAAACTCCTTGCAGATGATGTCCCTTGTGAGCTTTGAACCCAGGATCCCAGTACTGCAAGGCTGCAGTGCTAACAAAAAGTCCACCATGCTGCCTCTGCCATTTACACTGCTACTAATGTTTTTGCGTTGGTGACTTGACATTCCCGGGGTTGGAAGTTTGTAACTGCGATGTACACTGTGTGCTTCACTGCTGTCTTTGGAAAAAACAGCCTTAACATTGTCTACAAGCGTCTTTTGATAGTCCAGCATGCATACTTCTCTATCGAGGGGGTGACGCATGTGGCAAAATTTACTCTTGTACCGTGGATCTATAAGAGTGGCAACCCAGTAGACAGCACTATTCTTAATCCTAACAATATTCAGGTCCCTGCTTATTTGGCAAGCTATAGCGCTTACCGAATAAGCTTCAGAGGGAACCCGAATACATGGAACGCGCCGGCTTATCAGCTGTTCGGCTCCGCAGCTGCATGTGTCGCGGCTGTGTCACTGTCACAACACATGCATGGAGAGCCTGCGTGTTGGACTACAGCTTGCCGAATAAGCAGGGACTCGAACAAATTTGCTCAACTCTATCCAGGGGTCATTCATCTGTGCCCAGTCCGCAAGTGTGATTTGCTGCACATTCGTACAGCATTTTGCCAGACTATACAAAATGTCATACTTTACCAGGAGTTGTCGCTGCTGCAACAGTCACTGCAACATGTGCAGAGTGGAATTACACCAAGTCAGCACAGCACATATCAATCGGTTACACAGTAACCCGAAAGACCTCTGTAGCGATGCAAGTCAATGAAACACGGGGTGTTCATGCCATAAATGAGCACACAGCAATTGTGCTTTCTGCAGCAGCACATCCAGGCTGGGACAGTGGTGTAGAAATTGCTCTACCACCAGGTTGAGGAAGTGAGCTATGCAAGACACGTGCTTGAGGTTGTCCCGGGATAGATCCGCCATCAGGTTCGCACCATTATCGCACATGGCCTTCCCTGACTCCAGGTACAGTGGAGGCGGCCATTATTCAAAATTGGCATGGATAGCTATCCATAATGCTTGAGTTGTGTGACTGCGATCTCCAATGCATATTAATTGAAACACTGTCTGATTACGATTTTCCCTGGCTGCGCAGTACAGAGGTGGGGGGATTCTCTCTGCACTGTTGGAAAGATTGTCTCTTTTTGGAGCGGTTGAAGGCACAGGTGGAGGCCCTACATGAGGTGAAGGAGGCAGATGCAGCGGTGGAAGTGTTAGATGTAGAGGCTTGTGCCACAAGCCTTGGGGATTTCAAGATTTGCTATCCAATCATACCATGGTGTCTAGTGTTTTAGATCACTATTCTTTGGTGTGTAGTGGTTTAGTTCTCCATCCTCTGGTATGTAGTGGTTTAGTGCTCCAAAACTAGGTGTTTAGTTCTTAAACCACTGTTGTCTAGTAGTCTTATAGTCTAGTCCATCTTATGGTGTCTAATGGTTTAGTTCTCCATGCTCAATCGTCTTGAAAGCCTTGAGGAGTCTTGCTTGCTTGTCCAGGTGTCAGTGTTAAAATGCACCATCAGATAGATTTTTTCAAAGATTGGGTGAGGTTGTATGCGACATGCTGGTGTAGTGCAGGCACATCTTACATATAGACGTAATGGTGACTGGGCAACTGGTACTGGGGTACTGCTACGGCCATCAGCTTTCAGAAGCCGTCTGTATCCACCAGGCAGAAAGGCTGCATTTCCGTGGACAACAGCTTGTCTTGGCCAACCAATTTGTCAATGATTTCATCCCATTATCACACAGATCACAGGTCGGGAGTCATACAGAACTACCTTCTGTGATCTTTGGAGCAAACAGCTCTCAGCTGGACCCTATCTTCCAAACAATTACATGATTGGGCAATGATCAACCGAGGAGGCCGCAGGCTGTTCCCAATAATTTTTTATCAGAAATCTAACAGATAGCGTTTGTCATATGCATCTCCAGATTACAATGCATGGAATATGTGTATATAACACTGTACTATCACTGCTAACTCCACAATACTCCACTACTCGCTGTCACCATCAATCCTTTTTTTTAATTAACACAGGAAAATTGGATGACATTCTTCTTTGAAGGTCCACACCATCAGACTTTTCCATGCCCTCTCCCTCAGAGTAATGGTCATACACCATCCCCCAAGCTCACCCACCCAATTGCTTGACCACTTTTCTGCCTGGCTGCTGCACTTCATGTTCTCAGAATTTCCAACTCTTAACCTGGGAGACTTCAACATCCCCATAAACAACCCCACCTCCCAAATGCATCCCAGCTTTCATCTCTAACCACTTCTCTTGGCCTCTCACAACTTTCAACCCCTGAGACACTCCAAGACCGTAACACCCTTGATCTGATCTTTGTCTGGCTCTGTTCAATCTCCTACCTAGATAACTGACCTCTTCGCTTCTCTACACCAAGAAATTAGGACTAACCACAGCTTACACAGTTTTAGGCACTCCCTAAATAGATATCTATTTAGGGCGGCCTATTGTGGTGCCCTGTGTCTTTGCCACCACAAAATGGTTAAATATGTACTGTTTTGTATGTGTTTTGTGAGCAATGGGAGTTATGCTTTCTCTGCTAGAGACCACAACACACAAACACATTTTACCTCACTCCCTCACTTGTCTAAAGCTTAGAGCTTTGCAGACATGCCCTAACTTAGAGGGGGAGGAGTCGAGTTGTTGTTCTTTTTGAAGAAGACGGTGGAGAGAAAATGGAGAACGCTCCTGGAAGCCATGACATGCGCTCCCTCCAGGAGTAAAGCTAAGAAGCATCAGGGTGTCAGTCACTAGACCATCCATGCTTTTAGAGCAGGGTGGTAAGCGGAGAGACTGTGTGGGTTTATACAACCAACAGCAGAGTGTTTTCCCCCAGGAAGACTGTACCGAACTAGGATCAGTGAATGATTGTGCAAGAAGCAACTCGAGCTTCACACAGGATCCAAGCTGCAAGTTGCCAGAGGAGGAAAACACAGTGAGTAGTGGCTATACTGGAAGTTCCAAACTCCAGGAAGCCTTGGTCCCAGAAGGGATTAGAATAGCAGGAGGCACACAGCAGAGAGAAGGATAACTCCCATTTTGCAAAGCAGACTGTACATCTGGTGGGAGTTGTAATATCTCCTCTGAACTGCACTTGAACTACAGTAAATGATAAAGTGACTTTCCTTGTCTCCTGCCTTATTACTCTGTGCCTTCTACTTCCATCACAATCCCTGGGGGTCAGCCCTGGTTGGAGGGGGTTAAACATCTGCACTGCCATCACCATCTACCACCCCAGGGATCATCTGCAGTACCGGCTGTCCTACAGTCGAACACTCCAACTGGCGTCATAAATCACTACATAAACTTTATCCCTAATCAATACTGCCCTTTTACATGACCGCCTGGGGCCACGGACCAGTTCACTGCCACTGTGACATATCCCTTTAAGACGACCGGCCCGGTACCGAGTATCCCACGGCCTCTGGGGCACGTCACTATCACGTTCCCTAATCAAAGTCCTTTTGATATAGTCTATTCTCTACTTCTCTGAACATAATTTGCCATCAAACTCTACAGCATCTAAAAGCACTACAAATATTGGCTGGTGACCACCTCAGGCAGCCTTTATCTACCCCACTCATTTCCTCGAGACGGCTGGACCATCATTATAAATAAGCAACTGTACTTTGTGTCAATCCCACCTCATTGTAGATTTTAAGTTCAGTAAGATCATCAATACTTTTGCTTTATTTATTGAATTATTTACTTTTGTAATTTATGACTGTTTTATATGAACTGCTGACTTGTAGAGCTCTACGGAATCTATTTATGTTTTATAAATAAAGATTATTATTATTAGTAGATTGAAGATGGTGAAGATCAGGATCTTAGCTTTGTCATGTGTAGGAGGAAACAGTCTTTTAAGTGACCACAACTGCACGAACAAAGGCTGGCTGCTGTGCTATCAAAGGGTAGAGTAGGGTGAACATGACCAACTGCTGGACTGTGAGTGAGGTGCAGGCGGGGATGTTATCATGGATTGAGCAAGATGTGATGTGCTTGGTGTCTGAGATCGGTCAAAAACAGCAGGCATGTTCACTTTCATAACAGCTGATGAGCTGTCACTCACCATGACTGTAGTGTGTAAACAAATATGGATTTGAATGTGCCAGTTAGTACATGTAATAGTCAATTTATTGGATTTTTTGCCTCCTCTCATTCATTTTTTGAAAAGTTGTCAGATAACGAGAGTTGGATCATTCTTTGCAGTCTCAAAAAAGGGCAAGGCTAGCTAACCCTTGCCGCCTCAGCGAACTGCAGATTTATGACTGTTGCTGGCCACAGCCAGAGTTGTGGCTGAGGTTGCAGTGCTTTTTGTGGTTGCATCACTCAGTGTCTGTGTGGAAAGTCGCAATGTAACCTACTCGTCTTACTCCTCCTCCACCTCCTCTGATGAGCTACTCAGCTGCATGCCTCTGGGTTCACACCAAGTGGGATCTACAACCTCATCGTCATTCTTTCTGTTCTCCCACTCTTCGCCCTGAGAATCAACCTCCTCCTCTTTTTGTGCTGACAGCACAGTACAGTGCGCCTGTGTCTCTGGTATCTGAGTTTCATCAGGATCACCTCCACCCCTGAGGGTTAACTTCTAGTGATGAGGGTCTGGATTCTGTTCGTACCCTACTTTGTCTGGCCCCGGATCCAGCTGAAAAAAAAAATGGGAATTGGAGCAAATGCTTTCCTCCTCTTGAGTCTGTGAATCTTTGGATCAGACCTCTGATGTCCATGGAATAGAATATGCAAATAACTCTGCAGATTTGCCAATCTATGGTTCCCCACAGTCAGCTGGGCGGTTGGAGAGTTGTGACGCGGTATGAAACAAGGGTAATTGAACTGCAACTTCTGAGGTCTGCACTGTTTGTGATGTTAATGTGGTGCCCCTGAGGATGCAGTCGCCACAGAGGTACTGCACCTCAGCCAGAGGTGTGGTACTCCGCTCTCGGGTAAGGAGGGGGCACTACCCGGGACTCACACACTAGCACCCAACACTAGACCTCTTCAGGCCAGGGAGGAGCTGGGTAGTGGGTGTGGGTGGAGGAAGTAGAAAAGGGGAGGAGTCACAGTTAGTGACAGGTGGGCGAGAGAAGTGAGTTGGTGTGAGGGACTGGAGGAGAGAGGAGCTCGTGCCAGGACTAGAGAGGAGAAACAGGAATATGAAGGAGTCGGAGAGGTGCTCCAGAGCGAGGAGAAGGGATCCTATGGGCCAGGTTAGTGAAGTGTCCACCCTTGGTGCCCCAATCAACGCCGACCGTAGTTGGGTGGAGGGACCAGGTCGCAGTAGGGGACCGGCCCCAGACTAGTGGAGATACTGCAAGACCCAGCTAACATACCGGAGTCTGTAGTGACTGAATGTGCGACAGCCTTATCCACACACATATTCGCTGAAAAGGCAGCCATATAGGATCAAGGGGACCAAGAGGACGGTGCCCGACAGGATCTGAGGCTGCTGGCTTGGGACACTGTGTGTGAGGCACAGGGCAGGAGAGGCGGGAGCCAGCGCTGGGAGAGACGACCATAGATGGAGCAAAAGAAGAGGGTCCTGATAAAATGTGCCCCAAATTACCCAAGAGCTGGCTGGACCACCGACCAGGAGGACACAGCACGCCGGCTGGGGATTGTAACCTGAAAGACCATGAGTAAAAGTGTGAAGACTGCACCCCGCTGTGTCCTCAGATTTATTTACTGCGTCATCTGCCCCGCACCACAACCATTTCCATCACCAGTGGATCTGAATCGCACCATTGGCCCTCTTCTTGTTGCCGAACACCACCACGGGTGGCGTCAAAAGCTTTCCCATATTTATTTAATTGCAACGCCCAGGGCCACAGACCGGGTCACTGCTGCTGAGTACCCCTGGCCCTAGCAGGTGCTGCATTAAGATGGAGTAAGAGGAGGAGAGGCCACTTGATGCAGAGCTTGCGATACACTGGAGTACATGCACTTTCTGGCCCTCATTCCTGTCTCAAAAACCTAAACAGATATTCAGTACTTTCAATTCTCTCCTCCATCGCTGAGCTCCACCTTCCTCACCACTCATCTCAGCTGAAGACTTTGCCTCATTCTTCACGCAGAAGATTGACAACATAAGGCAAAGCTTTTGCCGAAAGTCCCCAAAGGCCCTTCCTCATAAATACTCAACTTTCCTCCTCCAAAATCAACTTCTCCACTATTACGGAAAATCAGTTTTACTCTTTTCTCTACAAATCACGTCTCGCCACATGTGAACTTGACCCAATCCCATCCCACCTCGTTTCAAACCTTACCATAGTCTTCATCCCAACCCTAACCCACCTCTTAAACCTGTCACCAACAACTGTTGTCTTCCTCTCATTCTTCAAACATACCTTGCTCACACCCATCATCAAAAAACCCTCCCTCGACTCATCCATTACGTCTAGCTATTGGCCCATATCACTTCTCCCCTATGCCTCAGAAATACTGGAATATCACGTCCATTTGAACTGACCTCCCACCTCTCCTCCTGCTCCCTCTTTGACCACTTACAATCAGGCTTCCGACCACACTATTTCATTGAAACTGCCCTGACTAAAGTCAACAACCACCTACTAACCGTCAAATTCAAGCAACACTACTTTGTCCTCCTCCTCCTGGACCTGTCATCTGCCTTTAACAGACCAGACCACTCACACACCACCTCCTCATCTTGCCCCCCATCTGTCGGTGTCCCCCAGTTCTAGGACCCTTGCTCTTCTCCGTCTAGAACTTTAGACTTTAACGGGAGATAGTGGACAATATTCTGCGCTGCTGACAGAATGGAGACGTATATCCCAGTATGGTACAGTAAGGGGGTGGTTTATTTCAGCTCATTTCAAAGTACCGTATATACTCGTATATAAGCCGACCCGTGTATAAGCCGACCCCCCCCCCCCTAATTTTGCCACAAAAACCTGAGAAAACTTATTGACTCATGTATAAGCCGAGGGTAGTGCTGCACAAGGGTTAATGGTGGTCCAAAAATATGCTCCATAGATAAATACCCCCATAAAATGCTGCAAAAGGGTTAATAGTGGCCCAACAAGATGCTCCAAGGATAAATACCCCCATATATTGCTGCACAAGGGTTAATGTTGTCCCAAGTAGATGCTCCATACATAAATACCCTCATATGCTGCACAAGGGTTCATGGTGGCCCAAGTAGAAGCTCCATACATAAATCCCCTTCATATGATGCACAGGGGTTAATGGTGGCCCAAGTAGAAGCTCCATACATAAAGAACCCCCATATGCTGCACAGGGGTTAATAGTGGCTGAAGTAGATGCTCCATATATAAACACCCCCCATATGCTGCACAAGGGTTAATAGTGGCCCAAGTAGATGCACCATATATAAACACCCCCCATATGCTGCACAAGGGTTAATAGTGGCCCAAGTAGATGCTCCATATATAAACACCCCCATATGCTGCACAAGGGTTAATAGTGGCCCAAGTAGATGCTCCATATATAAACACCCCCATATGCTGCACAAGGGTTAATAGTGGCCCAAGTAGATGCTCCATATATAAACACCACCCATGTGCTGCACAAGGGTTAATAGTGGCCCAAGTAGATGCTCCATATATAAACACCACCCATATGCTGCACAAGGGTTAATAGTGGCCCAAGTAGATGCTCTATATATAAACACCCCCCATATGCTGCACATGGGTTAATAGTGGCCCAAGTAGATGCTCCATATATAAACACCACCCATATGCTGCACAAGGGTTAATAGTGGCCCAAGTAGATGCTCCATATATAAACACCCCCCATATGCTGCACAAGGGTTAATAGTGGCCCAAGTAGATGCTCCATATATAAACACCACCCATGTGCTGCTGCTGCCGCTGCTGCTATAAAAGAAAAAGGCATACTCACCTCTCCGTCGCTGGGGGCCAGGTGCCGGTGTAGCCGCTGGCTCAGGCCCCCGGCACTGGCTATATTTACCTTTCCCGGTTCCATCTCTGCCGGGTCCTGTGCAGTGACGTTAGCAGAGGGCGCACACTGACTACGTCATCGCAGCCTCCGCTAATGTCACAGCCAGAGGACCGGGGAGACAGCAATGGAACGGGGAGCGGTAAGTATTGCTCTGCTCCCTGTCCTACTCACTGCCCTCCTGGCACCCGGTCTCTTCAGTCCCTGCTTCCAGCATGATGTCGGCGTCCCAGGCTGTTCCTGCATTCAGCGGTCACATGGTACCACTCATTAAATATGCGCATACTCATGAGTAATAAGCGGTACCATGTGACCGCTGAATGCAGGAACAGCTGGGACACTGAGATTATGGGGGAAGCAGGGGGGCTGCAGAGACCATGCCAGGAGGGGAGAGTATGGTCTCTGACACCCCCCACTCCCCCTCCCCTGCCGACCCCCCTATATGACTCGTGTATAAGCCGAGAGGGAGACTTTCAGCCCAAAAAAATGGGCTGAAAATCTCGGCTTATACATGAGTATATACGGTAAATAACTTCTTCTTCAGGAAAAACCACATGTGGAATATTGTCCACTAACTATCGTTACAGTCTGATGTCTGATGGTCACTTGCAGACCCGTGGATCCACTGTGGCTGATTTGCTTTATTATATGCGTCTTTAAAAGATTGAACAGGTGAGTTTAATCTGACTGCTAAACCAACAGTTTTTCTCGGCTAAGACCCGATTTCCACTGATTTCTCCTACAGTTTCTTGGCTATCCTTCTCGAACTTTGACATGGGACAGCTCATGGAGTCTCATGGCTTTCACTATCACTTCGAAGCTGATGACACACAGATTTACTTCTCTGGACCTGACATCACCTCCTTACTAACCAGAATCCCACAATGTCTGTCCACTATTTCATATTTCTTCTCTGCCAGACATCTAAAACTTAACATGGAAAAAAACAAATTCCACCATCTAATGAAACCCCCCCAACTGACCTATCCTTCAAAATCAATGGCTGCCCACTGTTCCCAATCCTGCAAGCTTCATTCTCATCTCTCGTTCAAATTGGAGATTCAAGCCCTTTCCATTTCCTGGCGACAACTCAAAAATATCTCCCAGATCTGGATATTCCTCAAACATGAATCTGCAAAAACACTAGTGCATGCACTCATCCTTTCCAGACTCTCCTACTGCAACCTCCTACTCTATGACCTTCCTTCTATCACTCTCGGACCCATCAAATGTATTCTAAACTCTGCTGCAAGACTAATCCACCTGTCACCCCGCTATTCCCCGGCTTCTTCCTTCTGTCAATCCCTGAACTGGCTCCCTGTTGTCATAAACCTCCTGATCAAAACCCTAACTTTGGCATACAAAGCCATCCAAAACTTGTCTTCTCCATACATCTGTAACCTAGTTTGCGGATACTTACCTGCATGCAACCTCCGATCATCACAAGATCTCCTTGTCTACTGCCCTTTTATCTCCTCTTCCCACAATCACATACCAGATTTCTCCCGTAGCTCATTTCTACTCTGGAACTGTGTACCCCAACATATCATACTCTCGCCTTCCATGGGAAACTTCTAAAGGAACCTGAAGAACCACCTCTTCCAACAAAGCCTACAACCTACAATAACCATCACTCCACAATAATGCTGTAAAAGCCATTCTACCCTCACCTATTGTATCCTCACCCATCCCTTGTAGACTGTGATCTCTCACAGGTCGGGTCCTCTCTCCTCCAGTTACATTCGGCGACTTGTATTGTTTAAGATTATTGTCCTTGTTTTCATTATGTATACCCCTTTTCACCTGTGAACTGCCATGGAATAAATGGTGCTATAACAATAAACAATAATAATACCACTGTGCGACTGCCAAAAAGAGGGAGTCGAGCAGATTGAACAGCAACAGAGGTTTTCAAAAAACTGCACAATTATACTATTTCTACTCTGGGGAAATTGATGACACTTTAGTGATGTGTGGCAATAATTTTGGGAAATGTTTCTTCCCCAACTTGGCTTTCCTTCATGTGTGTTGCCTGTAGCAGTAGGGTTACCAGACCGGCAGGCCTACACTTACTGTCAGTCAGCTGACTGTGTTATGTCCTAAAAAGCTTATAACAATAGTAGTCGACAAAGCTGATATTTGTGCCACTTGAGTATAGCTGAGCAGAAAAACAGTTTGAGCTGTTGCATAAGGTATCAGGGCTCCAAGCACAGTAGGCCTACACCGGTCACTCACCCACCTCGTCATACATTAAACGTAAATTAAAAACTTTAAATGCTGGTCCAGACCGTGACAACTCATGCATGGCCCATGGCTGACTGCTGTGCCATTATCAAATTTCTACTGTGGGTAAATTGATGCCACTTTTCCTGGTGCCTGACCCTAATTTTTTGGAAATGTTTGGCCCCCAAGTTGGGTGTCTTTCATGTGTGTTACCTGAATTTGGCAGGCTCCCAGCACAGCAGGCCTAACCTTGTTCCTCACCCACCTCTTAATTTCAACTTATCTTCAAAGCTGTAAATGTTAGGCCAGACCCTGTCTCATGTATGGCCCATGCCTGACTGGTGCACCATTAGACATTTTTCCACTATTCCTGGTGTCTGCTCCTAATTTTGGTAAATGTTTGGACTCCAAGTTGGGTCTCCTTCATGTGTGTTGCCTGAATTTGGCAGACCTCTCAGAGCAGAAGCCCTACACCTGTCACTCATGCACCTGTTACTGATCAATATTTCAGCTAGAAATGCTGCTCCAGGCCTTGTCCCATGTTTCCTTGATGCGCAATTAGTAATTTGTACTTTGGATCAATTGATGCCACTTTTCCTGGTGTCAGCCCATAATTTGAGCGGTTTTGGCAGCTTTTTGGCCCCCCTGAAGGTTTTGTCTATGCGTTTGGTTTTGCCTCCCATTAAATTCAAACAGGGTTCAGATATGTTCGACAAACCAAACTGTTTGACGAACTGCTCGGCAAACATCTTACTGTTCGCCGAATCCGAACTGAATCTTGAAAGATTCGCTAATCTCTAATACTGATGGTGGAATATTTCCTTTCTTCTGTCACAAATTTTTAGGGGCTTCATAGCAAAAGGTGTGAATACATATGCACATGCCACATTTTTAGTTATTTGATCCAAAAATGTAATTTATGCCTATATTTTTCTCACTTCACCAACATAGACTATTTAGTGCTGATGCATCACACATAAACCGGATTACAAAAATGCTTCAACACAGGTTGTAATGTAACAAAATTGTTAGAAAGCCAAGGGGGTGAGTACTTTTGCAAGTCACTGTGCATATCTGTACAGTTGTGCTCAAAAAGTTTACATACTCCAACTGAATTTTTGCTTTCTTGGCCTTTTTTTCAGAGAATATGAATAACACCCAAACTTTTTCTCCACTCATTTTGGTCTCATCACTCCAAATTACCTTGTTCCAGAAGTTTTGAGGCTTGTCTCTGTGCAGTTTCGCGTATTGTAGGTGAGATACTTTGTGGCATTTGCGCAGTAATAGCTTTATTCTGGCGACTCGACCATGCAGCCCATTTTCCTTCAAATGCCTCCTTATTGTGCATCTTGAAACAGCCACACCACTAGTTCTCAGAGAGTTCAGTATATCAGCTGATGTTATTTGTGGGTTTTTCTTTGTATCCCGAACACTTTACCTGGCATTTGTCACAGGTCACAGGTGAGGATGTTTCCTTTAGTAGCCATTCAAACCCATTTGTGGCAAATTCTGTGCATGTTATCAGGCCAAAATCACCAGGGTATGTGAACTTATGATCAGGGTCATTCGGATGTTTTGGGTTGTCATTAGGATTTAAAAAGAGAAAACACAGTAGTTTGACAATAAATGACTTCACCCAACTACTAACCATGAGTGGAGAAAAAGTTTTGGTGTTATCATACATATTCTCTGAAAAAAGGCCAAGAAAGCAAAAATTCTGCCGGGGTATGTAAACTTTTGAGCACAACTATATATATGTTGGGCATCGGGTTCCTGCCACTGTACAGCAGGAATGCAGAGATTTGCACTCGGCAGTCTCCCATTCCCCTTTGGCCGCAATGGAACCTGCTCAACAGACTCGACGGTCCTGGTGCTCTGCCCAGACCAGCAGTGTAGGATTGGTTGCTGCTGTCACCTCTGGTTCAGGTTTGACAATGCAGCCTGGCCAGCAGCAAAAGACTCCAGAATCTAAGTCCCTCCGTCGCTCCACTGAGCATGCTCATGGGACGTTTCCCCATTGGGGATCGGAAGTCACATGCTCAGGTCCTTCTCCAGCTCTGATTTGTCCATCAGGGGGATCTGGAAGGTTCCGGAAGGTCTCGGCTATAAAAGACTCGCATGGCTGCTCGGTCATGTGCTAATATAGACTCTTGTTATTATGTGTGTGAGTTAAGATGGATGCATGAGACTGGTGACTGACTTATTATGATCCCCCCTCCCTTGGATATTACGAATGTGGTTAGGGAATTAGTGGTCAGAGTAAGCGCCAGCAGTGGCTTTGTCTATGTGCCATTGAGCACCCCGCTCTCCACACGAGCGTTAGCGTCACAGTGCCATTCAGCACAAGGCACCTTTACACCGCACTAGCAGCTGCATTCCTTATAGTGGCACCATGTGCAAGTTAAGCGCTTTCCCCAGCTCTGGAGGTTAGTGGCGTCCGCTGAGGCGGTGCAGTGCACACCTGATGCAATTAATATTCAGCATTGCTGTTCCTGACAACGCAATTGCGGTGTCGAGCACTCGTGGGTCTAGAAGGACTCTTTCCAGCATCTCAGGGGCCGAGTCCTGTGACCATACACTAGTGCTCCTATAGCCGAGCTCTGTGAGCACAAACAGGCTCCATCGTTTATGTTCAGCGGTAGTGCGGCTCTGTGAAGCAACAGAGTCCGCCCCTGTATACAGCGGGTGACGTTGCCCCGCATGTGTTTCTCCAGAAAACCGCCACATAGCATCTGCCATTAATGAGCAGCAGTTTACCACCCCTGCACGGTGGACCCCGGGCTGCGAACGCACCTTATTACCATCTTTATTATTTGGTGTGTTCCGCCAGCCCTAACATTATACTAGCGCCAGGGTCTGGCTAGTAATGATGAACAGCGACTGTTGCAGTACATCCGGCAGCTGCAGGGCAGGTTGGCGGCTCTCGAGCGTTCAGCCTCAGCTGCGGATGTTACTGCGGTCGCTGTTCAGGCAGCCACAGAGGCGTGATGATCATGTGGTGCAGAGTGTCTCGCGGTTCTTGGACACTCTGAAGCATGTCTTCCTGGGACCACGAGTCACCCATGACACTGCGCTCCGGCTGCTGGCATTGTCACAGGGCTCGTCCATGGTCAGTCACTTTGCTATCCAGTTCCGGACGCTGGCCTCGGAGTTAGAGTGGCCAGATAAGGTCCTCATTCAGGCATTCTGGAGAGGTTTGGCTGGCCATGTGAATGACGCTCTGGCCACCAGGGAGATTCCCGCTACACTGGAGGAGCTTATCACCATCTCCACCCGTATAGACCTTCGCTTTGCCGAGCGAAGGTTGGAGCGGTCACAGTGTAGGCAGAGGTTTAGGTTGGCACCCAGTTTTGCTAAACCTCTGGAATCTTCCGATCAGGCGTCCGAGCATCAGGGGGCTTCCTGTTGTGAGTTCATTTTCCCCTTCACCATTGAGGTCTGATGAACTCCCTCTTCTGGTGAAGGAAGGTAGTGAGGCTGATTACAAAGCACCTGAGCAGAATGATGATGACTGGGTGACTGGAATTGCTGACTGGATATAAGGCAGCCGACGCCCTTCTGCCTTGCGGGTGATTACTCTGAGGGATTCTTGAAGACCAGTCTGATTCCTGCTCCTCAAAAGCTAAGTTTTCTGCTCTACTTTTTGCATTTGTGTTTTGGTTTTGTTTTGCCTTGTTTTTCTGGATTTCTGCCTTTCCCTGCTGGGTGAGCTGAATTCCTTTTTGCTCTGTCTTCAGAAAATACCTGAGTACTGATATAGTCTTTTTGAAGCCTAGCGTCTTCAGGGCTTTTTTCCCTATCAGTCTGTTGGCTCTTGTTTTTGAGAGGGTTTTGGCGGATTGCAGACAGCAGCTTTTCTATTCTGTCCTATTTAGTTAGCTTGGGCCCCATCATTTGCTCAGCCTATCTTTCCATCTGTGTGAGTGTTTTTTCATCTTGCTTCACTGTCATTATATGTTGGGGGCTGCCTATTGCTTTGGGGTCTGCTCTGGGGCAGTTTAGATTTCCCTTTCTGTCTTTAGGCTATGTAGTTCTCCGGCTGTCATCGAGGGGTCTAGGGCACCGTAGGAACCCCCCACGGCTACTGCTAGTTGTTGTTGTTAGGTTCAGGGGTCTGCAATCCGATAGCTGCCAACTTCTCTAGTTTTCTGGACTTAGCTAGTATTTCTGCTTTTGCCTCCTACGGTGACTCATTCATAACAGCTTCCCGTGAGGGATCCAGGCCCCGTCCGCTCGAGCTCCTGTGATCTGTCATGCTTGCCGGCAGTCCGGTCACTTTACCAACCTGGTGCCCACAGCGGCTGGGAAGACGCTCATCCCTAGTGGCTGTAGGAGGTGGCTCACTAGAATCCACAGTTTTTCCTTCAAGTTGTCCTTTAAGGGGACACTTGGGTTTGGTTCTTCCACTCTGGCGGTGGAGGTTTGCATGGATTCCGGAGCGGAGGGCAATTTTATGTCATTTGCCTTCGCTCAACGGCACACGATACCACTGCTTATGATGTCCAAGCCAGTCACCGTCAGAGTAGTGAACGGCGTGACTCTGCCTTCACAGATTTCCCACCAAACAGCTCCACTGATACTCTCGGTGTCTCCATCTCATCAGGAGATGATATCCCTCCTCGTTATGCCCGAGGGTATCGACCAGGTCCTTCTAGGGGTTCCCTGGTTGCGGTATCACTCTCGCCATATAGAGTGGTCCTCGGGGAGAATTCTTGGTTGGAGTAAGTCATGTGAGGGTAGATGTCTGAGGGAGTGCGTCCAGGTTGCCTCCACCGAGGTCCCCGCAGATCTTTCCTCACTCGCCAAACAGTATCGACAGTATGCAGACGTGTTCTCCAGAAAGGCAGTGGAGACCATTCCACCGCATCACCCCTATGACTGTCCTATTGACCTCTTGCCTGGTGCTGTGCCTCCCCGAGGTCGAGTCTATCCCCTATCTCTCCCGGAGACAGAGGCCATGTCTCAATACATCAGGGAGAATTTGGCAAGAGGATTCATTAGGAAGTCAGTGTCACCAGCGGGGGCGGGATTCTTCTTCGTCCAGAAGAAGAGTGGGGAACTACGTCCTTGCATCGATTACAGGGGTCTTAGCGCCATCACCGTTAAGAATAAGTATCCTCTGCCCCTGATAGCGGAGCTGTTTAATAGGCTATGGGGAGCAAGAGTGTTTACCAAGCTTGATCTGCGGGGGGCTTACAACCTGATTCGCATCCGTGATGGGGACGAATGGAAGACAGCATTCAACACCAGGGATGGGCACTACAAATACCTGGTGAAGCCCTTTGGGCTCTGTAATGCCCTGGCCATCTTCCAAGACTTTGTGAACGATATCTTCAAGGATATGCTTACCACCACAGTAGTGGTCTATCTGGGTGATATCCTCATCTACTCTCCAGATATTGACTCCCACCGGAGAGATGTTTGCAAAGTTTTCGACCTCCTGCGGGCAAACTCCCTCTATGCCAAGTTGGAGAAGTGTGTGTTTGAGCAGGAGTCCTTGCCTTTCCTGGGCTATATCATCTCCGCCCAGGATTTGTCCACCCAGGATTTGGCCATGGATCCTGCCAAGCTACAGGCGGTGATGGATTGGCAGGAACTCCATTCTCTCAAAGCGGTGCAGCGCTTTATGGGGTTCATAAATTACTATCGCCAATTCATCCCCCACTTCTCGACTTTGGTAGCGCCCTTGGTAGCCCTCACCAAGAAGGGTGCAAATCCCAAGTTGTGGTCGGAACCTGCCTCCAAGGCCTTCTCCTCCATTAAGTCCCATTTCGCTAGCGCTCCCATTCTGCATCGCCCCAATGTAGATAAGCCCTTCATTCTGTAAGTGGATGCCTCCTCTGTCGGTGCTGGAGTGGTCCTGTTTCAGAAGGACACGCAAGGTCGGAAGCACCCATGCTTCTTTTTCTCCAAGACCTTCACACCGGTGGAGAGGAATTATTCAAATTATTCCATCGGGGACAGGGAGTTGCTAGCGATGAAGTTGTCCTTCTCGGAGTGGAGACACCTCCTGGAGGGGACTCGCCACCCTTTCCAGGTGTTCACTGACCACAAGAACTTGGTGTACTTGCAAACAGCCCAGCAGCTAAATTCTCGCCAGGCCAGATGGTCCTTGTTCTTCTACCGGTTCCACTTCACCCTCCATTTTCTCTCCGGGGAGAAGAACGTCCGGTGTTATGATGAGTCACCGAAGGAGGAAAAAACAAAATACCAGCTAAGTCCAGAAAAACCAGAGAGGTTGGCAGCTATCGGATTGCAGACCCCTGAACCTATCCACAACATCTATCAGTAGCTGTGGGGGGTTCCTACGGTGCCCTAGACCCCTCGATCACAGCTGGAGAGCTACATAGCCTAAAGACAGAAAGGGGAAAAACTTAACTGCCCCAGAGCAGACCCCAAAGCACTAGGCAGCCCCAACATATAATGACGTGAAGCAAGATGAAAGCACTAACACAGATAGAAAGATAGGTTGAGCAAATGATGGGGCCCAAGCTAACTACATAGGACAGGATAGGAAAGCTGCTGTCTGCCATCCGCAAAAACCCTATCAAAATGAGCCAACCGACTGATAGGAAAAACAGGCCCTGAAGTCGCTAGGCTTCAAAAGACTATATCAGCACTCAGGCATATTCTGAAGACAGAGCAAAAGATCAACAGATCAGAGACAAAAATGGAATTCAGCTCACCCCCGGCCGGGGATGGCAGAACTCCCAAAAAACAAGGCAAAACAAAAACAAAACTGAAGAGTACAAAGCAGAGCAGAAAAACTTAGCTTTGAGACGCAGGAATCAGACTGGTCTCCAAGAATCCAGCAGGAAAATCACCAGCCAGGAAGAAGGGCGTCGGCAGCCTTATATCCAGTCCTCAATTGCAGCCACCCAGTTATCATCTAGCTGCCCAGATGTTTGGTAATCAGTCTCACTACCTTCCTTCACCAGAGGAGGGAGTTCATCAAACCTCAATAGTGAAGGGAAAAATGAACTCACAACAGTCCAGGCCGATGCTCTCTCCCGCTCCGTGGTGTCATCGGAGGAAGAGGAGGAGGAGCCTCGGCTGATCGTCTCATTCGAGAGCCTGAGGACTGTGGCTCCGGTCGCCATTGAGTCAGTACCTCCAGGCAAGACATTTGTCCCTGCCCGTCTGCGACCGGAGGTCCTCTCTTGGGCTCAATCGTCCAGGGTGGGTGGACATTTCACTACAAAACGGACCTCTGAGCTTCTGGCGAGGACGTACTGGTGGCCGCATATGGCCCATGACGTCAGGGATTATATTCAGGCATGCGTCTCTTGCGCCCAGAATAGGTCCTCTCGGCAGCGGCCCGCTGGGCTACTTTATCCCCTGCCGGTAGCGGACAGGCCCTGGGAGAAGGTTGCTATGGACTTTGGGGTGAGGCTACCCAAGTCCAGTGGCAGCTCGGTCATTTGGGTTGTCATGGACCATTTCTCCAAGATGGTGCACCTGGTACCTCTCTCCCGGTTACCTTCTGCACGGGGCCTGGCAGCATTGTTCATTAAGCACGTTTTCCACCTGCACAGCATGTTGGACAAGATTGTCAGCGACCGCGGTCCTCAGTTTGCGTCTCAGTTCTGGAGAGCGCTCCGTTCGCTGCTCAGCATTGAGCTAAATCTCTCCTCGGCCTATCATCCTGAGACGAACGGATTGGTAGAGAGAGACAACCAGACCCTGGTCACATATCTACGACATTTTGTCTCGGCCACGCAGGACAACTGGGCATCCTTGCTGCCGTGGGCGGAGTTCGCTTTGAACAACGCTGTGGCCGACTCCACCGGTCTGACCCCATTCCTCCTAAATTACAGCCAGCATCCACGCATCCCTGTGCCCATGCCCGTGTCATCCACCGACTCTAGGGTGGCAGACTGGGTGGTGGAGGCACGTGACATTTAGGATCGCACTCAGGATGCTATCCGAGCTTCCAAGGAGAGAATGAGGACCTCTGCTGATGCACACCGGCGCCCTGCTCTGACCTTTACCCCTGGCGACTTAGTGTGGCTCTCCGCCCCAAACATCAGGCTACGGGTTGAGTCCGCTAAGTTCGCACCGCGCTACATTGGCCCCTTCAAGGTCCTTGAGCAGATCAGCCCTGTGGTCTACTGTCTGGCCCTTCCGCCACACTTGGCTATCTCTGATACATTCCACGTGTCCCTCCTTAAGCCTGTTCACATGTCCCGGTTCTCCAAGTCATCTGCCGGGACATCAGACCTGTCTTCAGACGAGTTTGAGGTCAATGCCATCGTGGAATGCAAGGTGATGTGGGGCAAAAAGTTTTATTTGGTGAATTGGAAGGATCATGGTCCAGAGACTCGGACCTGGGAGCCAGTGGAGAACATCCACGCTCCGTTCCTCATTGCGGCGCTTGAGCGTAGCGAGGCTCAGAGGGGAGGGGGCGTAATGTTAGGCATCGGGTTCCTGCCACTGCACAGCAGGAATCCAGAGCCTTGCACTCGGCGGTCTCTCATTCTCCTCTCGGCTATAAAAGACTCGCATAGCCACTCGGTCATGCAGTAGTATAGACTCTTGTTATTTTGTGTGTGAGATAAGATGGATACATGAGACTGGTGACTGACTTTTTATGATTCCCCTCCCTTGGATATTACGAATGTGGTTAGGGAATTAGTAGTCAGAGTAAGCGCCAGCAGTGGCTTTGCCTATGTGCCACTGAGCACCCCGCTCTCCACACAAGCGTTAGTGTCACAGTGCCATTCAGCACAAGGCACCTTTGCACCGCACTAGCAGCCGCGTTCCTTATAGCGGCGCCGTGCGCAAGTTAAGCGCTTTCCCCCACTCTAGAGGTTAGTGGCGTCCGCTGAGGCAGTGCAGTGCACACCTGGTGCAATTAATATTCAGCATTGCTGTTCTTGACTCCACAGTTGCGGTGTCGAGCACTCGTGGGTCTAGAAGGACTCTTCCCAGCGTCTCAGGGGCCGAGTCCTGTGACCATACACTAGTGCTCCTATAGCCGAGCTCTGTAAGCACAAAAAGGCTCCAGTGTTTATGTTCAGCGGTAGTCCGGCTCTGTGAAGCAACAGAGTCCTCCCCTGTACACACCGGGCGACATTAACCTACATGTGTTTCTCCAGTATACTGCCATATAGCATCCGCCATTACTGAGCAGCAGTTTACCACCCCTGCACGATGCACCCCGGGCTGCAAACGCACCTTATTACCATCCTTATTACTTGGTGCGTTCCGCCATGTACTGTATCTCCACACACACATATGCCCTGACAATGGTGTCACAGTATCAGAATTCTATAGAGTGACGAAGTCACAAAGGTAAAGATGTAGGAAGAGTTGATAAAAGGCCGACACACGAACATTCTAACTGAGGGTTTTAGAGTTTGTGAGTTTGGATTTAGTTTTGCGTTTCTGTTGAGCAAAATTCCTAAAAATAAGCGCTTTATTATGGAATCTGATACAGAGAACAGCGGCAGAAGTCACCAGGTGAGTGATGACTCTTGTATTCATCATTTGTGGGTTTTTGTAAGTCACTTTTGTGTTTCTTTTTTACTTGCCGCATTTGATTACTTACTTTTATTTGCCACATTCATCAACATGAATTTTTCCCAAAGTAAAAAAAGGACTGGTCTTTTTTTTCCCTGCGTTTAACTATTTTTGCTCCTTTTTTTTACACAGAAAAGTCAAATGTTTTCCAAAATGTCGCAAAAATTTAGCTTTGACCTTAAAAACTATGACAGTATGAATCACTCTGTGGTAATACTGGAGATCATTTGGGGCAAATCTTGCATCTTTTTGAAAAATTGCAAATAATGAACCAGGCAAAAATATCTGAAAACCCCAAATCCCTACACCAGTAGTAAGCAAAAAAAAGGGTGAGCTCATATAAAATAGTCTTCAAATATGGTGAATTTGCTGAAAAAAAAAAGGCTCAAAGCTCCAAAAAAACATACACACATGTAGGAATTTCTAAGGGTATGTGCACACGTAGTGAAATCTGCTGCGTTGTACAGTACCTTTATTTTCAATTTAAAAAAAAACGCAGTGCACATGCTGTGGATTTTTCCACGCGGTTTTGCTGCGGTTTACAATCCGCAGCATGTCAATTGTTTGGTGCAGAAACGCTGCAGTTTTACACCTCATCCATTATGAGGTGTAAAACCGCAGGGCAAAACCGCAGGCCAAACCGCAGATAGGATTTACCTGCGGTTTTCTCTCCAAAAGCCGCACACCCAAAAAACTACGTGTGCACATAGCCTAAAAATTGAAAGCAAAAATCATTATATATTTTATTTTTTTCTTCCCAGTCACCGGTCAATGGAAAACGCCGCAGAGTTTCTGCATCCGACATACAGGACGGCAGCAGTGATGAGAACTTCCATCAGGTGAGCCCTCATTTCTCTACAGCGCGGTCTGTAGCTTTGGGTTTCAATAAGGAATGGACGCCGCATTCTGAGATAATGCCGCCATATCGCGGTGGCTTATATCTCACTGTTTGTGTTTCTTGATTTCAGTCTCATCCACTTATTCCGAGGTCTCCGAGGAGCCTTGGAGATGAAGATGGCGGCTCTGGTTCCCAGCTGCTAAATACGGAGTCAGGTATGTGACAAAGCGTCTGGAAGGATCATAAACTCCTTCCTGTAAAATAAGAAATTAGACTTTTGATTAATAAAACTAAACGACACAGAAGTAAATGATTATATTTGTTCTTTTCTCCAGAGTCCACATCTCACCAATCCAACTTTGTGTAGGAAGAGACAGCGAGGTAATGTATTCCTATATATCCGTATTATCTGTGTCATATTCATGTTATCTGGTCACTAGGTGGCGCGGTTATTGGTATATTCTCAGATAAGGCGTCAGCTGTGTGTCTGCAGGTCGTGTACGACCATAGTATATATCTTTGATGTTTTCTTATCAGGAAACAGGAGCGTCCCATCAATAACTGTTTCCTGAGAGATCTGTCTTCTCCCACATCCAAATACGTCACCAACTTTCATAAGAACAAACAGAAGTTGATACGACGTTTGTATAAGTTTTTTAACCGGACCGTCTTTGAGAACCAGGTATTCAGTTATAATACACACCCAGAATAGGGCGATACGGGGATGAAGGGTTAGAGCTAGGATTAGAATATCCAGCGTATACAGTATATACGTTTATATTCTGTAGGTATAGGGTGATATGGGGGATAGTGACTGGAGGGTTAGAGCTAGGGTAAGTCTATCCAGTGTATATAGTATATACCTCTATATTTTGTATTTTCTCCTTCTTTCCTCTGTAGCTTCCTGCAGATTTGGATATCAGCTGGAATAAAAGACTGCGTAAAATAGCCGGGCGCACCGGCTTCATGCTGGTTAATGGGCAGCGCTATGCCATCATCCAGTTATCAGATAAAGTCTGCGATTCTGCAGGTAGGCTTCACATCGGGCACAATTTATGGGTTTGCTGCGGTGACATCTTCCGTACATCTTTACTCCTGATTGTAATAAAATGCTGCTTTGTCCTCAGATCGAGTACGAGACACAATTATCCATGAGATGTGTCATGTTGCCTGCTGGCTCATCAATGGTAATGGAGACTGTAGCCATCACCAGCTATGGATGCAGTATTGCGAGAAGGTGGCACAGATCCACCCTGACCTCCCGCCCATTACCGTACTCCACAGTTGGGAGTGCCACTATCCAGTGCTATACCAGTGCTCAGGGTGCCAGGGCAGGTAAGATATGACGCACATTAACCATGGACAGAGCCTGATACTGGATGGGCGGATATTCCTGTATTTTTATGTGAGTTTTAGTTGCTTTACGATTCTGCACTCAGACGTGGAGGAGCTCTGTCATTGATGTTGGATGTGTTTGTACCTTTCGGATCAGTCTTCTATATAAGCCTTTTCTCTCACCATAGAGTCGGACGATGGACGAATTCTCTAAACACTGAGAAGTACGTGTGCAGCCACTGTGACGGCAAATTTTTTCTTGTAACCCCAACCTGAGGAGATCTATTAGCCATAAGATCGGCCGGACAAGATGGCAGCACATGGACAACGTCATCCATCTCAGTCATCCACCTCAACAGCGTCTTCTCACCATCTCGCGGGCAGCACTGGAGTCTGCAGCACCCGGGTGTTGGAAGCAAATCCGACCATGGACTTCTGCATGGAGTTTGCATGTTCTCCCCGTGTCTGCGTGGATTTCCTCCAGGTTCTCCGGTTTTCACCCACATTCCAAAGACATACAGATAGGTGAAATTTGGACTTACTTCCAAATTGTCCTTAAAATAAATGATCCCAGTACATCACCGAAAAACATGTTGGTGCTATGTCATTAACTGGGAATAAATCCACATAAAAAATGTATTTTTGTTATGTTTCTTGGTGTCAGTTATTCAGTGTACAGATCTTTTTAGAGAAAATGAAGTTGCTCGCTGAATCATGGGCTAAACTAGAAGAGTCAAAGAGGTTCTGCAGCAGCTGACGTGTTCATTATAACATAGTAATTAGAGGCCAAACTGCTGGTGCTATGTCTGAAAATAGGAAATTAGAACTTCAGATCAATCAATCACTATTGCCCAGGACCAGACCAGTCCATTCCCTCTGCCCAGCCATTGACTTCTCCTGCCCAGAGTCTGAGACAAGTAATTTTGATTCACAGGCAGATAAGGCAAATTGTGTCTACACTTCATATCAATTCCTACTCACCTTATTTTCATATTGAAGAGATTCTAAAAAGAGATCTGACAAGGGAAGTGCAGAACTTTTTATCCGATGTTCGTCCATTTACATAGAGCATACATAGAGCATGCCTACAAACACCACCAAACCGGTGCACTAATCGTGAGTAGGGCATAGGACACTTTCATCAGACCAGACCCCAGACCAGACCCCTAATCAAACACACACTTAACACCAGTCACCCCCATATAAATATAGAGTAGATCCAGAATACATACAGGTACATGCACCCGAACAAACCATCAGACTCCTGTTCACCAATTTGCTGTCACCACATTTTGCATGCCCTACAATGGGAAGATATCCAGTTTTGCGTGCGGCCACGTCTCCACAGATGTATAAGAAGAATGCCGAGGGTGGAAATTGAGAAAAGGAGGTTAATATACAGGTAAGGATCCCAGAGGTGAAAAATATAGCCTTTCCTGTGAAGGGTAATGTTACACGTAGTGACCACAGAAGAATAAAACTGTAGTGGATGGGTGGAAACCATGTGTACGGAGCTGCTGTGGACAATGAGAGGCAGAGACCTGGGTATGAGGCCCACAGTGTACTCACCAATTTCTCTGTTGGTCACTTCAAACCTTAATTAATACCTATAATACATATAATTATATTATAAGAGATTATCTTCCTGATTAGAGATGAGCAAACCTTTCAAGGTTTGGTTTGGTTCGATTTGGCAAACGTTTCAGACTGTATAAAAGGTCTCTGAGACAACTTCTACTACGGGCAACCCACCAGATGGAGATCCAACTTGAAGTCTCCACAACTCAAAAAATAATTATCACACACCACTAAAGTGACATAAATTTCCACAGAAATTTGGATAGGACGAGACGGTGTTTGTTCAGTTGAGCTTTCATTAACATTAACACATTACCCAAGTATACGTCAAACACCAAGCCTATTCCCCCTTCCACCACGACCACACTTTTTCCCGCTCATCTTGTATATACCCTTCATCTCCTGTAACCTGCTGATTCACAACCTGCTGATACCAAATTGTTCTATTTTGATCTCATCTGACCACATGACCTTCTCCCATGTCTCTTCTGTATCATCCAGATGGTCATTGGCAAATTTAAAAGCGAGCCTGGACATGTGCTGGTGTGAGCAGGGGAACCTTACGTGCCCTGCAGGATTTTAATCCTTGACGGCGTAGTGCATTACTAATGGTAATGTTTGAGACTGTGGTCTCAGCTCTCTTCAGGTCATTGACCAGGTCCTCCCATGTAGTTTTGTGCTGATTCCTGACTATTCTCAGAATAATCCTTACCCCTTGATGTGAGATCCTGCATGGAGCCCCAGACCAAGGAAGACAGACAGTCATCTTGTGTTTCTTCCATTTTCTAATAATTGTGCCAACAGTTGTTGCCCTCTCATCAATCTATTTACCTATTGTCCGGCAGCCCATGCTAGCCTTGTGCAAGTGTACAATTTTGTCCCTGGTGTCTTAGACAGCTCTTTGATCTTGGCCATGGTGGAGAGGTTGCAGTGTGATTGATTGTGTGGACAGGCGTCTTTTATACAGGTATTGAGTTTAAACAGGTGCAATCAATGCAGGTAATGAGTGCAGAGTAGGAGGCTTCTTAACGAAAAACAAACAGGTTTATGACAGCCAGAATTTTTGCTGGTTGGTAGGTGATCAAATCTTTATTTAATACAAGAAAATGCAATTTAATTATTTAAAAATCATACAATGTGATTTTCTGGATTTTTATTTAAGACTCCATCTTTCACACTTGAAGTGTAACTATGATAAAAATTACAGACCTCTCCATTCTTTGTAGGTGGGAAAACATCCAAAATCGGCAGCGTTTCAAATACTTATTTTCCCCCACTGTATATGTATATGTCCACACACACACATATTCTCTGACTAATAGTCAGAGGTGATAAAAGGCCGGCTCACGAACATTCTGAGGGTTTTAGAGTTAGTGGAGTTTGGATTTTGTTTTGCGTTTCTGTTGAGCAAAATGCCTAAAAAATAAGCTCTTTATTATGGAATCTGATACAGAGAACAGCGGCAGCAGTGACCAGGTGAGTGATGATTCCTGTATTCATCATTTATAGGGTTCTTTTCAAGTCACTTTTCTGTTCCTTTTTTACCTGCGGCATTTGATGACTTACTTTTGTTTGCCACATTCATCAACATGTGGCACTCTTTTCATCAATTTTTCCAAAAGTAAAAAAAAATGGTCTTTTTTTCCCCCCTTAATTTAACTATTTTTGCCACGTTTTAACACAAAAAAGTCAACTTTTTCCAAAATGTCGCAAAAAATAAACTTTAACCTTTAAAACTATGACATTATGAATCACTCAGGGGTAAGACGAGAACATTTCAGATAAATCTTGCATTTTTTTGAAAAGTTACAAATAATGAACCAGGCAGAAATATCTGGAAACCCCAAATCCCGACACCAAAATTAAGCAAAAAAAAATGGGTGAACTCATGTAAAATAGTCTTCAAATATGGTGAATGTGATGCAAAAAAAGACTCAAAACACTAAAAAAAATTCTAGGAATGGATCAGGCCCTATGTGTTAAGCACTAGTAGCTTGGTAACTCTCCTCTGCTGTACCCCAGGTCCAGACCTTATACCCTACACAATATTACATACATTTTAAAATTGACTCTCGATAATAATAAGATATTTTGGTTTCAAATTTCTAAAAATTGGAGGCAAAAATCATTATGTTTTTTATTTTTTTCTTCCCAGTCACCGGTCAATGGAAAACGCCGCAGAGTCTCTGCGTCCAACATACAGGACGGCAGCAGTGATGAGAACATCCATCAGGTGAACGCTCCTTTCTCTACAGTGCGGTCTGTAGCTTTGGGTTTCAACAAGAAATGGACACCGCATTCTGAGATAATGCCACCATATCGCGGCGTCTTAATTCTCAATGTTTGTGTTTCTTGATTTCAGTCTCATCCACTTATTCCGAGGTCTCCGAGGAGCCTTGGAGATGAAGATGGCGGCTCTGGTTCCCACCTGCTAAATACGGAGTCAGGTATGTGATAAATCGTCTGGAAGGATCATAAACTCCTTCCTGTAAAATAAGAAATTAGACTTTTGATTATTAAAACTGAACGACACAGAAGTAAATGATTATATTTTTTCTTTTCTCCAGAGCCCACATCTCACCAATCCAACTTTGTGCAGGAGGAGACAGCGAGGTAATGTATTCCTATATATCCCCATTATCGGGGTCATGTTCATGTTATCTGGTCACTAGGTGGCGCGGTTATTGGCATATTCTCAAATAAGGCGTCAGCTGTGTGTCTGCAGGTCGAGTACGACCATAGTATAATTTTTTGATGTTTTCTTACCAGGAGACAGGAGCGTTATAATACACACCCCAAATAGGGCGATATGGAGAAGAAGGGTTAGAGCTAGGGTTAAAGTATCCAGTGTATATAGAATATACCTCTATATTCTGTAGGTATAGGGCAGTGATGGCTAACCTTGGCACTCCAGCTGTAGTAAAACTACAACTCCCAGCATGCCCTTGCAACCTGCAGCAGTTGAGGCAGCAGTTGAGGAATGCTTGGAGTTGTTGTTCTCCAACAGCGGGAGTGCCAAGGTTCGCCATCATGGTATAGGGTGATATGGGGATAGTGATGGGAGAGTTAGAGCTGGGGTTACTGTATCCAGTGTATATAGTATATACCTCTATATTCTGTAGGTATAGGGTGATATGGGGGACAGTGACTGGAGGGTTAGAGCTAGGGTAAGTGTATCCAGTGTATGTAGTATATACCTCTATATTTTGTATTTTCTCCTTCTTTCCTCTGTATCTTCCTGTAGATTTGGACATCAGCTGGAATAAAAGACTGCGTAGCACAGCCGGCCGCACCGGCATGAAGCTGGTTAATGGGCAGCGCTACGCCATGATCCAGTTATCGGATAAAGTCTGCGATTCTGCAGGTAGGCTTCACATCGGGCACAATTTATGGATTTGCTGCGGTAAAATCTTCCGTACGTCTTTACTCATGATTTTAATTAAATGCTGCTTTTTCCTTAGATCGACTTAGAGACACCATTATCCATGAGATGTGTCATGCTGCCTGCTGGCTCATCGATGGTAATGGAGACTTTGGCCATCACCAGCTATGGATGCAGTATTGTGAGAAGGTGGCACAGATCCACCCTGACCTCCCGCCCATTACCGTAATCCACAGTTGGGAGCGCCACTACCCGGTGCTTTACCAGTGCTCAGGGTGCCAGGGCAGGTAAGATATGACGCATATTAACCATGGACAGAGCCTGACACTGGATGGGCGGATAGTCCTGTATTTTTATGTGAACATTTTAGTTGCTTTACGATTCTGCACTCAGACATGGAGGAGCTCTGTCATTGATGTTGGATGTGTTTGTACCTTTCGGATCAGTCTTTTATATAAGCCTTTTCTCTCTCCATAGAATCGGACGTTGGATGAATTCTCTAAACACTGAGGAGAACGTCTGCAGCCGCTGCTACAGCAAATTTTTTCTTGTAACCCCAACTTGAGGGGATCTATTAGCCATAAGATCGGCCGGACAAGATGGCAACACTTGGACAACGTCATCCATCTCAGTCTTCCACCATAACAGCGTCTTCTCACCATCTCGCGGGCAGCACGGTGACTCAGTGGTTAGCACTGGAGTCACCCGGGTGTTGGAAGTAAATCCAACCACGGACTTCTGCATGGAGTTTGTATGTTCTCCCCGTGTCTGCGTGGGTTTGCGCCAGGTTCTCCGGTTTCCTCCCACATTCCAAAGACATACTGATAGGTGAAATTCGGACATCCTTCCAAATTGTACTTAAAATAAATGATCCCAGTACATCACCGAAAAACATGTTGGTGCTATGTCATAAACTGGGAATAAATCCACATAAAAAATGTATTTTTTGTTATGTTTCTTGGTGTCAGTCATTCAGTGTACAGATCTTTTTAGAGAAAATAAAGCTGATCATCAAATCGTCGGCTAAACTAGAAGAGTCAAAGAGGTTCTGAAGCAGCTGACATGTACATTATAACACATTGTTTAGAGGCCAAAGTGCTGGTGCTATGTATGGAAATAGGAAATTAGAACTTCAGATCAATCAATCACTATTGCCCAGGACCAGACCAGTCCGTTCCCTCTGCCCAGCCATTGACTTCTCCTGCCCAGAGTCTGAGACAAGTAATTTTGATTCACAGGTAGTTAAGGCAAATTGTGTCTACCCTTCCTATCAATTCCTACTCACCTTATTTTGACATTAAGGAGATTCTAAAAGGAGATCTGACAAGGAAAGCGCAGAACTTTTTATCCTATGTTCGTCCATTTATATGGTGCATGTGGAGCATTAATCGTGAGTACGGCATAGGACATTTTTATTAATTTCCAAATAGCTTCTTTTCCAGGTTAAATTCAGGCCATAGAGCCCAAAATAAGTTCAGCTTTCAAACAACAAAATTATTAGTGACCCAAATTAGATTCAGGAATTAACAAAGACCCCAGCCCAGACCCCTTAACAATCACATACTGCACACAGTCACTCCCATATAAATATAGAGCAGATACAGAATACATACAGGTACATGCTCCAGAACAAAACAACCTGACTCCTATTAACCAATTTGCTGTCACCACATTTTCCATGCCCCACAATGGGAAGGCGTCCACGTCTGCCTGTGGCCACTTCTCCACAGATGTATAGGAAGAATGCAGTGAACAGAAATTGGGAAGAGTTTAATATACAGGTAAGGATCCCAGAGGTGAAAATCATAGCCTTTCTTGTGAAGGGTAATTTCACACGTTGTGACCACAGAAGAATAAAACTGAAACAAATTCACCGGATCTGTAATGTCTTCCTGATCAGTAGGGTCCCAGGGGTCAGACGGATCAGAAAGGGGCTCTGAAATGCCATATTGTAATGGATCGGTGGCCATGCATGTGTATGGCCACTCCAGTCATAGTCTATAAGAATATTAGAGATAGCTGAAAGCTGTGTTTGGTTATCTCCAGCAGACCCATAGACAATGAACAGAGCAGAAGTGCACATGTACGGCCACCAATCTATCCTGACAGGACAGTTCAGAGCTAATTCTCCGTGAACTCCTACCAATCAGTATATTATCCTTTTTTACTTTTGATTGGTCATGCTTTAACCCTGCCTTTGGTTTTCTCCAGAAGGGGAGAGAGGGGGTCCATATTGGTTGTTGCCAAGTCTCTTAGTCCCATTGGAACTTGTGTATTTAGGAGGTGTAAGTTCCTTTACTTTCTAGATAGTGGATGTGTGGCGCCCTGCATCTTTACAGCCATGAAAGGGTTATATATGTACTGTTTTGTATCTGTTTTGTGAGCAATGGGAGTTATGCTTCTCTGCTAAAGACAACAACACACACAATTTACCTCACTCCCTTACTTGTCTGAAGCTTAGAGCTTTGCAGACATACCCAAACTGGGAGGGGGAGGAGTCGAGAGTCGTCGTTTTCAGTGAAGAAGAAGGTGGAGAGAGAATAAAGAATGCTCCTGGAAGCCATGACATGCGCTTTCTCCAGGAGCAAAGCTAATAAGAATCAGGGAGTGAGGGGCTTCAGAGCAGGGTGGTAAGCTGAGAGACTTTGTGAGTTTATACAACCAACAATAGTGTTTTCCCCAGAAAGACTGCAGCAAACTAGGATCAGTGAAGGATTGTGCAAGAAGAAACTTGATCTGCACACAAGATCCAAGCTGCAAGTTGCCAGAGGAGGAAAACACAGTGAGTAAGCGTTGTACTAGAAGTTCTAAACTCCGGGAAGCCTTGGTCCCAGAAGGGACTAGAATAGCAGGAAGCTTACACCGAGTCACAGCAGAATGAAGGATAACTCCCATTCTGCAGAGCAGACTGTAACCTGGTGAGAGTTGTAATATCTCCTCTGAACTGCACCTGAACTACAGTAAATGATAAAGTGACTTTCCTTGTCTCCTGCCTTATTACTCCGTGCCTTCTACTTCCATCACAATCTCTGGGGGTCAGCCCTGGTTGGAGGGGGTTAAACATCTGCACTGCCATCACCATCTACTCACCCAGGGATCATCTGCAGTGCTGGATATACTACAGTCGAACACTCCAACTGGCATCATGAATCACTACATAAACTTTATCCCTAATTAATTCTCCCCTTTTACATGACCGCCTGGGGCAATGGATGGGGTCACTGCCACTGTGACACATCCCTTTAAGATGACCGGCCCGGTATTGAGTATCCCACGGCCTCTGGGGCGCGTCATTTTAGCGTCACAAACAGGATACCATGCGTGCCTAAAGTCCTACAGGAGCAACAACCTGCAGCAACTGAAGCGGTTAGTCGCACCCCTGCAAGGGTTAACTAGAGGGGGAAGATGTCTAATCCCGGTAGCGCTCAGGGTGCAGCAGTTGCAGCTCCCATAATGCATAAATAAAGCCAAATCTCCACATTCGTCGCATAAACATTTATATTGTGCAGACATTGTATCTTATTTCTAATCTCCTACTGCAGACCTGGGCAAAGTGCCGCCCACGGGCCACATCTGGCACTCTGGCTGTCTCAGTCCGGCCCGTGGACCGAGACAGCTGTGGGACTGGAAACCTGAGGTCCGCCGGACGCACCGTGCCTGCCGCTCGCTGCCTCCCTAGGCGCAGAAAGCATTGGTGGAGGAGGGGCCTTCGGGCACTTCCTCCACCAATCAGCGTGTGAAACAGCTGACACGATGAGTCGATGACGTCATTTTTTCGCGTCAGCTGTGTACCACCGGAGAGTCAGCACTACGGTGGCAGGGAGAAGAGCAGAGCGCCAGGGAATGGGACCGAGATGAGTATGTGGTGTTTTTTTTCATGTGTATGAACATGGGGATTCTCTGGAAGAGAACATGGGGATTCTATGGGGGTGAACATGAGGATTCTATGGGGTGAACATGGGGATTCTATGGGGAGGTGAACATGGGGATTCTATGGGGGTGAACATGGGGATTCTATGGGGTGAACATGGGGATTCTATGGGGGTGAACATGGGGATTCTATGGAAGTAAACATTGGGATTCTATGGAGTAAATGGGGATTCTATGGGGGTAATCATGGAGATTCTATTAGGTAAACATGGGGATTCTATGCAGGTGATATACAACACATGGGGATTCTATGGGGTGAACATGGGGATTCTATGGGGTGAACATGGGGATTCTATGGGGGTGAACATGGGGATTCTATGGAAGTAAACATTGGGATTCTATGGGGTAAATGGGGATTCTATGGGGGTGATCATGGGGATTCTATGGGGTAAACATGGGGGTTCTATGCGGGTGACGTACAGCACATGGGGATTCTATGGGGGTGAACATGGGGATTATATGGGGTAAACATGGGGATTCTATGGGGTGAACATGAGGATTCTATGCTTATGACGTACAGCACATGGGGATTCTATGGAGGTGACAACATGCAGCACATGGGGATTCTATGGGGGTGACATGCAGCACATGAGGAGGCTATGGGAAGGCTGTATACTGTCATGCAGTACATGGGAAGGCTGTGTGAGGCTCATGCAGTTAATAGGGAGGCCGTCTGGGGCTCATGCAATATATGGGGAGGCTGTGGGGGCCTCATTCAGTATGTGGAGAGACTGTAGGGCTCATGCAGTATATGGGGGAGGCTGTGTGGGGCTCATGCTGTACATGGGGAGGCCGTCTGGGGCTCATGCTGTACATGGGGAGGCCGTCTGGGGCTCATGCAATATATTGGGAGGCTGTGTGGGGCTCATGCAGTATATGGGGAGGCTGTGTGGGGATCATGAAGTATATGGGGAGGCTGTGTGGGGCTCATGCAATATATGGGAGGCTGGGGGGGCCTCATTCAGTATGTGGAGAGACTGTAGGGCTCATGCTGTATATAAGAAGGCTGTGTGGGGTCATGCAGTATATAATAAGGCTGTGTGGGGCTCATGCAGTATATGGGGGAGGCTGTGTGGGGCTCATGCAATATATGGGGAGGCTGTGTGGGGCTCATGCAATATATGGGGAGGCTATGTGAGGCTCATGCTGTATATAAGGGGCTGTGAGGGGGTTTAAAGATATATAGGGTGGTGTCAGCATACTTAATTCTGCTCAATATTAAGTAACATAAACATAGTAACATAGTTTTGAAGGCTGAAGGAAGACCTTATGGCCATCTAGTTCAGCCTATTTTTAGTGCAGCTGTTCTGCATTGTTGATCCTGGGGAAGGCAAAAAACCCACAGAGTAGAAGCCAATTTTCTCCATAGGGAAAAAAAATTCCTTCCCCTAAGCTGGGTCAACCATCTACCTATAATATTCTGTTATTCGTAACCTTCTATACTGTTACTCACAAGAAAAGCCTCCATTCCTATCTTAAATTCATTCAGTGAGTTGGCCATCACCACTTCCTCAGGAAGAGAATTCCAGAGCCTCGCTGCTCTTACCGTGAAGAACCCTCTTCTATGCTGGTGCAGAAATTGTCTTTCCTCCAAACGAAGAGAAAAAACACACCAGCACTGGAATATAATAAACCAATCTATTCTTAGTAACTATAATAATAATAATAATAATAATAATAACAATAAAAAAGATATATACCACCAGTGTTAGTGAAATTAGTGATTGCACACTATTAAGGATAAAACACACCAACCAACCAATCAAAGGACCTCTTAACCATAAAAAACCAGACAGGGTGTATTTATTAGATTATATTTTATTTTATTTATACAGGTGGTTACATTAAAACCAATTAAAACCAAAAAGAGTGCACGTATAGGAACAGTTTCCACAAAATTGTAAAATGATGAGACCCAATTTATGTATAAATCAAATATGTATACCCCACATGTTGTAAAATAACAATTTGAAAAGGATTGTAAAAAAGGTGCAAAAACTACATAAAAATCATTATAATACATAAAAAATAATTAACAAACAAAGTGCAATGTGCAATGTGCAAAATTGTCACACAGTGAATCATATATTAAAAAAAAAAAAAAAAAAAAATTTTTAAAAAGGAAAAAACACATGAACACATATGCTTTTAAACATCAATTGTGTGTATTCACAAAACTTCCATATATCCAAAGTAAAGTGCAAAGTGCCTGTGCAATAGAATCATGCACAATATATGAAACAACCAGTGCCACCTTTTCATTAGAAAATTACAACTCTTTACATATACAGAGGTATGCCATGAACAGATCCTTTACCTATACGGGTCACCACGTCCCTATCACACGCTCCCCGACGCACGTTTCGGAATCCTTTCCTTCATCAGGGGGTGGCTACATAATGGATCCGGAGGTTTTTTTATATGTGGAGGCTTAATCACGCCAATCTGCTTATTGGCGCTGATTGTGATAGCGGTGCTCCGGGTGTGGGGGTGGCGCATGCGCAGTCCGGAGGTCCCACAATCCCAAGCGCCGGACCACATGACCGGAACACACTGGCACTAAGCCCGGCGTTACCAAGGTCACGAGGACGCAGCAGATCAGGACGTGGGACACGGAGCTCGCATGAGCACCACCAGGAGCAGCGCATCAAATGTAATAGGGCAGAAATTCCACCATCAATCCATTATATTACATTATATCTCTCAATTGATAACAAGGTTACTATACATCGTACAAAAATATATAAATATATAGATTCCAATACATTATATGATAAAAAGAAATAATAATAATAATAATACAAAAATAAATAATTAATAAATATAATAAATCCATCAATAGACATATAGAAGTGTATATATATAATAATACATATATAATAAAAATAAATAAAAAATAGAATATAATAAATATGAAAAATAATAAATAAAAAAGTAAATAATATTAAATAATGATAATATAATAAGTGAAAATATGAATATAATTATTAATGATTAAGAAATAAATAAAAAATAAAATATAAAAAGGATATAATGTATAATATATAATAATCCTAACCAATAGATAATAATTATATAATAATAATAATATATATATATAAAATAATTACACATTCAATATAATAATAAATAACTAATATACACACAATATAATAAAAAATAATAATAGATAATTACACAACCAAATAATTTATAAAAAAAGAACAACAATATTTTTTATAGATATAAATCACATAATAAATAGTAAAAATTATACAATAAATTATATAGTCCAATAGTATCGGAAAAAATTGAGATATGAATATCCAACAGATAAAATCTTCATGACAGCTTCATAGTTCTACAAAGTATCCACGAATCCAGAGAAATTTATTATCATTGCTGCCAGGATATTATTTGACCATATATAGAATAAATAAATCTATAAAAACATGAATAATATAATAATTAAAAACGAAACAACTTATTATTAATTAAAATTGGTTTAAAAACTAAAATAGGCAGGGTTTACAGAAAAGGAGTAAAACTCAAATTCTCATTCAAACCACTGGGAGACACAGTATCCAATGTCCAAATCCACCTAATTTCTTTTTTTAGCTAAAAGATTCCCTATTTTTCCTCCTCTCTCATTGGGTTGTACCATGTCTATCCCTATCACTTTTAATAATGAAGCATCACAATTATGGTAAACCTTGAAGTGTCTAGGGATAGTTTTTAATGTTGAAATGTCATCAATTTCTTTAGCGGCTATTATCCCTAATATATGCTCCCTAACACGGACTTTCAATTGACGTATGGTCATTCCAACATAAATTAAAGAGCAAGGGCACGTGGCATAATAAATAACTGCTCTAGTTGTACAAGTTATCGAATGTTTAATCCCATACGTCAATGTGTCCTTTGAATTCGAAAAATTTAGTGCCCTACTCATATTGGGACATGCCACGCATTTCCCACATGGCTTAGAACCCAATGGTTTTTTTATACTCGATAAAAAGTTAACAGGGGATGGAGTAGATACGTAGTGACTTTTCACTAAGTGATCTTTTATATTTCTTGATCTACTAAAGGTAATGCTCGGAGTGTCCCCTATATAGTTGGACAATATAGGATCTATTTTTAAAATACCCCAGGATTTGGTCAAGACTTCTCTCATTAAATCAGTTTGGCCATGATACTGCGAGATATATCTTACACAATGATTTGTTTCTCTAATTTTATTCCCATAAAGTGCTTGATGTCTGGTGGTATTTTTTGCCCGATTATAGGCCTTTTTAATGGAGCGGTGGCTATACCCACATTCTAAGAATCTCTGTTTCAATTCTATAGCTTGTAATTCAAAATCCTCATCTCTTGAACAGATTCTTCTCAATCTTAAGAATTGTCCTATTGGGATAGATCGTATCATAACCGGTGGATGTGATGAATTTGCATGGAGGAGGGAATTGACGGATGTTGATTTCCGAAAAATATCAGTGTGTAAACAATCATCCTCACCTCTCCTAACACTGACATCCAAAAATTCCATTTTATTTTGGTCAAACTGATATGTCAAGTGTATATTAGAAGAGTTATTATTCAGACCCGACATAAATTCATGAAGGGATTCCACCGACCCCTCCCATATCAAAAAAACATCATCAATGAAACGTACCCACATTAGGACATGCTCCATTGATGATGCCAATCCAGAGAGAAAGAGGTCCCTCTCCCACAGCCCCAGGAATAGATTTGCATAGGCCGGCGCGGAAGAAGCACCCATTGCAGTGCACTGGAGCTGTAGGAAGAAGGACCCCCTAAAGAGAAAGAAATTGTGTGAGAGAGCGAATTCTAGGAGTTCCACAATAAATTGGCACATAGATTTCGGTGTAGTTGATGAATATAGAAAATATTCCACAGCTTTAATACCATCATTATGACGAATGTTCGTATACAGTGATTCCACATCGCATGACACTAATAAAGTGTCCCTGCCAATGTGGAGCCCATCTACCTTTTTCAAAAATTCATTTGTGTCTTTAATAAATGAAGGCAGTTCCTCCACTAATGGTTGTAGTCTAGAGTCCACAAATCGATTGACATTCTCCAAATAATTTCCACATCTGGATATGATGGGTCTACCGGGCGGGATTGATTGGTTTTTGTGGACTTTAGGCAACAAATAAAATGTTGGTATCATCGGCTCAGGCATCTGTAATGCCACAAATAAATTTTTTGAAATAACATCCATCTCTAATGCCTCCTTCAAAATGCCCATCAATTCAGTTTGAAATTTATCAGATGGATTATAAGTTAGTTTTTTATAACATGATTCATCCATCAACTGCCTAAAGGCCTCCCTTTCATAGAGTTGTTTAGGCCAGATCACCAAATTACCCCCCTTGTCAGCTGGTTTATATACTACGTCCGGTATTTCCTGTAATTGTTTTAAAATCATTCTCTCCTTCTTAGTAAGATTTTCCACATGAGGAAATTTAGGGATTTTCTCCAATTCTCTACTTACAACTTTTACAAATGTCTCAACCACTGGATAAGCTGACAAGGGGGGAAATTTCCGTGACTTAGGGCGTATCGACTTCGGAATCTTACCTCCCTCTGATTCATTGTGCTCCTGGGCCAATTCATTCAAGGTGACTAATGCCTCCTGTTCCGCTTCTGTTGGGAATAATTGCAATATTTTTTCATCATGAAAATATTTTTTAAAAATAAGTTTTCTAGCAAACAAATGTAAATCCTTTATGGCAGAAAATTTATCAAATTGAGCTGTAGGGCAAAACATAAGACCTTTGTTCAAAATTTCCATTTCAATATCAGAAAAATTATATGAACTTAAATTAATCACCTTTAGACTATTCTTATAATTCTCAGGGGAGTATCTAAATGTCCGCTTGACTGGTACATAACGAGGTTCCCTTTTACGTTTCGGTGTAGAGATTGCAGAAACAGAGGCGGAAGAGGAGGCACCAGAAATATCCCCTGCCACAGGATTAGATGACAGAGAGATGGATCGATCACGATTTTTCTCCCCCATTTGGTATCTGCGCCATCTGTAAATTCTCCCGTCCGCAAGATCTCTTTGGTCTCTCAATAATTTATCAGTCTGTTTAGCCTGAATCTCCTTTGTCCATTGGTCAATATGTTTCTCCAATTGACCATCCATCGATTGATATAACTCAGTAGATAGACAAGATTTAGCTTTAGCAAAGGACTCCTCCAACTGTTTATCCAATTCCACCAAATTTTTCGAATTATATTTAACCAACAACTCCATCAATTGTCTAGATGCCATATTACAGACATTTTCCCAGTTCTTTATAAATTCATCATCATTGACTGGGAATGAGGGGGTTACCTGAATTCTCAGACCCCTAGGTATCAACTGATGTTGTATATAATTCTCCAAAAAAGCACGATTCCACCAAGACCTTGTGCGCTTATATATCAAATTCTTTACATTTCTAAACAACTCATCAAATTGTAAACCATTGCCAGGTGTAATTGTAGAACCACCATTAGTGATTCCAAAACGAAGAGAATGCCCCCTTGTTCTTGTCACAGTCCTTGGTACAAACAGTTCATTGGGGAGATCTCTGTATTGCCCTCTGATCTCTGATATACTTGTACATATATATTATGTCTCCCCTATGTCTTCTCTTTTCTAGAGTAAATAGACCTAATTTTGATAACCTTTCTGGGTATTGTAGTGAACCAACTCCATTTATCATTTTAGTCGCCCGCCTTTGAACCCTTTCAAGTTCAGTAATGTCTTTCTTGAGCACCGGCGTCCAAAATTGCACACAATACTCCAAGTGTGGTCTGACTAGTGATTTGTACAGAGGGAGAATTGTGATTTCATCTCGAGTTCCCAGACCTCTTCTAATGCATCCCATGACCCTATTTGCTTTGGTGGCAGCTGCCTGACACTGGGCACTCCAATTTAGCTTCTTATTGACTAAGATGCCTAAGTCTTTTTCCATGTCTGATTTCCCCAGCAGTTTCCCATTTAGTAAGTAATTGTAGCATCTGTTTCTCCTTCCCATGTGCATAACCTTACACTTATCTGTGTTAATCCTCATTTGCCATTTTTCAACCCAATTCTCCAATTTACTCAAATCTGTCTGTAGTTGCAAACTGTCCTCCTTTGTGTTAACTACCTTACATAGTTTTGTATCATCTGCAAATACTGATATTTTACTGTGTAAGCCATCCACTAGATCATTAATAAATATATTAAATAGTAGGGGGCCCAATACAGAACCCTGTGGTACCCCACTAGTAACCCTGGCCCAATCTGAGTATGCACCATTAATAACCACTCTTTGTTTTCTATCACTAAGCCAGCTACCTACCCATCTACACACATTTTCCCCTAGCCCAAGCGTTCTCATCTTACTGACCAATCTTTTATGTGGGACAGTGTCAAATGCTTTAGAGAAGTCGAGATAAATGACATCCAATGATTCTCCTTGGTCCATTTGAGAGCTTACATCCCCATAGAAGCTGATCAGGTTAGTATGACAGGAGCGATCCTTCATAAATCCATGTTGATATGGAGTTAAACATTTATTAACATTGAGATATTCCATAATGGTATCCCTTAGAAACCCTTCAAAAATTTTACCCACAACAGATGTTAAGCTTACCGGCCTATAGTTTCCAGGTTCCCTTTGACACCCCTTTTTGAATACTGGTACCACATTTGCTTGCCGCCAATCAAAAGGAACAGACCCTGTTTCTATAGAGTCTTTAAATATAAGGAATAGAGGCCTGTCTATCACATTACTCAACTCCCTTAATACCCGAGGGTGAATGCCATCAGGGCCTGGTGATTTGTCAATTTTAATCTTACTAAGGCGGTTCTGCACTTCTTCCTGGGTTAGGTAGGTAATACTTAATGGGGAGTTTACATTATCACTCTGCATTTCCCCTGGCAAATCCTTTTCCTGTGTGAACACTGTTGATATAATTAATATTAATAAATTAATGTTGAATAGAATTAATTTCAAGCTATTGGTTCAGCCTTCCACAACAGTCATGGTCTCTCATGTGGTCCCTAGGGAAAATTAATTGCCCATGCCCACCCTGTCCTACTGGGTTTAGAGAGAAAGTCAAAGAAAGAGAAAGAGCGAGAGAGAACTGTGCAGCTACCTCTTTTCAGCATCACTTGATTAAAAATACTTTTTTGTATTGTTACATTTTTTACAAGCAGAAAGCTTATTGTTACAATGTTATTCTAAAAAGTTGCACAAAAGCATGACGATAGTAGAGAAAAGAGAATCTAGATTTATCTAAAAGCTGCTAATCCCCTCTTCCTATGGCAGGGGTGGGGAATCTCTGGTATGCTCAGTCCCCCAGGTAGACTTCCAGGGACCACAGTGCTCGGGTGGTGGACAGCAAAATGCCCACCCAGTGCCATCCCTTTAATTGCTCCTGACACGGCAAGTACAGTATGTGAATGCAGCGTGTTATGAGTTCATTTTCTCCTTCACCTCTGATGTCTGATGAACTCCCTCTGCTGGTGAAAGGAGGTAGTGAAATTGATCTGGATGGGAAGAACCTGTCATCTGAACAGTTGGAGTGTGATTGGACATCCGGAATATCTGAGTAGATATAAGGCAGCCGACGCCCTGCTGGGTTGCTGGTGATCCTTTCTGCGCTGAGCTCTGGCATCCAGTTTAGTTCCTGTCTACTAAAAGCTAAGTTTTTGCTCTGCTATTTTTCCATGAGATTTTGTCTGTTTACTTAGTGTTTGTGTTCAGCCTGCCCTGGTTGGGACGGGCTGTACTCCATTTTTGTCTCTGATCAGTTGATCTCTTTGCTCTGTCTTCAGAATATACCTGAGTGCTGATATAGTGATTTTGAAGTCTAGTGACTTCAGGTCCTTTTCTATCAGACGTGTTGGACATTATTTTTGGCAGGGTTTTTGCGGATGGCAGCCAGCATCTTTTCTGTCCTTTCCTATCTAGTTAGTTGGGCCCCATCGTTTGCTCAGCCTGTCTTTCTGTCTGTGTTAGTGTTTTCATCTGTTTTTCACCGTCAATACATGTTGGGGGCTGTCTTTTGCTTTGGTGTCTGCTCTGGGGCAGTTTAGATTTCCCCTTTCTTTCTTTAGGCTTATTTAGCTCTCTGGCTGTGAAGAGGGGTCTAGGGCACCGTAGGAACCCTCCACGGCCACTGTTAGTTGTGGTGAATAGGATCAGGGGTTTGCAATCCGCTAGCTACCAACCTCTCCGGTTTTCTGGACTTAGCTTGTGTTTTTGTTTTTTCCTCCTCCGATGACTCATTCATAACAGCAGTGTTTACTACTGAACACAGTGGTGCTTGCAATAAAGGATTACGTCATGACACTGGTCAGTGCCAGCATCTGGACTTACTTTGTGGATGGAGTCAGTGCTCTATGGCTCAGTCCCATCGATGACGATGAAAGCAGTAGAAGCCCCAGTGCCTACTGTGATGTATATGTCCCAGCATCTCTTGTGATGTATGTGCCCAAGCACCTCATGTAATGTTTGTGCTCCACTCATGTGATTTATATAATCCCAGCCCCTCCTGTGATATATATGCCCCAATGTCTCCTTTGATGTATATGTCCCAACCTCAATGTATCCTGTGTGATGTATAAGGTCCAGCCCCAGTATCTACAAGATGTATATGCTGCAGTCCCAGGGTCTCCTATATGATGTATATGCTGCAGCCCCAGTGTCTCCTATGTGGTGTACATGCTCCAGCCCCAGTGTAACCTATATGATGTATATGCTCCAGCCTCAGTATCTCCTATGTGATGTATGTATTCAGCAGCCTGTGTCTCATATGTGATGTATATAGAGCAGTCTCTGTGTATTCTATGTGATGTATGTATAGCAGTTTCAGTGTCTCCTATGTGGTGTATATACAGCAGTCTTAGTGTAATATACAGTATATACTAAAGAATCTCTGACTGATTGAGTTTCATAAATGTTTTTTGAGCAGTGAATGAATTTCCAACTGTGAGGTGACATGTAGTATAATATACATCTGTGTTGAAAACTTATTACTGCAAGTTCTTTTCAAAACTCATTGCAAAAAGTAGACTGTGCTCCAGACTGACGGAAACCTGGAAAAACAGTTGCAAGCAGCAACATTATCCATACCACCTAACATCATGGTCGCACCAAAGAGAAGCCGTTCCAGTCACCACATTAGAGGTGAGATAATTAAACGCTTCATCATATAAAGCAGGATAAAATTCAAGTTGATAATTATAACGACTCTTGAAGGAAGGCATAAATATATCCAAAAGGCTGTTTGTAGGGAAAAGGTTCCTCACTCCTTCCCCTGCAATAAGCATGAATGCCCGACCCCTAGATTTATACCAGTCACCCCTGAGGAAGCCCACGCGAAATGTGCGTTGGGGCTGCATGGTGTGACCAGTTACAGAGACTTATTCGGGTGAGATTTTTTTCTAGTATCAGACCTTTTTGCTAGGCTTCTTTTGGGTTGACTTTTATAATGGCACTATGTTGAGTATGTATACCCAGAGTGGCATATATATGTAATTGCATTATATTTCTGATGCTGGTGAAATATTGTAATAACAGTGATTTTATAGGATTATTCATATGATCTAGGCTTTCCCGGTCTATAATTTGTGTAACTGTGTTGGACTTTGTGTCCGATGTCCTTCACACTTTGCTAGTGTTTTATTATTTTTTATGATGTATTATAATATTCATGAATATATTCAATAAATGTAATATATTTTATATACAGTATTTGATACTCCCGAGTCTCTCTTTTTGTTTGCAAATATTATTGGAGTATACCTGCTGATTGTTTTTACTACGTATTTTAACTCCTTTTTCTGGAATTTGTTTATTTATAACGGCTCCTGAAGGACGGCATAAATAAATCCAAAAGGCCGTTTGTAGGGAAAAGGTTCCTCACCCCTTCCCCTGCAATAAGCATGAATGCCCGACCCTTAGATTTACACCACTCACCATAAATATAAGCCATATCATCACCTCTTCTGTCACATAAAGATCTATGAAATGAAGAAAGACAAATACAATTTCTCCATGTGAACATCATCCTGAGAAAGATCCCATTCACACTTCTGTATCACAATCTATATGTATGGATCCCCTGTATATAATCAGCGGTGCTACATAATATTCCATCATCTACCAGCTATATTCATACATAAAAATAATGGGGAAAATAAGTGTTTGATACACTGCCAATTTTGCAAGTTTTTCCCCCTACAAAGAATTGAGAGGTCTGTAATTTTTATCGTAGGTACACTTCAACTGTGGGAGACAGAATCTAGGAACAAAATCCAGAAAATCACATTGTATGATTTTTACATAATTTTAATTTCACTGCATGAAAAAAGTATTTGATACAAGAGAAAAACAGAACTTAATATTTGGTACAGAAACATTTGTTTGCAATTACAGAGGTCAGATGTTTTCTGTGGTTCTTGTCCAGGTTTGCACACACTGCAGCAGGGATTTTGGCCCCTTCCTCCATGCAGATCTTCTCCAGATCTTTCTGGTTTCAGGGCTGTTGCTGGGGAAAATTGAGCTTCAGCTCCCTCCAAAGATTTACTATGAGGATCCGGTCTGGAGACTGGCTTGACCATTCCAGGACCTTTAAATGCCATTCCTTAGTTTCCCTGGCTGTCTGTTTTGGGTCATTGTCATGCTGGAAGACCCAGCCATGACCCATCTTCAATGCTCTTTCTGAGGTTGTTGGCCAAATCTTGCGATACACAACCCCATTCAACCTCCCTTCAATATTGAACAGTCGTTCTGTCCCCTTTGCAGAAAAGCACCGCCAAAGTATGATGTTTCCCCCACCATGCTTCACGGTTGGGACGGTGTTCTTAGGGTTGTACTCATTAATATTCTTCCTCAAAATACAGCAAGTGGAGTTGATACCAAATTGTTCTATTTTGGTCTCACATGACCTTCTCCCATGTCTCTTCTGTATCATCCAGCCGGTCATTTGTGAATTTAAAAGCGAGCCTGGACATGTGCTGGTGTGAGCAGGGGAATCTTACATGCCCTGCTGGATTTTAATCCATGACGATGTAGTGCGTTACTAATGGTAATGTTTGAGACTGTGGTCTCAGCTCTCTTCAGGTCATTGACCAGGTCCTCCCATGTAGTTTTGTGCTGATTCCTGACTATTCTCAAAATCATCCTTACCCCATAAGGCAAGATCCTGCATGGAGACCCAGATCGAGGAATATAGACAGTCGTCTTGTGTTTCTTCCATTTTCTAATAATTGTCCCAATATTTTTTGCCTTCTCACCAAGCTGCTTGCTGAATGTCCTATAGCCTGTCCCAGCCTTGTGCAGGTCTACAAATTTTGTCCCTGGTGTCTTAGACAGCTCTTTGATCTTGGCCATGGTGGAGGTGTTGCAGTGTGATTGATTGTGTGGACAGGCGTCTTTTATACAGGTATTGAGTTTAAACAGGTGCAATCAATGCAGGCAATGAGTGCAGAGTAGGAGGCTTCTTAACGAAAAACTAACAGGTTTATGACAGTCAGAATTCTTGCTGGTTGGTAGGTGATCAAATATTTAATGCAACAAAAAGGAAATGTAATTATTTAAAAATCATACAATGTGATTTTCTGGATTTTTATTTAAGATTCCATCTTTCACAGTTGAAGTGTACCTGCGATAAAATTACAGACCTCTCCATTCTTTGTAGGTGGGAAAACATGCAAAATCGGCAGAGTATTAAATACTTATTTTCCCCCACTGTATATGTATATGTCCCCCCACACACATATTCCCTGATGATGATGTCACAATATCAGAGTTCTATAGAGTGACAATGCCACACAGGTGATGATGTCACACAGGTGATGATGTCATAATAGTCAGAGGTGATAAAAGGCCGACGCACGAACATTCTAACTGAGGGTTTTAGAGTTTGTGGAGTTTGGATTTTGTTTTGCATTTCTGTTGAGCAAAATGCCTAAAAATAAGCGCTTTATTATGGAATCTGATACAGAGAACAGCGGCAGCAGTGACCAGGTGAGTGATGATTCCTGTATTCATCATTTATAGGGTTCTTTTCAAGTCACTTTTCTGTTCCTTTTTTAACTGCGGCATATGATGATTTACTTTGTTTGCCACATTCATCAACATGTGACACTCTTTTCATCAATTTTTCCAAAAGTAAAAAAATGTTCTTTTTTTCCCCCTTAATTTAACTATTTTTGCCACGTATTAACACAAAAAGTCAACTTTTTCCAAAATGTTGCAAAAAATAAACTTTGCCCTTTAAAACTATGACATTATGAATCACTCAGGGGTAAGACGAGAACATTTCAGACAAATCTTGCATTTTTTTGAAAAGTTGCAAATAATGAACCAGGCAAAAATATCTCGAAACCCCAAATCCCGACACCAAAATTAAGCAAAAAAAATGGCTCAACTCATATAAAATAGTCTTCAAATATGGTGAATGTGATGCAAAAAAAAGACTCAAAACACAAAAAAAAATTCTAGGAATGGATCAGGCCCTATGTGTTAAGCACTAGTAGCTTTGTAACTCTCCTCTGCTGTACCCCAGGACCAGACCTTATACCCTACACAATATTGCATACATTTTAAAATTGACTCTCGATAATAATAAGATATTTTGGTTTCAAATTTCTAAAAATTGGAGGCAAAAATCATTATGTTTTTTATTTCTTTCCTCCCAGTCACCGGTCAATGGAAAACGCCGCAGAGTCTCTGCGTCCAACATACAGGACGGCAGCAGTGATGAGAACGTCCATCAGGTGAGCGCTCGTTTCTCTACAGCGTGGTCTGTAGCTTTGGGTTTCAATAAGAAATGGACACCACATTCTGAAATAATGCCGCCATATTGCAGCGTCTTAATTCTCAATGTTTGTGTTTCTTGATTTCAGTCTCATCCACTTATTTCGAGGTCTCCGAGGAGCCTTGGAGATGAAGAGGGCGGCTCTGGTTCCCACCTGCTAAATACAGAGTCAGGTATGTGATAAAGCGTCTGGAAGGATCATAAACTCCTTCCTGTAAAATAATAAATTAGACTTTTGATTATTAAAACTGAACGACACAGAAGTAAATGATTATATTTTTTCTTTTCTCCAGAGCCCAAATCTCACCAATCCAACTTTGTGCAGGAAGAGACAGCAAGGTAATGTATTCCTATATATCCGTATTATCGGTGTCATATTCATGTTATCTGGTCACTAGGTGGCGCGGTTATTGGCATATTCTCAGATAAGGCGTCAGCTGTGTGTCTGCAGGTCGTGTACGACCATAGTATATATCTTTGATGTTTTCTTATCAGGAAACAGGAGCGTCCCGTCAAAAACTGTTTCCTGAGAGATCTGTCTTCTCCCACATCCAAATACGTCACCAACTTTCACAAGAACAAACAGAGGTTGATACGACGTTTGTATAAGTTTTTTAACCGGACCGTCTTTGAGAACCAGGTATTCAGTTATAATACACACCCAAAATAGGGCGATACAGGGATAAAGGGTTAGAGCTAGGATTAGAGTATCCAGCGTATATAGTATATACCTCTATATTCTGTAGGTATGGGGTGATATGGGGGACAGTGACCGGAGGGTTAGAGCTAGGGTAAGTCTATCCAGCGTATATAGTATATACCTCAATATTCTGTAGGTATGGGGTGATATGGGGGATAGTGACAGGAGGGTTAGAGCTAGGGTAAGTGTATCCAGTGCATATAGTATATACCTCTATATTTTGTATTTTCTCCTTCTTTCCTCTGTAGCTTCCTGCAGATTTGGACATCAGCTGGAATAAAAGACTGCGTAAAATAGCCGGGCGCACTGGCTACATGCGGGATAATGAGCAGCGCTACGCCATCATCCAGTTATCAGATAAAGTGTGCGATTCTGCAGGTAGGCTTCCCATCGGGCACAATTTATGGGTTTGCTGCGGTGACATCTTCCATACGTCTTTACTCCTGATTGTAATAAAATGCTGCTTTGTCCTCAGATCGAGTACGAGACACCATTATCCATGAGATGTGTCATGTTGCCTGCTGGCTCATCGATGGTAATGAAGACTTTGGCCATCACCAGCTATGGATGCAGTATTGCGAGAAGGTGGCACAGATCCACCCTGACCTCCCGCCCATTACCATACTCCACAGTTGGGAGTGCCACTACCCGGTGCTATACCAGTGCTCAGGGTGCCAGGGCAGGTAAGATATGATGCATATTAACCATGGACAGAGCCTGATACTGGATGGGCGGATATTCCTGTATTTTTATGCGAACGTTTTAGATTCTTTATGATTCTGCACTCAGACATGGAGGGCTTGGTCATTGATGTTGGATGTGTTTGTACTTTTCGGATCAGTCTTCTATATAAGCCTTTTTTCTCTCCATAGAATCGGACGATGGACGAATTCTCTAAACACTGAGGAGTACGTGTGCAGCCACTGTGACGGCAAATTGTTTCTTGTAACCCCAACCTGAGGAGACCTATTAGCCATAAGATCGGCCAGACAAGCTGGCAGCACATGGAAAACGTCATCCAGAACACTGGCAGCACGGGCAGCACGGTGACTCAGTGTTTAGCACTGAAGTCTGCAGCATCTGGGTCGTGGAAGCAAATACGACTACGGACTTCTGCATGGAGTTTGTATGTTCTCCCCGTGTCTGCGTGGGTTTCCTCCGGGTTCTCCGGTTTCCTCCCACATTCCAAAGACATACTGATAGGCTAAATTTGGACATCCTTCCAAATTGTCCTTAAAACAAATGATCCTAGTACAGCGCCACAAAACATGTTGGTGCTATGTCATTAACTGGGAATAAATCCTCAGCAAAAAATGTATTTTTTGTTATGTTTCTTGGTGTCAGTCATTCAATGTACAAGTAAGGGGGTGAAGTACAGGAGGAGCCAAGAGAGGGTTGCCTCCTCTGCTCCTTACCCGGAACCATTGAGCAGGGCAGCAGGCAGGGGCTGGCTGGCAAATTTTAGCCTGGGAGGCAAGTGGGTCGCCCTCGCACACCCAGGGCAGCGGGGTACTCGGTACCGGGCTGGTGTCAAGGCGGGAATGTGCCACAGCAGCGGTGACCTGGTCTGTGGCCCTGGGCACCCAATATCCATGGCGGTGATGTTAATGGTGTTAAAGTTTATATGAATAGTTCTTGACGCCACCCGTGGTGTTTGGCAAGTAAGATGGTAAGCCGACGCTGCATACAGATCCGCTGGGACTGATGGTGTGGTGCAGCAGAGATGGTATAGCTCCCCACAGGTGGAGCTGTAGTCCCAGGGCAGTGTAGGTGCAATGGATGAGGAGAGGCACAGAATGGTATGGATGCTGGTACCCAGGTGTAGCGGTGTGGGAATAACTGGAGGACACCAGAGTATGCCGTTCCAAAGCTTTACTCACTGTTTGCAGTTCACACAACTGCCTCCCTCCATACTGTGTTCTCCAGGTCAGGGCTCCAGCCAACCTCCAGGCAGGATAGGATTCTCCCTTCCACACTCCGCCAACATGTACCTTACTGAACGACTCCTCTAATGCCCAATGCGCCTTTAGGTGCGAAGCACTCTAGTACTTAATTACCCTGGAATGCCTCTCTCTAGGTGTTCCTAGTCTTTACTTGTATGACAATCAGCTGTAGCCTGCTTCGGGGACTCCACTCTGCTTACCGGCTCTCTATTCAGTTGCTGTTGTGTTCCAAGTCTATGATGGGAGCAAGTGGTTAATGGCTCACTACTCCTCCGGTGTCTGTTGCCGGACATAAAGATCCAATCAACCTCGGGGACCGGGCCCCGGCCTTTGCGCTCTCTGGACTGGAAGGGTTCTCTCTCTTTCTCAACCCGTTTCCCACCGTCCTTCTATTCTCCTTCGTTCCGATCTGTTCTCTCTCTCTTATGGAAGGTTAGGGTTATCAATCTTTTCAGTCTCTTTCTCTGGTCTTTCTCGTGCCAGCAGCCCAGATCACTGGGACCTGCTGCAGCACGACCCTCAGACACCCATCTTCTCTCTTCTCTCTCCTCCAACCAACTAACTACTAACTTTCACTCTTCCCTCTCTTTTGTATCATCTCTCTCCACCTGCCTCCCAGCACATCTTGTGTTATAAAGCAGGGTTCCACAAGGGGTGCTCTGCTGACCTCCAGCATGAAGCTGTTAGGTGGCCCCACTGAACTATCCTGTGTGTGGAATGCAGATGTGGAGCGTGGTCAGGAGTTCCCACCTTACCTGGATGGTGGTGCACTACACCTTAGGAGAAGGTGCAGTAATTCTGTGGCGACTGAAGCCTCAGGGGCGCCACACAAGCACACAGCAGTGGCCCATGAGTAGAGGCCCATCCTTAAAGGGGTTGTCGGATCTCAATGAGAACCTTTCAGCAGTTTCGGCTACTATAAGATACAGCCACTGCCTTTCAGGACTTATCTACTGCATTCCATAATGCTGTAGATAAGTCCCCTCCGACCTGCAAGATAAGAAAAATAAGTTTTATTATACTCACCCAGGGGGCGGTCCGGTCGGATGGGTGTCGCAGGTCTGGCGCCTCTCATGTTCTTGCGATGCCGTCCTCCTGCTTGCTCCTTTTTCTCTTTCCGATGCAGGCGTACTTTTATGCCCTGTTGCGGGCAGAGTGGAGTACTCCAGTGCACAGGCGCTGGGAAAGGTCAGAGAAGCCCAGCGCCTGCGAACTGCAGTACTTTGCTCTGCCCTCAACAGGGCAGATCAGTACACCTGCGCAGGAGCCACGGCAGAAGTAAGATGGAGGACGTCATCGCTAGAAGATGGGAGGCGCCGGACCCAGACCTACGACACCCATCGGACCGGACCGCATTAGACTTTCCCCCGTGTGAGTATAATAAAACTTATTTTCCTTATCTTTCAGGTCAGATTGGGGGCTTATCTACAGCATTATAGAATGCTGAAGACAAGCCCTGAAAGGCAGTGGCCGCATGTTATAGCTGCCAAAAGAGGTGACAGGTTCCCTTTAAGCTACATGTCTACAGTCACTATGTGTGAATCCTCACATCGTGCACACAGTCCGCTGTGAGGATTCTCTGGTGCCAGCACCAGGAACAGGTGGTCTTGTGACCGCAAGCATGATATATATATATATATATATGTATACACTGCTCAAAAAAATAAAGGGAACACTTAAATAACAGAATATAACTCCAAGTAAATCAAACTTCAGTGAAATCAAACTGTCCACTTAGGAAGCAACACTGATTGACAATCAATTTCACATGCTGTTGTGCAAATGGAATAGACAACAGATGGAAATTATTGGCAACTATCAAGACACACTCAATAAAGGAGTGGTTCTGCAGGTGGGGACCACAGACCACATCTCAGTACCAATGCTTTCTGGCTGATGTTTTGATCACTTTTGAATGTTGGTTGTGCTTTCATACTCGTGGTAGCATGAGACGGACTCTACAACCCACACAAGTGGCTCAGATAGTGCAGCTCATCCAGGATGGCACATCAATGTGAACTGTGGCAAGAAGGTTTGCTGTGTCTGTCAGCGTAGTGTCCAGAGGCTGGAGGCGCTACCAGGAGACAGACCAGTTCGCCAGGAGACGTGGAGGGGGCCGTAGGAGGGCAACAACCCAGCAGCAGGACCGCTACTTCAGCCTTTGTGCAAGGAGGAACGGGAGGAGCACTGCCAGAGCCCTGCAAAATGACCTCCAGCAGGCCACAAATGTGCATGTGTCTACACAAACGGTTAGAAATCAACTCCATGAGGATGGTCTGAGTGCCCAATGTCCACAGATGGGGGTTGTGCTCACAGCCCAACACTGTGCGGCCCTCCAAAGAATGCCACCCCACACCATTACTGACCCACTGCCAAGCCGGTCATGCTGAAGGATGTTGTAGGCAGCAGATCGCTCTCCACGGCATCTCCAGACTCATCTGTCGTCTGTCACATGTGCTCAGTGTGAACCTGCTTTCATCTGTGAAGAGCACAGGGCGCTATTGGCGAATTTGCCAATCCTGGTGTTCCGTGGCAAATGCCAAGCGTCCTGTACGGTGTTTGGCTGTGAGCACAACCCCATCTGTGGATGCCCATCTGTGAGTTCACAGAAGTTTGATTTACTTGGAGTTATATTCTGTTGTTTAAGTGTTCCCTTTACTCTTTTGAGCAGTGTATGTATATATATATATATATATATATATATATAAATATATATATCCAGCCACATTCCTACTAGACTGCTTGTGTCCTTGCTCAATACAGTTGCATTAGGCCGTGCAAGTCTAGTCGGCATGTGACCACATGTATGCAAATCACAAACTTGCAGTCACACACCTGCCGAACAACCACAGCACTGCGAGCAATGTGAGGTTTCACAAGTGTGCAGTCACATAGAATGACACTGAGTGAATGCACCAATGACACACACACATGCACAGCCCCACTGTACAATGACACACACACAGCTCCACTGTATAATTTCACACACACGCACCACAGTCCTTGAATCTGCGCTAGCAGTAAAACACTGTGCCCAATACTCCCTTCCCTCATCTCCCCTTGTCAGGCCATATAATCTTCACCTCCTATGTGGATCACTGCTCACGATTCCTGCCTTCCGCTGCCCATACAGTCCCTTCATAACAGCACCATACAATACCTCCATAAAAGCACCATAGAGTACCTCCATAACACCTTGTCCACCATACAGTTTCTCAACAGAACAGTACACTGCCTCACTAAGACCAATGAACAATGCTTTACTAATACCACCATAATGTGCCTCAGCAAAACCAACACACGGTGTCTGAACAGTGCCACACACATATCTATGGAGAGGTAGGGAGACAGATGCAAATAACAACATATAGCGACACTGTGCGTCATCACTCGGGGCCAGATGCCGGTGTCACTGCTGGCTCAGGACCCCGGCACTGGCGATATTCACCTGTGCCTGTTCCATCGCTGCACGCCGCTCTGTCTTCCGGGTCTCTCTGTCAGTGACTGTTCAGGCAGAGGGCACTGCATGCACTAACTACGTCACCGTGCCCACTGACCTAAACGTCACAGACAGAGGACGCAGAGGACAGAGCGGAGCGATGGACCGGGGACAGGTGAATATAGCTTATACTTACCCCCTCCTGGTGCGGTCTCTGCAGCCCCCGCTTCTCCCAGTCTCCGGCGCCTTCCTTCAATGGTCACGTGGTACCGCGCATATTCATGACTTTAATGAGCGGTACCACGTGACCGCTGAGGAAGTAGCCTAAGACCGTGGGAGAAGCGGGGAGGCTTCAGAGACCGTGCCGGGGGGGTGTCAGTATGATCTGAAACCCCCGCTCCCCTCCCCTGCCGACCCCCTGGTATATAACTTATGTATAAGCCGAGAGGGGGACTTTCAGCCCCAAAAAATGGGCTGAAAATCTCGGCTTATACGCGAGTATATACGGTAATAGTTATATATCAGTAAATACATGGAAATCAGCCATAGAGAAAAAGAATAAGTAAAAGGCTGTGTGCCCACGTTGCGTTTTTTAAGCGTTTCCGCAGCGGCAAGGCCACAGCGGAAACGCTTAAAAAACACTAGGTAAAACGCATTTCCATGCAATCCTATGGGATTCCGCATTGCTGTGCCAATGCTGCAAATTTTTCCACTGCTGAATCGCATTGCGGAAAAATCTGCAGCATTTCCATTCATTTGGTGCAATCGCGGTCACACTTGTCAAGCGCTATTGCTTGTGTGTGACCAACCTGTCAATCACTTTTCCAAGCGATGCTACAAATTGCTTGGAAAAGCTCTAGCATTCTGCAAGCTAAAAAAATTTGTGTTTTGCGGGAAACATGCAAATTCCACATGTGTTTTACAAGCGGCGGGGAGTTGCGGAAATGCTGCGGAAACGCTGCAACGTGGGCACAAAGCCAAAAATGCAGAAAAAAAAAAGGCAAGGAAAAGAAAAGGAAAAAAAAAAACGGGAATATGTCCTGGAGGTGGGAACAAATAAGATATGGACTAAAATGTACATGGAATGGCAGTAAAGGTGAGGAGTAGACTAATTGATAAGGTGCATAAGGATTAAAGTAGGTGAGAAAGTCAAGGAAAGGGAGTAGGTATAGAAAGTGAGGGAAAAAAAGAAAACGGGGTGATAAAAGAATAATTATATAACAGAAGGGATAAATAAAGGTAAGGATGAAAAAAAAAGAGAACAAATAAAATGGACAGCACAGGCTAAAATATGTAATGCAGCAAACGATTATGATGAAAGAGGAACGCAAACAGGAGGGAACTAGGAGCGAGGAGAGATGAGTACTGCAATGCAATGAATAGAAATACACTGAAAAAAGTGTCTACATGACAGATATCTTGTAAAGAAACAGGGGGAAGAGGCGTCACAAGCACTCACCAGGCAGGGGAGACAGACGGCCATCTGCTGCTACTGAAGATGCAGGAAGACGAGGTGCCAACAAGTCTGGTTTGAATATGCCGCTCCTGCAGGATTTGACATCATGCTGTGATTCATTAGAAGTGTGGCAGAGAGCGTTCACTGTGCAGGACGGAAGCGGGGCAGGGGGAGGGCGGAAGTGAGGCACTTAACACACACTGAGAAAAGTGCAATGCTCACTGCTCAGTCTGGCCCTGCCGTGCCGGTCCTCCAGCGGCCCTGTGCAGCTGCTTAGGCACCGGCCCGGGGGGCATATGCCCTCCTGCCACCCGGCCCAGCCCGCCCCTGGCAGCAGGTTCCCCGATGGACACTTTAGTAGCCTGTTCAGCAGCCAGGAACAGGAAGGCAGGAGAGCTCAGAGAGGGAAAAGCGTGCAGGCTTTTCTCAGAGCAGCGCAAACATCAGACAGGGGAGGACGCTGACGCAGGCTGGGAGATAACTCTGGTACAGCCACCAAAGTCAGAGAGACCGCGGACAAAGACCGCAGACCGTGAGTACGTGAAGCCTGGGACTGCAGTGTCCGGAAGGTTGCACACTATCCCTGTGATAAGATGCTGTCCCGCAGAGAGACTGTGTTCTGTGACAAGACGCTCCCCCACAGAGAGACTGTGTTCTGTGATAAGACGCTCCCCCGCAGAGAGACTGTGTTCTGTGACAAGACGCTCCCCCGCAGAGAGACTGTGTTATGTGGCAAGACGCTCCCCCGCAGAGAGACTGTGTTATGTGGCAAGACGCTTCCCTGCAAACAGGCTGCATTCAGTAACGGAGCTGTGACCTGTTTAGAGAGACTGAGCCACGTACAAGGTCCCGGTGACTTATGTGTTAATGCAGAGCCCCTTATTCCGGTGAGAAAGCACCGCTGCAGAATAAAAGAGAAGGACTTGGAGCAAAGGGGATATCGTCATTCTCATACCCCTCTGGCTCCCGCAGTAACCCCTCGTACCCCGGTTGGACATTGTTAAAGGCCCAGGATACAGAGTGTACTAAGGACTACAAGCGCCACTGGTGATTTGGCGCCAAGGTTGGAGAAGAGTGACCCCTGCAGACTGATAAGTTTCACCATAGGAAAATAAGACTTATAACTGTTGAATACTGTTTATGCTTTTTTGGCTGTTTGCTAAATCCGTTCACTTTATATTCATCTCTATACTGTTAACTTAACCAGTATTATTCCCTGTAAATAAACCTCCACTTTAACTGTTGGTCCGTGTGCTCCGTGGTGACATACCCATTCCTGCACGTTATTACACACAGATTTTTTTTAGCGAAAATAAAGCTGATCATCGAATCGTGGGCTAAACTAGAAAAGTAAAAGATGTTCTGCAGCAGCTGACATGTACAATATAACATATTAACATATTGTGCCCAGGACCAGACCAGCCCATTCCCTCTGCCCAGCCATTGACTTCTCCTGCCCAGAGTCTGAGACAAGTAATTTTGATTCACAGGCAGATAAGGCAAATTGTGTCTACCCTTCATATCAATTCCTACTCACCGTATTTTGACATTGAGAAGATTCTAAAAAGAGATGTGACAAGGGAAGTGCAGGAAATTTTATCCAATGTTCGTCTATTTACATAGAGCATACATAGAGCATGCCTACAAACACCACCAAAGCGGTGCATTAATCGTGAGCAGGGCATAGGACACTTTCATCAATTCCCAAAAAGCTCCCCTTCCAGATTAAATTCAGACACAGAGCCCCAAATAAGTTCAGCTTTCAAACATTAAAATTATTACAGACCCAGACTAGATCCCAGAAGTAACAAAGACCCCAGACCAGACCCCTAAACAAACACACACTTCATACCAGTCACCCCTGTTGTGAGTTCATTTTCCCCTTCACTACTGAGGCCCGAGGAACTCCCTCTTCTGGTGAAGAAAGGTAGTGAGCCTGATTGTCAAACACCTGGGGCTGATGATGATGACTGGCTGAGTGGAGTTAATGACTGGATATAAGGCTGCCGACGCCCTTCTGGCCTGCGGGTGATTTCTCTGTGGACTTCTAGGAAACCAGTCTGTTTCCTGCTCATCTAAAGCTAAGATTTCTGCTTTGCCTTTTTGCATTAGTGTTTTGTTTTCCTTGCTTTTCTGGATTCTGCCATTCCCTGCTGGGGTGAGCTGAATCTCCTTTTGCCTGTTGCTCTGTCTTCAGAATATTCCTGAGTACTGACATAGCTTTTTTGAAGCCTAGCGTCTTCAGGGCCTTTTTTACTGTCAGTTGGTTGGCTCTTATTTTCATAGGGTTTTTCATGGATTGCAGACAGCAGCCTTCCTGTCCTTTCCTATCTAAGCTAGCGTGGGCCCCATCTTTGCTCAGTCTATCTTTCTGTCTGTGTTTTGTTCTTTCTTCTTGCTTCACCGTCATTATATGTGGGGGGCTGCCTTTTGCTTTGGGGTCTGCTCTGGGGCAGTTTAGATTTCTCTTTCTGTCTTTAGGCTATGTAGTCCTCCGGCTGTGATCGAGGGGCCTAGGGCATCGTAGGAGCCCCCCACGGCTACTGCTAGTTGTGTTGATAGGTTCAGGGGTCTGCAATCCGATAGCTGCCAACTTCTCTGGTTTTCTGGACTTAGCTAGCATTTCTATTTTTGCCTCCTACGGTGACTCAATCATAACACACCCCCATATAAATATAGAGTAGATCCAGAATACATACAGGCACATGGACCCGAACAAACCATCAGACTCCTGTTCACCAATTTGCTGTCACCACATTTTGCATGCCCTACAATGGGAAGATATCCAGGTTTGCGTGCACCATGTCTCCACAGATGTATATGAAGAAAGCCGTGGGTGGAAATTGAGAGAAGGAGGTTAATATACAGGTAAGGATCCCAGAGGTGAAAAGTATAACCTTTCCTGCGAAGGGTAATGTCACACGTAGTGACCACAGAAGAATAAAACTGGAGTGGATGGGTGGAAACCATGTGTGCTGAGCTGCTGTGGACAATGAGAGGCAGAGACCTGGCTGTGAGGCCCACAGTGTACTCACCAACTTCTCTGTTGGTCACTTCAAACCTTAATTAATACCTATAATACATATAATTAAATTATAAGAGGTTATCGTTCTGATTAGAGATGAGCAAACCTTTCAAGGTTTGGTTTGGTTCAATTCGGCAAACGTTTCAGACAGTATAAAAGGTCTCTGACACAACTTCTACTACAGGCAACCCACCAGATGGAGACCCAACTTGGAGTCTCCACATCTCTAAAAATAATTATCACACACCACTAAAGTGACATCAATTTACACAGAAATTTGGATAGGACGAGATGGTGTTTGTTCAGTTGAGCTTTCATTAACATTGAGGACGGGGTCACACTAACCGACGCAAAATACGGTCCGTAGTTTACAGGCGTAATACGGATGAATGACCCCTAAATAGTGCTCCGTATGTCATCCGTAAGCAAGGTGTGGGCGTGTATTTTGCACATGTAAGCATCCGTATGTAATCCGTATGCCATTCGTATGCTGAGATTTTCTCGCCGGCTTACAAAATGGACATATAATGGAGCCCTATGACAGGTTTTATAACACAAACGAAAGAATAGATATAGACACATAGAATACATATATATATATATATATATATATACATGTCATTGAGACACATATATATATATTTATATTTCACAGAGTTCTTCATAGCAGAATAGCCGCTAATTCAATTGTTGGCTTTTGTCAAATCATTCCCCAACCCGACATGAAATGACACATGGTTTACATACAGTAAACCATTTCATTTCATGTTTTCTTTTGTATGTCTTTCATTAGTAATTAGATGAGGGTTGATGTTTAAAATTTGGGAGGTGTAGGTGTTAATTTAAGGGGTTAATTTGTTGTTAAAAAATGTGTGGGCTCCCGCGGTAATTTGTCAATGCGGGAGCCCACACACTTTTCTAAAGGACACCGGCTTTTCTAAAGGACACCGGGTGCGTATTTCTCGCAAGTCACACATCTGGTCCGTGTGTAATGCGTATTTTTAGCGCACCCATAGACTTGCATTGGCGTACTACGGGCGTAATACGCTGACAATTGCAGCATGCTGCGATTGGCACGGACCGTAGAATACAGTCGAGAAATATACGGCTGTTGGGAGCTGCCCCATAGAGAATCATTGGTCCGTGTGTAATGCGCGCTTTTAACGCCTCTCACTCGTCCGTATTCCTCTCTAGTGTGACCCCGGCCTAACTCTAGTACACGTCGAACACCGAGCCTATTCCCCCTTCCACCACGACCACGCTTTTTCTCACTCATGTTGTATATACCCTTCATCTCCTGTAACCTGCTGATTCACAACCTTAGGGTGCCGTCACACTAAATGATGCACCAGCGATCTCGACAACGATACGACCTTGTCAGGATCGCTGGTGCCTCGCTACATGATCGCTGGTGAGCTGCCAAACAGGCAGACTCACCAGCCATCAGGACTAGCGAGGACGCTGGTATCCAAGGTAAATATCAGGTAACTAAGCGCGCGCGTCACTTAGTTACCCGCTGTGTACCTTGGATTCCAGCTCTTAGCGAGAGCACGCAGGTAGCCAAGGTACACAGGGGGTAACTAAGCGACGCGTGTGCTTAGTTACCCGATATTTACCTTGGATACCAGCTCCCAGCATCTGCTTACAGCGCTGGGAGCTCGCTGATCGTTGGTCTCCCCGTGCTGGCCAGCGAGAGACCAATGATCACAAAATAGCCCAGGACACTCCTGCACGATCAGTAATACCAGGTGGGGGGGGCGGTCGCTGATGCATGTCACAGACAGCGAGATCGCTGTGACGGGGCCTTTAGGCACAGACCTGTCAGTCACCTGTCACTAAATGAACAATCGCTAATTCTTTTCTTAGATAGTGTGCCTGAACAAGACCCTTATACCTATTGATTTTTAAGAGGAATTGTGTCCTCCTGATTCCTCACTGCAACACAGTTTGATCCCAAACTATTTGGATTAGCAAATTCAGCCTCTTGGCTGAACCCGTATATTAGGCCTAACAATTTATTTTTAAGTGGAAATGTGTCCTCCTGATTCTCACTGCAGCTATCTGACAAGTTCACTTTCATCATCATCATCAGCAGCAGCACTAGCAGGAGCTGTGACACTGAGAAAATGGTGATAGCAAGACAAGATGTCTGTTTTTTATATGGACACAGACATGTGACTACAGCAACCAATCACAGAAGACCTTGCGTCATGACGATGTGAATGGTTTCTGTGCCCTGATTGGCTGCTGGAATGTACACACATTAAGTTATTAAAAAAAAAATTGCACTCCGCAGCCCCTCTGACCGAGACAAACGTCCTCCCCACATGAAACATGTCCCCCCGCTCGTCATAGCCTAGAAAAAGTGAAAACAAAAGCATTAGTGGGACATTTACCAAACTGTGACCGAATTTCGCAGACTTTGAGGAAAAATGCTCGGGAAACCGAACACGAATCCAAATGTGCTACGTTCACGGCGAATTTGAGATTGGCGAACGTTTTCCAAATAAGTTCACTCATCTCTAGTGATCACCCTAGGAAATTACTAAACAGGGAATCATGGTGGATCTACATATCAAATACAAGAAGGCCACATGGCATGAGCAATAGACGAGATCTCATCTATCATTATCAGTGACTTTTGCGTTTTTTCCTCATGTGTATTTCTCACAAATTTCCAATTCAATTTGTTTTTAAATGTCTTTACTATTTTATATTATTATTATTTATTATTATTATCGCGCTATTTATTCCATGGCACTTTACATGTGAATATATATGTTTATATGGTTTTTATGGCTTTTTCTGATTGGATTGGTTCGACCATGTGGTCCCATCAGGATATTACACATAACATTGAGCAATTTGTCTTTTACATGTGCAATGATTAAAGACACACAATCTGAAAATGCCTTTGCGACGTTATAATTCCCTCCGGGGTTGTGACCTGTTTGTCATATACAGGGTGGGCCATTTATAACGTTGGATCCAAAATGCTTGATTTCAAAATGGCCGCCATGGTCACCACCCATCTTGAAAAGTTTTCCCCCTCCCATATACTAATGTGCCACAAACAGGAAGTTGATATCATCAACCATTCCCATTTTATTTAGGTAAATCCATTTAAATGGCCCACCCAGGTGTATCCAAATAAATGGCACACCCTGTATTTTTATACTTACCTAATAAATTTGATGCTTTTGAGAAGATCCTGACTAGAGAGGAGCGAGCTTGTTTTTCAGCCCCCTTTTTTGGCTGAAAAAGACCCCTTCGGCTTATACACGAGTCATGGTCCCTGCAATAAAAAAATGACATACTCACCTCTCGTCGCTGGGGGCCAGGTGCTGATGTCCTGAGCAGGCGGGGACACCGGTGCACTATGGGGGCCAGGTGCCGGTGTCGCCACTTGCTCAGGCCCCCAGCACTGGCTATATTCACCTGTCCCCGTTCCACCGCTGCGCGCTGCTCTGTCATCTGAGTCCTCTGGCTGTGACGTTCATGTCAGAGGGCGCGATGACGTGGTTAGTGCGCTCCCTAAGCCTGAACCGTCACTAACAGAGGACCCGGAAGACAGAGCGGTGCGCAGCGGTGGAACACGGACAGGTGAATATAGCCAGTGCTGGGGCCCTGAGCAAGCGGTGACACCGGCACCTTGACCCCAGCGACAAGAGGTATGTCATTTTTTTTCTAATCGCAACAGCAGCAGCATATGGGGCATATTGTATTATGCAGCACATTATAAGGCCACTATTAACCTTTGTGCATCATTATATAGGGTGTATTTTTCTATGGAGCATCTTATGGGGCCACAAGTAACCTTTGTGCAGCATTATATGGGGCATATTTTAATGTGGAGCATCTTATGGGGCCAACATCAACCTTTATGGAGCATTATATGGGGCATATTTTGTACAGATCATCTTATGGGGTCCATCATCAACCTTTATGGAGCATCTTATGGGGCCCATCATGAACTGTATGGAGCATTATATAGAGCTTCTGATTCAATATGGATATTCAAAAACATTTAACCTACTGATGTCTCAATTAATTTTACTTTTATTGGTATCTATTTTTATTTTTTAAACTTACCAGAAGCTGCTGCATATCCCACCCTTGGTTTATACTAGAGTCAATACGTTTTCCCAGTTTTTTGTGGCAAAGTTAGGGGCCTCAGCTTATACTCGGGTCGGATTATACTCGAGTATATACTTTACTTCTTATAAAAGCTATACATTTTACTGAACTTATTTAAATATTATAATAATCACATAAAGATAACTTTAAAAAGACAGTAACACCAGTATCAGGACAATATTGAAGATACAAAATATGTGACAGCAGAAAAAGGCAATTAGCACTAAATGATAGTACAGAGAATGCATATATGTTTTTATATGCCAGAACAGTCCAATATACAGTAAATCACAGGGGACTGCAGAAAGTTAACTTCCATGGGGAGAACCATCAGAAACACTTTAAATTCATCATATGTGAGGTCCAAGGCATCTGAATACATAATTTGTTGTTAAAAAAACTAATGTACAATTGTACCTGAATTCAAAGATAGATGCCAAGAAGATTCACATATTTAAGATAAAAGTGGATACATGTTTCTGCCGAGTCACAGCACTATACCCTGAGCAGATGCTGCTAAGGGAACACATAGTAAAGGTACTATTAAATGCATTATTGCTCACCCATAAAGTGCAAAAATTGCCTCTATGTTTGGGTGAAAATATTATTTCTTTGTGCTAATACTGTGATACTTAAACAAGGTCACATTTCAGTATTTAAATATTTAGTGCTACTATTTTTTCTCTAGCCAGGAGTCCACATTTCTGAATCTAATTGTTTGTACACATAGCATGCTCCAGAAAGCAGGCTACATTTCAGTATATAAATCCTTTGTGGTCATTTTTGCATGAGAAAGGGTCCGGGACAGAGCTTGGAACAGCATTTCTAGCTTAAACATTGATCCGTAACAGGAGGATGAGTGACAGGTGTAAGCCTGCTGGTCTAAAAGCCCTGCCAAAATCAGGCAAGACACATGAAGGAGATTCAACTGGAAGTCCAAACATTTCCAAAATTTAGGGGCAGACATCACAAAACTGTCATAATTATTTTTATTTATTTATTTTACTCACATATTTAACGCCATTAATTCCACAGGGCTTTACAGACATTATCAATTTCCACAGAGTAGAAAGAGTTTAATGGGACTCTGACACGCCTTCCACTACAGGCAGATGGAGACCCAGCTTGGAGTCTCCACATTTCATAAAGTTGTTGGTAACATCAGCAGCAGTAGCAACAGCAGGCACAGAAGCCATGACAAAGGTATGACAGACTGCAATAACGGAAGATCAATGTAGCACATTAAAAATTACACCATTGCCTTGTCTGCCCAGTCTGCGACTGGGGTTTAATGGAGATAAATGACTTGTTCATCTTGATGAAAGTTATCTGTCTACACTTTCAGGGAGCAGCCAGATGCGCTTATCCATCAGGATACCATGAGCAGCAAAGAAGACATATTCTTAGAGAACGCTGGCTGCCTGGCCTGACATATCTCCAAGCAGGGCAGGCGAGCACAGGCAACTATTCCATTTTTGAAGACCAAAATGTAAAATGGTCCAAAACCCCTCATGAAATTGATATAGAGCTCGAGATACTCCTGCACCATCTTCTCCAGTCATTCACTATATCTCAGACTTGTACTTTGTTCTCTGTTCTGCTGGTGAATGGGCTGGTCTAAACAATATCTGAAACAACTAACAGAAATTGCTTTTTATTAATTTCTTTAACTCACGTATATAGTGCCACTAGCTGAATAGCCCAGCGCTGCCCAGTCATAGTAATTAACTACGGTTAGTTATAACAAATTATAATGATTATATCTATATATATAAAGTTGAGTGTACAGTATAGCCCTGCCCACTCCGCATAGCCACATTCACTATAATATCCCACATCATCCCGTCAGCCAGAGCCACCGGACTACTACCCCTAATATCCAACATCATCCCATCAGCCAGAGCCACCAGACTACTACCCCTAATATTCCACATCATCCCATCAGCCAGAGCCACCAGACAACTACCACTAATATCCCACATCTTCCCGTCACAGCCGCTGGACTACTACCACTAATATTCCACATCATCCCGTCAGAACCACCGAACTACTACTCCTAATATCCCACATCATCCCGTCAGAGCCGCTGGACTACTTCCCCTAATATCCCACATCATCCCGTCAGTCAGAGCCACCAGACTACTACCCCTAATATCCCACATCATCCCATCAGCCAGAGCCTCTGGACTACTACCCCTAATATCCCTCATCATCCCGTCAGTCAGAGCCACTGGAATACAACCCCTAATATCCCACATCATCCCTTCAGCCTGGGGTCAGAACCAGAGCGCTAAGTGGAATGGTCCTAACTTCCATACCGGGGATCCCTTTAAGAGAGGCCTGGTGTCAGAACCAGAGCGCTGAGTGGATTTGCCCTGACTTCCATACCAATGATCCCTTTAATAGAAGCATGGGGTGAGAATCAGAGCGCTGAGGGATTTACCCTAACTTCCATACCAGAGATCCCTTTAAGAGAGGCCTGGGGTCAGTACCAAAGCACAGAGTGGATTTGCCCTCACTTACATACTGGAGATCCATTTAAGAGGGGTCTGGGTTCAGAACCAGAGCATTGTGTGGAATTGCGTTAACTTCCATACCAATGATCCCTTTAAGAGAGACTGTGGTCAGAACCAGAGCGCTGAGTGGATTTGCCCTGACTTGCATACCAATGATCCCTTTAATAGAATCCTGGGGTCAGAACCACAGAGCTGAGTGGAACGGTCCCAACTTCCATACCGGGGATCCCTTTAAGAGAGGCCTGGGGTCATAACCAAAGTGCTGGATGGATTTGCCCTAATTTCCATACCAATGATCCCTTTAATAGAATCCTGAGGTCAGAATCAGAGTGCTGAGGGATTTGCCCTATCTTCCATACCTGAGATCCCTTTAAAAGAGGCCTGGGGTCAGTACCAAAGCGCAGAGTGGATTTGCCCTAACTTCCATACCAATGATCCCTTTAAGAGACCCTGGGGTCAGAACCACAGTGCTGACTGGAACAGTCCTCACTTCCATACCGAGGATCCCTTTAAGAGAGGCCTGGGGTCATAACCAAAGCGCTGGATGGATTTGCCTTGACTCCCATACCGGAGATCCCTTTCAGAGGGAAGATGTGCCTATGGGATGGAGGATGTGTGATGGGTATATGGGTATGGAAGGGGGGGATTCATTTCTGTCATGTGCTCTCTGCTCCTTTCTGGGGGGCAGACAATGGCTGGGAGCTTATGTTCCTGGGGATGCTAGATTTCTCCCACCCAGTCACTGTCTGCTGAGGTGTTGTCGAGTGGGAAAACTGTTGCTCATAGCAACCAATCACAGCTCAGCTTCTTTTAAACAGCTCTGGTGAAATGAACGATGCTTAGTGATTGGTTGCAACTTGCAAGAAAAACTGTTGCTCATAGCAACCAATCACAGCTCAGCTTTTTTTAAACAGCTCTGGTGAAATGAACGATGCTTCGTGATTGGTTAGTGAGACACACACACATACATTCAATTTTATATATATAGATTAATTACACAGTGCTTCACACACATTTTCGGCACTGTTCTCATTGACTCTCACAATCTGAATTTCCTTTTAGTATGTCTTTGGAGTGTAGGAGGAAACCGGTGTACAGAAGGACAACCACACAAACACGGAGAGAACATACAAACTCCTTGCAGATGATGTCCCTTGTGAGCTTTGAACCCAGGATCCCAGTACTGCAAGGCTGCAGTGCTAACTAAAAGTCCACCATGCTGCCTCTGCCATTTACACTGCTACTAATGTTTTTGCGTTGGTGACTTGACATTCCCGGGGTTGGAAGTTTGTAACTGCGATGTACACTGTGTGCTTCACTGCTGTCTTTGGAAAAAACAGCCTTAACATTGTCTACAAGCGTCTTTTGATAGTCCAGCATGCATACTTCTCTATCGAGGGGGTGACGCATGTGGCAAAATTTACTCTTGTACCGTGGATCTATAAGAGTGGCAACCCAGTAGACAGCACTATTCTTAATCCTAACAATGTTCAGGTCCCTGCTTATTTGGCAAGCTATAGCGCTTACCGAATAAGCTTCAGAGGGAACTCGAATACATGGAACGCGCCGGCTTATCAGCTGTTTGGCTCCGCAGCTGCATGTGTCGCAGCTGTGTCACTGTCACAACACATGCATGGATAGCCTGCGTGTTGGACTACAGCTTGCCGAATAAGCAGGGACTCGAACAAATTTGCTCAACTCTATCCAGGGGTCATTCATCTGTGCCCAGTCCGCAAATGTGTGATTTGCTGCACATTCGTACATCATTTTGCCAGACTATACAAAATGTCATACTTTACCAGGAGTTGTCGCTGCTGCAACAGTCGCTGCAACATGTGCAGAGTGGAATTACACCAAGTCGGCACAGTACATATCAATCGGTTACACAGTAACCCGAAAGACCTCTGTAGCGATGCAAGTCAATGAAACACGGGGTGTTCATGCCATAAATGAGCACACAGCAATTGTGCTTTCTGCAGCAGCACATCCAGGCTGGGACAGTGGTGTAGAAATTGCTCTACCACCAGGTTGAGATCGTGAGCTATGCAAGACACGTGCTTGAGGTTGTCCCGGCATAGATCCGCCATCAGGTTCGCACCATTATCGCACATGGCCTTCCCTGACGCCAGGTACAGTGGAGGCGGCCATTATTCAAAATTGGCATGGATAGCTATCCATAATGCTTGAGTTGTGTGACTGCGATCTCCAATGCATATTAATTGAAACACTGTCTGATTACGATTTTCCCTGGCTGCGCAGTACAGAGGTGGGTGGATTCTCTCTACACTGTTGGAAAGATTGTCTCTTTTTGTAGCGGGTGAAGGCACAGGTGGAGGCCCTACATGAGGTGAAGGAGGCAGATGCAGCGGTGGAAGTGTTAGATGTAGAGGCTTGTGCCACAAGCCTTGGCGATTTCAAGATTTGCTATCCAATAATACCTTGGTGTCTAGTGTTTTAAATCACTATTCTTTGGTGTGTAGTGGTGTAGTTCTCCATCCTCTGGTATGTAGTGGTTTAGTGCTCCAAAACTAGGTGTTTAGTTCTTAAACCACTGTTGTCTAGTAGTCTTATAGTCTAGTCCATCTTATGGTGTCTAATGGTTTAGTTCTCCATGCTCAATCGTCTTGAAAGCCTTGAGGAGTCTTGCTTGCTTGTCCAGGTGTCAGTGTTAAAATGCACCATCAGATAGATTTTTTCAAAGATTGGGTGATGTTGTATGCGACATGCTGGTGTAGTGCAGGCACATCTTACATATAGACGTAATGGTGACTGGGCAACTGGTACTGGGGTACTGCTACGGCCATCAGCTTTCAGAAGCTGTCTGTATCCACCAGGCAGAAAGGCTGCATTTCCGTGGACAACAGCTTGTCTTGGCCAACCAATTTGTCAATGATTTCATCCCATTATCACACAGATCACAGGTCGGGAGTCATACAGAACTACCTTCTGTGATCTTTGGAGCAAACAGCTCTCAGCTGGACCCTATCTTCCAAACAATTACATGATTGGGCAATGATCAACCGAGGAGGCCGCAGGCTGTTCCCAATAATTTTTTATCAGAAATCTAACAGATAGCGTTTGTCATATGCATCTCCAGATTACAATGCATGGAATATGTGTATATAACACTGTACTATCACTGCTAACTCCACAATACTCCACTACTCGCTGTCACCATCAATCCTTTTTTTTAATTAGCACAGGAAAATTGGATGACATTCTTCTTTGAAGGTCCACACCATCAGACTTTTCCATGCCCTCTCCCTCAGAGTAATGGTCATACACCGTCCCCCACGCTCACCCACCCAATTGCTTGACCACTTTTCTGCCTGGCTGCTGCACTTCATGTTCTCAGAATTTCCAAATCTTAACATGGGAGACTTCAACATCCCCATAAACAACCCCACCTCCCAAATGCATCCCAGCTTTCATCTCTAACCACTTCTCTTGGCCTCTCACAACTTTCAACCCCTGAGACACTCCAAGACCGTAACACCCTTGATCTGATCTTTGTCTGGCTCTGTTCAATCTCCTACCTAGATAACTGACCTCTTCGCTTCTCTACACCAAGAAATTAGGACTAACCACAGCTTACACAGTTTTAGGCACTCCCTAAATAGATATCTATTTAGGACGGCCTATTGTGGTGCCCTGTGTCTTTGCCACCACAAAATGGTTAAATATGTACTGTTTTGTATGTGTTTTGTGAGCAATGGGAGTTATGCTTTCTCTGCTAGAGACCACAACACACAAACACATTTTACCTCACTCCCTCACTTGTCTAAAGCTTAGAGCTTTGCAGACATGCCCTAACTTAGAGGGGGAGGAGTCGAGTTGTTGTTCTTTTTGAAGAAGATGGTGGAGAGAAAATGGAGAACGCTCCTGGAAGCCATGACATGCGCTCCCTCCAGGAGTAAAGCTAAGAAGCATCAGGGTGTCAGTCACTAGACCATCCATGCTTTTAGAGCAGGGTGGTAAGCGGAGAGACTGTGTGGGTTTATACAACCAACAGCAGAGTGTTTTCCCCCAGGAAGACTGTACCGAACTAGGATCAGTGAATGATTGTGCAAGAAGCAACTCGAGCTTCACACAGGATCCAAGCTGCAAGTTGCCAGAGGAGGAAAACACAGTGAGTAGTGGCTATACTGGAAGTTCCAAACTCCGGGAAGCCTTGGTCCCAGAAGGGATTAGAATAGCAGGAGGCACACAGCAGAGAGAAGGATAACTCCCATTTTGCAAAGCAGACTGTACATCTGGTGGGAGTTGTAATATCTCCTCTGAACTGCACTTGAACTACAGTAAATGATAAAGTGACTTTCCTTGTCTCCTGCCTTATTACTCTGTGCCTTCTACTTCCATCACAATCCCTGGGGGTCAGCCCTGGTTGGAGGGGGTTAAACATCTGCACTGTCATCACCATCTACCACCCCAGGGATCATCTGCAGTACCGGCTGTCCTACAGTCGAACACTCCAACTGGCGTCATAAATCACTACATAAACTTTATCCCTAATCAATACTGCCCTTTTACATGACCGCCTGGGGCCACGGACCAGTTCACTGCCACTGTGACATATCCCTTTAAGACGACCGGCCCGGTACCGAGTATCCCACGGCCTCTGGGGCGCGTCACTATCACGTTCCCTAATCAAAGTCCTTTTGATATAGTCTATTCTCTACTTCTCTGAACATAATTTGCCATCAAACTCTACAGCATCTAAAAGCACTACAAATATTGGCTGGTGACCACCTCAGGCAGCCTTTATCTACCCCACTCATTTCCTCGAGACGGCTGGACCATCATTATAAATAAGCAACTGTACTTTGTGTCAATCCCACCTCATTGTAGATTTTAAGCTCAGTAAGATCATCAATACTTTTGATTTATTTATTGAATTATTTACTTTTGTAATTTATGACTGTTTTATATGAACTGCTGACTTGTAGAGCTCTACGGAATCTATTTATGTTTTATAAATAAAGATTATTATTATTAGTAGATTGAAGATGGTGAAGATCAGGATCTTAGCTTTGTCATGTGTAGGAGGAAACAGTCTTTTAAGTGACCACAACTGCACGAACAAAGGCTGGCTGCTGTGCTATCAAAGGGTAGAGTAGGGTGAACATGACCAACTGCTGGACTGTGAGTGAGGTGCAGGCGGGGATGTTATCATGGATTGAGCAAGATGTGATGTGCTTGGTGTCTGAGATCGGTCAAAAACAGCAGGCATGTTCACTTTCATAACAGCTGATGAGCTGTCACTCACCATGACTGTAGTGTGTAAACAAATATGGATTTGAATGTGCCAGTTAGTACATGTAATAGTCAATTTATTGGATTTTTTGCCTCCTCTCATTCATTTTTTGAAAAGTTGTCAGATAACGAGAGTTGGATCATTCTTTGCAGTCTCAAAAAAGGGCAAGGCTAGCTAACCCTTGCCGCCTCAGCGAACTGCAGATTTACGACTGTTGCTGGCCACAGCCAGAGTTGTGGCTGAGGTTGCAGTGCTTTTTGTGGTTGCATCACTCAGTGTCTGTGTGAAAAGTCGCAATGTAACCTACTCGTCTTACTCCTCCTCCACCTCCTCTGATGAGCTACTCAGCTGCATGCCTCTGGGTTCACACCAAGTGGGATCTACAACCTCATCGTCATTCTTTCTGTTCTCCCACTCTTCGCCCTGAGAATCAACCTCCTCCTCTTTTTGTGCTGACAGCACAGTACAGTGCGCCTGTGTCTCTAGTATCTGAGTTTCATCAGGATCACCTCCACCCCTGAGGGTTAACTTCTAGTGATGAGGGTCTGGATTCTGTTCGTACCCTACTTTGTCTGGCCCCGGATCCAGCTGAAAAAAAAAATGGGAATTGGAGCAAATGCTTTCCTCCTCTTGAGTCTGTGAATCTTTGGATCAGACCTCTGATGTCCATGGAATAGAATATGCAAATAACTCTGCAGATTTGCCAATCTATGGTTCCCCACAGTCAGCTGGGCGGTTGGAGAGTTGTGACGCGGTATGAAACAAGGGTAATTGAACTGCAACTTCTGAGGACTGCACTGTTTGTGATGTTAATGTGGTGCCCCTGAGGATGCAGTCGCCACAGAGGTACTGCACCTCAGCCAGAGGTGTGGTACTCCGCTCTCGGGTAAGGAGGGGGCACTACCCGGGACTCACACACTAGCACCCAACACTAGACCTCTTCAGGCCAGGGAGGAGCTGGGTAGAGGGTGTGGGTGGAGGAAGTAGAAAAGGGGAGGAGTCACAGTTAGTGACAGGTGGGCGAGAGAAGTGAGTTGGTGTGAGGGACTGGAGGAGAGAGGAGCTCGTGCCAGGACTAGAGAGGAGAAACAGGAATATGAAGGAGTCGGAGAGGTGCTCCAGAGCGAGGAGAAGGGATCCTATGGGCCAGGTTAGTGAAGTGTCCACCCTTGGTGCCCCAATCAACGCCGACCGTAGTTGGGTGGAGGGACCAGGTCGCAGTAGGGGACCGGCCCCAGACTAGTGGAGATACTGCAAGACCCAGCTAACATACCGGAGTCTGTAGTGACTGAATGTGCGACAGCCTTATCCACACACATATTCGCTGAAAAGGCAGCCATATAGGATCAAGGGGACCAAGAGGACGGTGCCCGACAGGATCTGAGGCTGCTGGCTTGGGACACTGTGTGTGAGGCACAGGGCAGGAGAGGCGGGAGCCAGCGCTGGGAGAGACGACCATAGATGGAGCAAAAGAAGAGGGTCCTGATAAAATGTGCCCCAAATTACCCAAGAGCTGGCTGGACCACCGACCGGGAGGACACAGCACGCCGGCTGGGGATTGTAACCTGAAAGACCATGAGTAAAAGTGTGAAGACTGCACCCCGCTGTGTCCTCAGATTTATTTACTGCGTCATCTGCCCCGCACCACAACCATTTCCATCACCAGTGGATCTGAATCGCACCATTGGCCCTCTTCTTATTGCCGAACACCACCACGGGTGGCGTCAAAAGCTTTCCCATATTTATTTAATTACAACGCCCAGGGCCACGGACCGGGTCACTGCTGCTGAGTACCCCTGGCCCTAGCAGGTGCTGCATTAAGATGGAGTAAGAGGAGGAGAGGTCACTTGATGCAGAGCTTGCGATACACTGGAGTACATGCACTTTCTGGCCCTCATTCCTGTCTCAAAAACCTAAACAGATATTCAGTACTTTCAATTCTCTCCTCCATCGCTGAGCTCCACCTCCCTCACCACTCATCTCAGCTGAAGACTTTGCCTCATTCTTCACGCAGAAGATTGACAACATAAGGCAAAGCTTTTGCCGAAAGTCCCCAAAGGCCCTTCCTCATAAATACTCAACTTTCCTCCTCCAAAATCAACTTCTCCACTATTACGGAAAATCAGTTTTACTCTTTTCTCTACAAATCACGTCTCGCCACATGTGAACTTGACCCAATCCCATCCCACCTCGTTTCAAACCTTACCATAGTCTTCATCCCAACCCTAGCCCACCTCTTAAACCTGTCACCAACAACTGTTGTCTTCCTCTCATTCTTCAAACATACCTTGCTCACACCCATCCTCAAAAAACCCTCCCTCGACTCATCCCTTACTTCTAGCTATTGGCCCATATCACTTCTCCCCTATGCCTCAGAAATACTGGAATATCACGTCCATTTGAACTGACCTCCCACCTCTCCTCCTGCTCCCTCTTTGACCACTTACAATCAGGCTTCCGACCACACTATTTCATTGAAACTGCCCTGACTAAAGTCAACAACGACCTACTAACCATCAAATTCAAGCAACACTACTTTGTCCTCCTCCTGGACCTGTCATCTGCCTTTAACAGACCAGACCACTCACACACCACCTCCTCATCTTGCCCCCCATCTGTCAGTGTCCCCCAGTTCTAGGACCCTTGCTCTTCTCCGTCTAGAACTTTAGACTTTAACGGGAGATAGTGGACAATATTCTGCGCTGCTGACAGAATGGAGACGTATATCCCAGTATGATACAGTAAGGGGGTGGTTTATTTCAGCTCATTTCGAAGTACCGTATATACTCGTATATAAGCCGACCCGTGTATAAGCCGACACCCCCCCCTAATTTTGCCACAAAACCTGAGAAAACTTATTGACTCATGTATAAGCCGAGGGTAGTGCTGCACAAGGGTTAATGGTGGTCCAAAAATATGCTCCATAGATAAATACCCCCATAAAATGCTGCAAAAGGGTTAATAGTGGCCCAACAAGATGCTCCAAGGATAAATACCCCCATATATTGCTGCACAAGGGTTAATGTTGTCCCAAGTAGATGCTCCATACATAAATACCCTCATATGCTGCACAAGGGTTCATGGTGGCCCAAGTAGAAGCTCCATACATAAATCCCCTTCATATGATGCACAGGGGTTAATGGTGGCCCAAGTAGAAGCTCCATACATAAAGAACCCCCATATGCTGCACAGGGGTTAATAGTGGCTGAAGTAGATGCTCCATATTTAAACACCCCCCATATGCTGCACAAGGGTTAATAGTGGCCCAAGTAGATGCACCATATATAAACACCCCCCATATGCTGCACAAGGGTTAATAGTGGCCCAAGTAGATGCTCCATATATAAACACCCCCATATGCTGCACAAGGGTTAATAGTGGCCCAAGTAGATGCTCCATATTTAAACACCCCCATATGCTGCACAGGGGTTAATAGTGGCCCAAGTAGATGCTCCATATATAAACACCACCCATGTGCTGCACAAGGGTTAATAGTGGCCCAAGTAGATGCTCTATATATAAACACCCCCAATATGCTGCACATGGGTTAATAGTGGCCCAAGTAGATGCTCCATATATAAACACCACCCATATGCTGCACAAGGGTTAATAGTGGCCCAAGTAGATGCTCCATATATAAACACCCCCCATATGCTGCACAAGGGTTAATAGTGGCCCAAGTAGATGCTCCATATATAAACACCCCCCATATGCTGCACAAGGGTTAATAGTGGCCCAAGTAGATGCTCCATATATAAACACCACCCATGTGCTGCTGCTGCCGCTGCTGCTATAAAAAAAAAAGGCATACTCACCTCTCCGTCGCTGGGGGCCAGGTGCCGGTGTAGCCGCTGGCTCAGGCCCCTGGCACTGGCTATATTTACCTTTCCCGGTTCCATCTCTGCCAGGTCCTGTGCAGTGACGTTAGCAGAGGGCGCACACTGACTACGTCATCGCAGCCTCCGCTAATGTCACAGCCAGAGGACCGGGGAGACAGCAATGGAACGGGGAGCGGTAAGTATTGCTCTGCTCCCTGTCCTACTCACTGCCCTCCTGGTGCCCGGTCTCTTCAGTCCCTGCTTCCAGCATGATGTCGGCGTCCCAGGCTGTTCCTGCATTCAGCGGTCACATGGTACCACTCATTAAATATGCGCATATTCATGAGTAATAAGCGGTACCATGTGACCGCTGAATGCAGGAACAGCTGGGACACTGAGATTATGGGGGAAGCAGGGGGGCTGCAGAGACCATGCCAGGAGGGGAGAGTATGGTCTCTGACACCCCCCACTCCCCCTCCCCTGCCGACCCCCCTATATGACTCGTGTATAAGCCGAGAGGGAGACTTTCAGCCCAAAAAAATGGGCTGAAAATCTCGGCTTATACATGAGTATATACGGTAAATAACTTCTTCTTCAGGAAAAACCACATGTGGAATATTGTCCACTAACGATCGTTACAGTCTGATGTCTGATGGTCACTTGCAGACCCGTGGATCCACTGCGGCTGATTTGCTTTATTATATGCGTCTTTAAAAGATTGAACAGGTGAGTTTAATCTGACTGCTAAACCAACAGTTTTTCTCGGCTAAGACCCGATTTCCACTGATTTCTCCTACAGTTTCTTGGCTATCCTTCTAGAACTTTGACATGGGACAGCTCATGGAGTCTCATGGCTTTCACTATCACTTCGAAGCTGATGACACACAGATTTACTTCTCTGGACCTGACATCACCTCCTTACTAACCAGAATCCCACAATATCTGTCCACTATTTCATATTTCTTCTCTGCCAGACATCTAAAACTTAACATGGAAAAAACAAATTCCACCATCTAATGAAACCCCCCCAACTGACCTATCCTTCAAAATCAATGGCTGCCCACTGTTCCCAATCCTGCAAGCTTCATTCTCATCTCTCGTTCAAATTGGAGATTCAAGCCCTTTCCATTTCCTGGCGACAACTCAAAAATATCTCCCAGATCTGGACATTCCTCAAACATGAATCTGCAAAAACACTAGTGCATGCCCTCATCCTTTCCAGACTCTCCTACTGCAACCTCCTACTCTATGACCTTCCTTCTATCACTCTCGGACCCATCAAATGTATTCTAAACTCTGCTGCAAGACTAATCCACCAGTCACCCCGCTATTCCCCGGCTTCTTCCTTCTGTCAATCCCTGAACTGGCTCCCTGTTGTCATAAAACTCCTGATCAAAACCCTAACTTTGGCATACAAAGCCATCCAAAACTTGTCTTCTCCATACATCTGTAACCTAGTTTGCGGATACTTACCTGCATGCAACCTCCGATCATCACAAGATCTCCTTGTCTACTGCCCTTTTATCTCCTCTTCCCACAATCACATACTAGATTTCTCCCGTAGCTCATTTCTACTCTGGAACTGTGTACCCCAACATATCATGCTCTCGCCTTCCATGGGAAACTTCTAAAGGAACCTGAAGAACCACCTCTTCCAACAAAGCCTACAACCTACAATAACCATCACTCCACAATAATGCTGTAAAAGCCATTCTACCCTCACCTATTGTATCCTCACCCATCCCTTGTAGACTGTGATCTCTCACAGGTCGGGTCCTCTCTCCTCCAGTTACATTCGGCGACTTGTATTGTTTAAGATTATTGTCCTTGTTTTCATTATGTAGACCCCTTTTCACCTGTGAACTGCCATGGAATAAATGGTGCTATAACAATAAACAATAATAATACCACTGTGCGACTGCCAAAAAGAGGGAGTCGAGCAGACTGAACAGCAACAGAGGTTTTCAAAAAACTGCACAATTATACTATTTCTACTCTGGGGAAATTGATGACACTTTAGTGATGTGTGGCAATAATTTGGGGAAATGTTTCTTCCCCAACTTGGGTTTCCTTCATGTGTGTTGCCTGTAGCAGTAGAGTTACCAGACCAGCAGGCCTACACTTACTGTCAGTCAGCTGACTGTGTTATGTCCTAAAAAGCTTATAACAATAGTAGTCGACAAAGCTGATATTTGTGCCACTTGAGTATAGCTGAGCAGAAAAACAGTTTGAGCTGTTGCATAAGGTATCAGGGCTCCAAGCACAGTAGGCCTACACCGGTCACTCGCCCACCTCGTCATACATTAAACGTAAATTAAAAACTTTAAATGTTGGCCCAGACCCTGACAATGCATGATTGGCCCATGGCTGACTGCTGTGCCATTATCAAATTTCTACTGTGGGTAAATTGATGCCACTTTTCCTGGTGCCTGACCCTAATTTTTTGGAAATGTTTGGCCCTCAAGTTGGGTGTCTTTCATGTGTGTTACCTGAATTTGGCAGGCTCCCAGCACAGCAGGCCTAACCTTGTTCCTCACTCACCTCTTAATTTCAACTTATCTTCAAAGCTGTAAATGTTAGGCCAGACCCTGTCTCATGTATGGCCCATGCCTGACTGGTGCACCATTAGACATTTTTCCACTATTCCTGGTGTCTGCTCCTAATTTTGGTAAATGTTTGGACTCCAAGTTGGGTCTCCTTCATGTGTGTTGCCTGAATTTGGCAGACCTCTCAGAGCAGAAGCCCTACACCTGTCACTCATGCACCTGTTACTGATCAATGTTTCAGCTAGAAATGCTGCTCCAGGCCTTGTCCCATGTTTCCTTGATGCGCAATTAGTAATTTGTACTTTGGATCAATTGATGCCACTTTTCCTGGTGTCAGCCCATAATTTGAGCGGTTTTGGCAGCTTTTTGGCCCCCCTGAAGGTTTTGTCTATGCGTTTGGTTTTGCCTCCCATTAAATTCAAACAGGGTTCAGATATGTTCGACAAACCAAACTGATTGACGAACTGCTCGGCAAACATCTTACTGTTCGCCGAATCCGAACTGAATCTTGAAAGATTCGCTAATCTCTAATACTGATGGTGGAATATTTCCTTTCTTCTGCCACAAATTTTTATGGGCTTCATAGCAAAAGGTGTGAATACATATGCACATGCCACATTTTTAGTTATTTGATCCAAAAATGTAATTTATGCCTATATTTTTCTCACTTCACCAACATAGACTATTTAGTGCTGATGCATCACACATAAACCGGATTACAAAAATACTTCAACACAGGTTGTAATGTAACAAAATTGTTAGAAAGCCAAGGGGGTGAGTACTTTTGCAAGTCACTGTGCATATCTGTACAGTTGTGCTCAAAAAGTTTACATACTCCAACTGAATTTTTGCTTTCTTGGCCTTTTTTTCAGAGAATATGAATAACACCCAAACTTTTTCTCCACTCATTTTGGTCTCATCACTCCAAATTACCTTGTTCCAGAAGTTTTGAGGCTTGTCTCTGTGCAGTTTCGCGTATTGTAGGTGAGATACTTTGTGGCATTTGCGCAGTAATAGCTTTATTCTGGCGACTCGACCATGCAGCCCATTTTCCTTCAAATGCCTCCTTATTGTGCATCTTGAAACAGCCACACCACTAGTTCTCAGAGAGTTCAGTATATCAGCTGATGTTATTTGTGGGTTTTTCTTTGTATCCCGAACACTTTACCTGGCATTTGTCACAGGTCACAGGTGAGGATGTTTCCTTTAGTAGCCATTCAAACCCATTTGTGGCAAATTCTGTGCATGTTATCAGGCAAAAATCACCAGGGTATGTGAACTTATGATCAGGGTCATTCGGATGTTTTGGGTTGTCATTAGGATTTAAAAAGAGAAAACACAGTAGTTTGACAATAAATGACTTCACCCAACTACTAACCATGAGTGGAGAAAAAGTTTTGGTGTTATCATACATATTCTCTGAAAAAAGGCCAAGAAAGCAAAAATTCTGCCGGGGTATGTAAACTTTTGAGCACAACTATATATATGTTGGGCATCAGGTTCCTGCCACTGTACAGCTGGAATCCAGAGATTTGCACTCGGCAGTCTCCCATTCCCCTTTGGCCGCAATGGAACCTGCTCAACAGACTCGACGGTCCTGGTGCTCTGCCCAGACCAGCAGTGTAGGATTGGTTGCTGCTGTCACCTCTGGTTCAGGTTTGACAATGCAGCCTGGCCAGCAGCAAAAGACTCCAGAATCTAAGTCCCTCCGTCGCTCCACTGAGCATGCTCATGGGACGTTTCCCCATTGGGGATCGGAAGTCACATGCTCAGGTCCTTCTCCAGCTCTGATTTGTCCATCAGGGGGATCTGGAAGGTTCCGGAAGGTCTCGGCTATAAAAGACTCGCATGGCCGCTCGGTCATGTGCAAATATAGACTCTTGTTATTATGTGTGTGAGTTAAGATGGATGCATGAGACTGGTGACTGACTTATTATGATCCCCCCTCCCTTGGATATTACGAATGTGGTTAGGGAATTAGTGGTCAGAGTAAGCGCCAGCAGTGGCTTTGTCTATGTGCCATTGAGCACCCCGCTCTCCACACGAGCGTTAGCGTCACAGTGCCATTCAGCACAAGGCACCTTTACACCGCACTAGCAGCTGCATTCCTTATAGTGGCACCGTGTGCAAGTTAAGCGCTTTCCCCAGCTCTGGAGGTTAGTGGCGTCCGCTGAGGCGGTGCAGTGCACACCTGATGCAATTAATATTCAGCATTGCTGTTCCTGACAACGCAATTGCGGTGTCGAGCACTCGTGGGTCTAGAAGGACTCTTTCCAGCGTCTCAGGGGCCGAGTCCTGTGACCATACACTAGTGCTCCTATAGCCGAGCTCTGTGAGCACAAACAGGCTCCATCGTTTATGTTCAGCGGTAGTGCGGCTCTGTGAAGCAACAGAGTCCGCCCCTGTATACAGCGGGTGACGTTACCCCGCATGTGTTTCTCCAGAAAACCGCCACATAGCATCTGCCATTAATGAGCAGCAGTTTACCACCCCTGCACGGTGGACCCCGGGCTGCGAACGCACCTTATTACCATCTTTATTATTTGGTGTGTTCCGCCAGCCCTAACATTATACTAGCGCCAGGGTCTGGCTAGTAATGATGAACAGCGACTGTTGCAGTACATCCGGCAGCTGCAGGGCAGGTTGGCGGCTCTCGAGCGTTCAGCCTCAGCTGCGGATGTTACTGCGGTCGCTGTTCAGGCAGCCACAGAGGCGTGATGATCATGTGGTGCAGAGTGTCTCACGGTTCTTGGACACTCTGAAGCATGTCTTCCTGGGACCACGAGTCACCCATGACACTGCGCTCCGGCTGCTGGCATTGTCACAGGGCTCGTCCATGGTCAGTCACTTTGCTATCCAGTTCCGGACGCTGGCCTCGGAGTTAGAGTGGCCAGATAAGGTCCTCATTCAGGCATTCTGGAGAGGTTTGGCTGGCCATGTGAATGACGCTCTGGCCACCAGGGAGATTCCCGCTACACTGGAGGAGCTTATCACCATCTCCACCCGTATAGACCTTCGCTTTGCCGAGCGAAGGTTGGAGCGGTCACAGTGTAGGCAGAGGTTTAGGTTGGCACCCAGTTTTGCTAAATCTCTGGAATCTTCCGATCAGGCGTCCGAGCATCAGGGGGCTTCCTGTTGTGAGTTCATTTTCCCCTTCACCATTGAGGTCTGATGAACTCCCTCTTCTGGTGAAGGAAGGTAGTGAGGCTGATTACAAAGCACCTGAGCAGAATGATAATGACTGGGTGACTGGAATTGCTGACTGGATATAAGGCAGCCGACGCCCTTCTGCCTTGCGGGTGATTACTCTGAGGGATTCTTGGAGACCAGTCTGATTCCTGCTCCTCAAAAGCTAAGTTTTCTGCTCTACTTTTTGCATTTGTGTTTTGGTTTTGTTTTGCCTTGTTTTTCTGGATTTCTGCCTTTCCCTGCTGGGTGAGCTGAATTCCTTTTTGCTCTGTCTTCAGAAAATACCTGAGTACTGATATAGTCTTTTTGAAGCCTAGCGTCTTCAGGGCTTTTTTCCCTATCAGTCTGTTGGCTCTTGTTTTTGAGAGGGTTTTGGCAGATTGCAGACAGCAGCTTTTCTATTCTGTCCTATTTAGTTAGCTTGGGCCCCATCATTTGCTCAGCCTATCTTTCTATCTGTGTGAGTGTTTTTTCATCTTGCTTCACTGTCATTATATGTTGGGGGCTGCCTATTGCTTTGGGGTCTGCTCTGGGGCAGTTTAGATTTCCCTTTCTGTCTTTAGGCTATGTAGTTCTCCAGCTGTCATCGAGGGGTCTAGGGCACCGTAGGAACCCCCCACGGCTACTGCTAGTTGTTGTTGTTAGGTTCAGGGGTCTGCAATCCGATAGCTGCCAACTTCTCTAGTTTTCTGGACTTAGCTAGTATTTCTGCTTTTGCCTCCTACGGTGACTCATTCATAACAGCTTCCCGTGAGGGATCCAGGCCCCGTCCGCTCGAGCTCCTGTGATCTGTCATGCTTGCCGGCAGTCCGGTCACTTTGCCAACCTGGTGCCCACAGCGGCTGGGAAGACGCTCATCCCTAGTGGCTGTAGGAGGTGGCTCACTAGAATCCACAGTTTTTCCTTCAAGTTGTCCTTTAAGGGGACACTTGGGTTTGGTTCTTCCACTCTGGCGGTGGAGGTTTGCATGGATTCCGGAGCGGAGGGCAATTTTATGTCATCTGCCTTCGCTCAACGGCACACGATACCACTGCTTATGATGTCCAAGCCAGTCACCGTCAGAGTAGTGAACGGCATGACTCTGCCTTCACAGATTTCCCACCAAACAGCTCCACTGATACTCTCGGTGTCTCCATCTCATCAGGAGATGATATCCCTCCTCGTTATGCCCGAGGGTATCGACCAGGTCCTTCTAGGGGTTCCCTGGTTGCGGTATCACTCTCGCCATATAGAGTGGTCCTCGGGGAGAATTCTTGGTTGGAGTAAGTCATGTGAGGGTAGATGTCTGAGGGAGTGCGTCCAGGTTGCCTCCACCGAGGTCCCCGCAGATCTTTCCTCACTCGCTAAACAGTATCGACAGTATGCGGACGTGTTCTCCAGAAAGGCAGTGGAGACCATTCCACCGCATCACCCCTATGACTGTCCTATTGACCTCTTGCCTGGTGCTGTGCCTCCCCGAGGTCGAGTCTATCCCCTATCTCTCCCGGAGACAGAGGCCATGTCTCAATACATCAGGGAGAATTTGGCAAGAGGATTCATTAGGAAGTCAGTGTCACCAGCGGGGGCGGGATTCTTCTTCGTCCAGAAGAAGAGTGGGGAACTACGTCCTTGCATCGATTACAGGGGTCTTAGCGCCATCACCGTTAAGAATAAGTATCCTCTGCCCCTGATAGCGGAGCTGTTTAATAGGCTATGGGGAGCAAGAGTGTTTACCAAGCTTGATCTGCGGGGGGCTTACAACCTGATTCGCATCCGTGATGGGGACGAATGGAAGACGGCATTCAACACCAGAGATGGGCACTACAAATACCTGGTGAAGACTTTGGGCTCTGTAATGCCCTGGTCATCTTCCAAGACTTTGTGAACGATATCTTCAAGGATATGCTTACCACCACGGTAGTGGTCTATCTGGGTGATATCCTCATCTACTCTCCAGATATTGACTCCCACCGGAGAGATGTTTGCAAAGTTTTCAACCTCCTGCGGGCAAACTCCCTCTATGCCAAGTTGGAGAAGTGTGTGTTTGAGCAGGAGTCCTTGCCTTTCCTGGGCTATATCATCTCCGCCCAGGATTTGTCCACCCAGGATTTGGCCATGGATCCTGCCAAGCTACAGGCGGTGATGGATTGGCAGGAACTCCATTCTCTCAAAGCGGTGCAGCGCTTTATGGGGTTCATAAATTACTATCGCCAATTCATCCCCCACTTCTCGACTTTGGTAGCGCCCTTGGTAGCCCTCACCAAGAAGGGTGCAAATCCCAAGTTGTGGTCGGAACCTGCCTCCAAGGCCTTCTCCTCCATTAAGTCCCATTTCGCTATCGCTCCCATTCTGCATCGCCCCAATGTAGATAAGCCCTTCATTCTGTAAGTGGATGCCTCCTCTGTCGGTGCTGGAGTGGTCCTGTTTCAGAAGGACACGCAAGGTCGGAAGCACCCATGCTTCTTTTTCTCCAAGACCTTCACACCGGTGGAGAGGAATTATTCAAATTATTCCATCGGGGACAGGGAGTTGCTAGCCATGAAGTTGTCCTTCTCGGAGTGGAGACACCTCCTGGAGGGGACTCGCCACCCTTTCCAGGTGTTCACTGACCACAAGAACTTGGTGTACTTGCAAACAGCCCAGCAGCTAAATTCTCGCCAGGCCAGATGGTCCTTGTTCTTCTACCGGTTCCACTTCACCCTCCATTTTCTCTCCGGGGAGAAGAACGTCCGGTGTTATGATGAGTCACCGAAGGAGGAAAAAACAAAATACCAGCTAAGTCCAGAAAAACCAGAGAGGTTGGCAGCTATCGGATTGCAGACCCCTGAACCTATCCACAACATCTAGCAGTAGCCGTGGGGGGTTCCTACGGTGCCCTAGACCCCTCGATCACAGCTGGAGAGCTACATAGCCTAAAGACAGAAAGGGGAAAAACTTAACTGCCCCAGAGCAGACCCCAAAGCACTAGGCAGCCCCCAACATATGATGACGTGAAGCAAGATGAAAGCACTAACACAGATAGAAAGATAGGTTGAGCAAATGATGGGGCCCAAGCTAACTACATACGACAGGATAGGAAAGCTGCTGTCTGCCATCCGCAAAAACCCTATCAAAATGAGCCAACCGACTGATAGGAAAAACAGGCCCTGAAGTCGCTAGGCTTCAAAAGACTATATCAGCACTCAGGCATATTCTGAAGACAGAGCAAAAGATCAACAGATCAGAGACAAAAATGGAATTCAGCTCACCCCCGGCCGGGGATGGCAGAACTCCCAAAAAACAAGGCAAAACAAAAACAAAACTGAAGAGTACAAAGCAGAGCAGAAAAACTTAGCTTTGAGACGCAGGAATCAGACTGGTCTCCAAGAATCCAGCAGGAAAATCACCAGCCAGGAAGAAGGGCGTCGGCAGCCTTATATCCAGTCCTCAATTGCAGCCACCCAGTTATCATCTAGCTGCCCAGATGTTTGGTAATCAGTCTCACTACCTTCCTTCACCAGAGGAGGGAGTTCATCAGACCTCAATAGTGAAGGGAAAAATGAACTCACAACAGTCCAGGCCGATGCTCTCTCCCGCTCCGTGGTGTCATCGGAGGAAGAGGAGGAGGAGCCTCGGCTGATCGTCTCATTCGAGAGCCTGAGGACTGTGGCTCCGGTCGCCATTGAGTCAGTACCTCCAGGCAAGACATTTGTCCCTGCCCGTCTGCGACCGGAGGTCCTCTCTTGGGCTCAATCGTCCAGGGTGGGTGGACATTTCGCTACAAAACGGACCTCTGAGCTTCTGGCGAGGACGTACTGGTGGCCGCATATGGCCCGTGACGTCAGGGATTATATTCAGGCATGCGTCTCTTGCGCCCAGAATAGGTCCTCTCGGCAGCGGCCCGCTGGGCTACTTTATCCCCTGCCGGTAGCGGACAGGCCCTGGGAGAAGGTTGCTATGGACTTTGGGGTGAGGCTACCCAAGTCCAGTGGCAGCTCTGTCATTTGGGTTGTCATGGACCATTTCTCCAAGATGGTGCACCTGGTACCTCTCTCCCGGTTACCTTCTGCACGGGGCCTGGCAGCATTGTTCATTAAGCACGTTTTCCACCTGCACAGCATGTTGGACAAGATTGTCAGCGACCGCGGTCCTCAGTTTGCGTCTCAGTTCTGGAGAGCGCTCCATTCGCTGCTCAGCATTGAGCTAAATCTCTCCTCGGCCTATCATCCTGAGACGAACGGATTGGTAGAGAGAGACAATCAGACCCTGGTCACATATCTACGACATTTTGTCTCGGCCACGCAGGACAACTGGGCATCCTTGCTGCCGTGGGCGGAGTTCGCTTTGAACAACGCTGTGGCCGAATCCACCGGTCAGACCCCATTCCTCCTAAATTACAGCCAGCATCCACGCATCCCTGTGCCCATGCCCGTGTCATCCACCGACTCTAGGGTGGCAGACTGGGTGGTGGAGGCACGTGACATTTAGGATCGCACTCAGGATGCTATCCGAGCTTCCAAGGAGAGAATGAGGACCTCTGCTGATGCACACCGGCGCCCTGCTCTGACCTTTACCCCTGGCGACTTAGTGTGGCTCTCCGCCCCAAACATCAGGCTGCGGGTTGAGTCCGCTAAGTTCGCACCGCGCTACATTGGCCCCTTCAAGGTCCTTGAGCAGATCAGCCCTGTGGTCTACTGTCTGGCCCTTCCGCCACACTTGGCTATCTCTGATACATTCCACGTGTCCCTCCTTAAGCCTGTTCACATGTCCCGGTTCTCCAAGTCATCTGCCGGGACATCAGACCTGTCTTCAGACGAGTTTGAGGTCAATGCCATCGTGGAATGCAAGGTGATGTGGGGCAAAAAGTTTTATTTGGTGAATTGGAAGGATCATGGTCCAGAGACTCGGACCTGGGAGCCAGTGGAGAACATCCACGCTCCGTTCCTCATTGCGGCGCTTGAGCGTAGCGAGGCTCAGAGGGGAGGGGGCGTAATGTTAGGCATCGGGTTCCTGCCACTGCACAGCAGGAATCCAGAGCCTTGCACTCGGCGGTCTCTCATTCTCCTCTCGGCTATAAAAGACTCGCATAGCCACTCGGTCATGCACTAGTATAGACTCTTGTTATTATGTGTGTGAGATAAGATGGATACATGAGACTGGTGACTGACTTTTTATGATTCCCCTCCCTTGGATATTACGAATGTGGTTAGGGAATTAGTAGTCAGAGTAAGCGCCAGCAGTGGCTTTGCCTATGTGCCACTGAGCACCCCGCTCTCCACACAAGCGTTAGTGTCACAGTGCCATTCAGCACAAGGCACCTTTGCACCGCACTAGCAGCCGCGTTCCTTATAGCGGCGCCGTGCGCAAGTTAAGCGCTTTCCCCCACTCTGGAGGTTAGTGGCGTCCGCTGAGGCAGTGCAGTGCACACCTGGTGCAATTAATATTCAGCATTGCTGTTCTTGACTCTGCAGTTGCGGTGTCGAGCACTCGTGGGTCTAGAAGGACTCTTCCCAGCGTCTCAGGGGCCGAGTCCTGTGACCATACACTAGTGCTCCTATAGCCGAGCTCTGTAAGCACAAAAAGGCTCCAGTGTTTATGTTCAGCGGTAGTCCGGCTCTGTGAAGCAACAGAGTCCTCCCCTGTACACACCGGGCGACATTAACCTACATGTGTTTCTCCAGTATACTGCCATATAGCATCCGCCATTACTGAGCAGCAGTTTACCACCCCTGCACGATGCACCCCGGGCTGCAAACGCACCTTATTACCATCCTTATTACTTGGTGCGTTCCGCCATGAACTGTATATCCACACACACATATGCCCTGACAATGGTGTCACAGTATCAGAATTCTATAGAGTGACGATGTCACAAAGGTAAAGATGTAGGAAGAGTTGATAAAAGGCCGACACACGAACATTCTAACTGAGGGTTTTAGAGTTTGTGAGTTTGGATTTAGTTTTGCGTTTCTGTTGAGCAAAATGCCTAAAAATAAGCGCTTTATTATGGAATCTGATACAGAGAACAGCGGCAGAAGTCACCAGGTGAGTGATGACTCTTGTATTCATCATTTGTGGGTTTTTGTAAGTCACTTTTGTGTTTCTTTTTTACTTGCCGCATTTGATTACTTACTTTTATTTGCCACATTCATCAACATGAATTTTTCCCAAAGTAAAAAAAGGACTGGTCTTTTTTTTCCCTGCGTTTAACTATTTTTGCTCCTTTTTTTACACAGAAAAGTCAAATGTTTTCCAAAATGTCGCAAAAATTTAGCTTTGACCTTAAAAACTATGACAGTATGAATCACTCTGTGGTAATACTGGAGATCATTTGGGGCAAATCTTGCATCTTTTTGAAAAATTGCAAATAATGAACCAGGCAAAAATATCTGAAAACCCCAAATCCCTACACCAGTAGTAAGCAAAAAAAAGGGTGAGCTCATATAAAATAGTCTTCAAATATGGTGAATTTGCTGAAAAAAAAAGGCTCAAAGCTCCAAAAAAACATACACACATGTAGGAATATCTAAGGGTATGTGCACACGTAGTGAAATCTGCTGCGTTGCACAGTACCTTTATTTTCAATTTAAAAAAAAACGCAGTGCACATGCTGTGGATTTTTCCACGCGGTTTTGCTGCGGTTTACAATCCGCAGCATGTCAATTGTTTGGTGCAGAAACGCTGCAGTTTTACACCTCATCCATTATGAGGTGTAAAACCGCAGGGCAAAACCGCAGGCCAAACCGCAGATAGGATTTACCTGCGGTTTTCTCTCCAAAATCCGCACACCCAAAAAACTACGTGTGCACATAGCCTAAAAATTGAAAGCAAAAATCATTATATATTTTATTTTTTTCTTCCCAGTCACCGGTCAATGGAAAACGCCGCAGAGTTTCTGCATCCGACATACAGGACGGCAGCAGTGATGAGAACTTCCATCAGGTGAGCCCTCATTTCTCTACAGCGCGGTCTGTAGCTTTGGGTTTCAATAAGGAATGGACGCCGCATTCTGAGATAATGCCACCATATCGCGGTGGCTTATATCTCACTGTTTGTGTTTCTTGATTTCAGTCTCATCCACTTATTCCGAGGTCTCCGAGGAGCCTTGGAGATGAAGATGGCGGTTCTGGTTCCCACCTGCTAAATACGGAGTCAGGTATGTGACAAAGCATCTGGAAGGATCATAAACTCCTTCCTGTAAAATAAGAAATTAGACTTTTGATTAATAAAACTAAACGACACAGAAGTAAATGATTATATTTGTTCTTTTCTCCAGAGTCCACATCTCACCAATCCAACTTTGTGTAGGAAGAGAGAGCGAGGTAATGTATTCCTATATATCCGTATTATCCGTGTCATATTCATGTTATCTGGTCACTAGGTGGCGCGGTTATTGGTATATTCTCAGATAAGGCGTCAGCTGTGTGTCTGCAGGTCGTGTACGACCATAGTATATATCTTTGATGTTTTCTTATCAGGAAACAGGAGCGTCCCATCAATAACTGTTTCCTGAGAGATCTGTCTTCTCCCACATCCAAATACGTCACCAACTTTCATAAGAACAAACAGAAGTTGATACGACGTTTGTATAAGTTTTTTAACCGGACCGTCTTTGAGAACCAGGTATTCAGTTATAATACACACCCAGAATAGGGCGATACGGGGATGAAGGGTTAGAGCTAGGATTAGAATATCCAGCGTATACAGTATATACGTTTATAATCTGTAGGTATGGGGTGATATGGGGGATAGTGACTGGAGGGTTAGAGCTAGGGTAAGTCTATCCAGTGTATATAGTATATACCTCTATATTTTGTATTTTCTCCTTCTTTCCTCTGTAGCTTCCTGCAGATTTGGATATCAGCTGGAATAAAAGACTGCGTAAAATAGCCGGGCGCACCGGCTTCATGCTGGTTAATGGGCAGCGCTATGCCATCATCCAGTTATCAGATAAAGTCTGCGATTCTGCAGGTAGGCTTCACATCGGGCACAATTTATGGATTTGCTGCGGTGACATCTTCCGTACGTCTTTACTCCTGATTGTAATAAAATGCTGCTTTGTCCTCAGATCGAGTACGAGACACAATTATCCATGAGATGTGTCATGTTGCCTGCTGGCTCATCAATGGTAATGGAGACTGTAGCCATCACCAGCTATGGATGCAGTATTGCGAGAAGGTGGCACAGATCCACCCTGACCTCCCGCCCATTACCGTACTCCACAGTTGGGAGTGCCACTATCCAGTGCTATACCAGTGCTCAGGGTGCCAGGGCAGGTAAGATATGACGCACATTAACCATGGACAGAGCCTGATACTGGATGGGTGGATATTCCTGTATTTTTATGTGAGTTTTAGTTGCTTTACGATTCTGCACTCAGACGTGGAGGAGCTCTGTCATTGATGTTGGATGTGTTTGTACCTTTCGGATCAGTCTTCTATATAAGCCTTTTCTCTCACCATAGAGTCGGACGATGGACGAATTCTCTAAACACTGAGAAGTACGTGTGCAGCCACTGTGACGGCAAATTTTTTCTTGTAACCCCAACCTGAGGAGATCTATTAGCCATAAGATCGGCCGGACAAGATGGCAGCACATGGACAACGTCATCCATCTCAGTCATCCACCTCAACAGCGTCTTCTCACCATCTCGCGGGCAGCACGGTGACTCAGTGGTTAGCACTGGAGTCTGCAGCACCCGGGTGTTGGAAGCAAATCCGACCACGGACTTCTGCATGGAGTTTGCATGTTCTCCCCGTGTCTGCGTGGATTTCCTCCAGGTTCTCCGGTTTTCACCCACATTCCAAAGACATACAGATAGGTGAAATTTGGACTTACTTCCAAATTGTCCTTAAAATAAATGATCCCAGTACATCACCGAAAAACATGTTGGTGCTATGTCATTAACTGGGAATAAATCCACATAAAAAATGTATTTTTGTTATGTTTCTTGGTGTCAGTTATTCAGTGTACATATCTTTTTAGAGAAAATGAAGTTGCTCGCTGAATCATGGGCTAAACTAGAAGAGTCAAAGAGCTACTGCAGCAGCTGACGTGTTCATTATAACATAGTAATTAGAGGCCAAACTGCTGGTGCTATGTCTGAAAATAGGAAATTAGAACTTCAGATCAATCACTGTTGCCCAGGACCAGACCAGTCCATTCCCTCTGCCCAGCCATTGACTTCTCCTGCCCAGAGTCTGAGACAAGTAATTTTGATTCACAGGCAGATAAGGCAAATTGTGTCTACACTTCATATCAATTCCTACTCACCTTATTTTCATATTGAAGAGATTCTAAAAAGAGATCTGACAAGGGAAGTGCAGAACTTTTTATCCGATGTTCGTCCATTTACATAGAGCATACATAGAGCATGCCTACAAACACCACCAAACCGGTGCACTAATCGTGAGTAGGGCATAGGACACTTTCATCAGACCAGACCCCAGACCAGACCCCTAATCAAACACACACTTAACACCAGTCACCCCCATATAAATATAGAGTAGATCCAGAATACATACAGGTACATGCACCCGAACAAACCATCAGACTCCTGTTCACCAATTTGCTGTCACCACATTTTGCATGCCCTACAATGGGAAGATATCCAGTTTTGCGTGCGGCCACGTCTCCACAGATGTATAAGAAGAATGCCGAGGGTGGAAATTGAGAAAAGGAGGTTAATATACAGGTAAGGATCCCAGAGGTGAAAAATATAGCCTTTCCTGTGAAGGGTAATGTCACACGTAGTGACCACAGAAGAATAAAACTGTAGTGGATGGGTGGAAACCATGTGTACGGAGCTGCTGTGGACAATGAGAGGCAGAGACCTGGGTATGAGGCCCACCGTGTACTCACCAATTTCTCTGTTGGTCACTTCAAACCTTAATTAATACCTATAATACATATAATTAAATTATAAGAGATTATCTTCCTGATTAGAGATGAGCAAACCTTTCAAGGTTTGGTTTGGTTCGATTTGGCAAACGTTTCAGACTGTATAAAAGGTCTCTGAGACAACTTCTACTACGGGCAACCCACCAGATGGAGATCCAACTTGAAGTCTCCACAACTCAAAAAATAATTATCACACACCACTAAAGTGACATAAATTTCCACAGAAATTTGGATAGGACGAGACGGTGTTTGTTCAGTTGAGCTTTCATTAACATTAACACATAACCCAAGTATACGTCAAACACCAAGCCTATTCCCCCTTCCACCACGACCACACTTTTTCCCGCTCATCTTGTATATACCCTTCATCTCCTGTAACCTGCTGATTCACAACCTGCTGATACCAAATTGTTCTATTTTGATCTCATCTGACCACATGACCTTCTCCCATGTCTCTTCTGTATCATCCAGATGGTCATTGGCAAATTTAAAAGCGAGCCTGGACATGTGATGGTGTGAGCAGGGGAACCTTACGTGCCCTGCAGGATTTTAATCCTTGACGGCGTAGTGCATTACTAATGGTAATGTTTGAGACTGTGGTCTCAGCTCTCTTCAGGTCATTGACCAGGTCCTCCCATGTAGTTTTGTGCTGATTCCTGACTATTCTCAGAATAATCCTTACCCCATGATGTGAGATCCTGCATGGAGCCCCAGACCAAGGAAGACAGACAGTCATCTTGTGTTTCTTCCATTTTCTAATAATTGTGCCAACAGTTGTTGCCCTCTCATCAATCTATTTACCTATTGTCCGGCAGCCCATGCTAGCCTTGTGCAAGTGTACAATTTTGTCCCTGGTGTCTTAGACAGCTCTTTGATCTTGGCCATGGTGGAGTGGTTGCAGTGTGATTGATTGTGTGGACAGGCGTCTTTTATACAGGTATTGAGTTTAAACAGGTGCAATCAATGCAGGTAATGAGTGCAGAGTAGGAGGCTTCTTAACGAAAAACATTTATGGTTTATGACAGCCAGAATTTTTGCTGGTTGGTAGGTGATCAAATCTTTATTTAATACAAGAAAATGCAATTTAATTATTTAAAAATCATACAATGTGATTTTCTGGATTTTTATTTAAGACTCCATCTTTCACACTTGAAGTGTAACTACGATAAAAATTACAGACCTCTCCATTCTTTGTAGGTGGGAAAACATCCAAAATCGGCAGCGTTTCAAATACTTATTTTCCCCCACTGTATATGTATATGTCCACACACACACATATTCTCTGACTAATAGTCAGAGGTGATAAAAGGCCGGCTCACGAACATTCCGAGGGTTTTAGAGTTAGTGGAGTTTGGATTTTGTTTTGCGTTTCTGTTGAGCAAAATGCCTAAAAAATAAGCTCTTTATTATGGAATCTGATACAGAGAACAGCGGCAGCAGTGACCAGGTGAGTGATGATTCCTGTATTCATCATTTATAGGGTTCTTTTCAAGTCACTTTTCTGTTCCTTTTTTACCTGCGGCATTTGATGACTTACTTTTGTTTGCCACATTCATCAACATGTGGCACTCTTTTCATCAATTTTTCCAAAAGTAAAAAAAAATGGTCTTTTTCCCCCTTAATTTAACTATTTTTGCCACGTTTTAACACAAAAAAGTCAACTTTTTCCAAAATGTCGCAAAAAATAAACTTTAACCTTTAAAACTATGACATTATGAATCACTCAGGGGTAAGACGAGAACATTTCAGATAAATCTTGCATTTTTTTGAAAAGTTACAAATAATGAACCAGGCAAAAATATCTGGAAACCCCAAATCCCGACACCAAAATTAAGCAAAAAAAAATGGGTGAACTCATGTAAAATAGTCTTCAAATATGGTGAATGTGATGCAAAAAAAGACTCAAAACACTAAAAAAAATTCTAGGAATGGATCAGGCCCTATGTGTTAAGCACTAGTAGCTTGGTAACTCTCCTCTGCTGTACCCCAGGACCAGACCTTATACCCTACACAATATTACATACATTTTAAAATTGACTCTCGATAATAATAAGATATTATGGTTTCAAATTTCTAAAAATTGGAGGCAAAAATCATTATGTTTTTTATTTTTTTCTTCCCAGTCACCGGTCAATGGAAAACGCCGCAGAGTTTCTGCGTCCAACATACAGGACGGCAGCAGTGATGAGAACATCCATCAGGTGAACGCTCCTTTCTCTACAGCGCGGTCTGTAGCTTTGGGTTTCAACAAGAAATGGACACCGCATTCTGAGATAATGCCACCATATCGCAGCGTCTTAATTCTCAATGTTTGTGTTTCTTGATTTCAGTCTCATCCACTTATTCCGAGGTCTCCGAGGAGCCTTGGAGATGAAGATGGCGGCTCTGGTTCCCACCTGCTAAATACGGAGTCAGGTATTGTCATGTCGGACGCTGTTCACACCACAGCATCCGGCAGGCAGAGGTAGTTCCACCTCCAGCCACTATAGCCTCAGTGGCGCCGGCCTGATCTTCAGGCTCTCGGGGGTTAATCCTGCTGGAGACCAGGTTGGATGGTTAGTCACGCCCACGGTCTTTAAATAGTCATGCTGGCCTATGGGCGTCGCCGATTATAGCTTGTGTTTCATACCAAGTGGTTCCGGTCTGGAGTGGAGGTGTTCAAGAGAGAGAGATTCATATCTGGTGTCGTATGATCCGTCGTTATCCTTTCTCCTTCCCATATTTGTGTTTAGTTGTGCCCTGTTCACATTACTGTTTATTCCTGTGTGTGTGCGGCGCAGTGCAGTTTAAGTTCTCCCTGTCTGTCATTATTTGTGTGGGAGCTTTGGTGGTGACTTCTCACTGGGTGGAGGGTGGAGGGTTAAGTGCAGGGCTGAGCAGGAGATAAGGAAAGGTCGGAGGCTCAGGCATTTGCACCTTCAGCAAAAACCCTGGGTTGAGGGTCAGACAGGGTTTCCCCTAGTAAAGGGACACCACAGGGGCCCCGGGTCTTTCAGCCTTAGTTGAACTAAGCCCCCGTGACATTATAATCGGCCTCGCGCTCCGGGAGTCCGGAAGTCCGGAGCATGTTTCTACTGTGGTAAAGGTGGTCATTATGTTAACGTTTGCCCGGTACTACCTAAGAGGGTCACACCGGCGGAAAACTGTTAAGCTCAGAGGGTATGGAGGAGACCCAACTGAGCGTATGCATATCCTCCATGATGGTATCTCAATGTATGCTCCCTGCCAAGGTTATTGTCGCCGGCAGAGAGCTACCTATATCAGTGTTTGTGGATAGCGGTTCCGCCACCAATCTCATAGATGAGGAGTTTGCACACACCGCCGGGTTTAAGATTGAAAAACTTCCTCACCCCATACAGGTGGTGACCATTAATGCTGTTCCCCTCCCTCAAGGGGAGATTACTGAGTTTGTGGCAGAGGTGAAACTCCACATTGGGGTCCTACATTCTGAGTCGGTTACATGTAGGGTCCTCCGTAATCTCCCAGCTCAAATGGTCCTGGGTTTTCCATGGCTGTCCAGGCACAACCCGGTAATTGATTGGAAAACTCAGGACATAGTACAATGGAGTGGTTTCTGCCAAGACAATTGCTTGGCCACATGTGTGTCCGCCGTGACGCCCAGCCTGCCGGAGGCTTTGCAGGATTTCGCGGATGTTTTCTCTGAGAAGGGTTGCTCAGAACTGCCTCCACATAGAGCCTATGACTGTGCTATTAGGCTAAAACCCGGGGCCAAATTACCTAAGGCCAGGATGTTTAATATTTCTGGTCCTGAGAGACAAGCTCTGAAAGACTACATCGCGGAGAGTCTGAGCAAAGGTCACATCCGGCCTTCGTCCTCGCCTGTAGCCGCGGGGTTTTTCTTCATTAAGAAGAAAGATGGGGGGTTACGCCCGTGTCTGGATTTCCGAGAGTTAAACCAGATTACTATCCGTGATCCCTACCCAATGCCGTTGATCCCGGATTTGTTCAACCAGGTAGCGGGGGCAAAATGGTTTTCCAAGCTGGACCTCAGGGGGGCGTATAACCTCATAAGGGTCCGTCAGGGGGATGAGTGGAAGACGGCGTTTAACACTCCTGAGGGTCATTTTGAGAGTCTGGTTATGCCGTTTGGGTTGACCACCGCGCCTGCCGTTTTCCAACATTTTATTAATGATGTCTTTGCTCATGTCCTGGGGAGATTTGTGATTGTATACCTGGATGATATCCTCATTTATTCTAGCGATCGGGACACTCATTTGCAGCATGTTAGGCAGGTGTTACAGTTGCTCCGGGAGAACCAGCTCTATGCTAAGCTGGAAAAATGTTTATTTTTTGTCCAGGAGTTGCCCTTTTTGGGATATATTGTGTCCGCAGCTGGTTTTAAAATGGACACCGCTAAGGTGCAAGCGGTGTTGCAATGGGAGAGGCCGGAGAGTCTGAAAGCACTCCAGCGGTTCCTGGGGTTTGCGAATTATTATAGGAAATTTATAAAACACTTTTCGACTGTCGCCAAACCGCTCACGGACATGACAAAAAAGGGTGCCGATCTGGCGAACTGGCCTGAGGTGGCTATACGTGCATTTGAGCGTCTGAAGAATAGTTTTGCTTCAGCCCCCATTCTGGTGCAGCCAGACGTGTCTAAACCTTTTGTGGTAGAGGTTGATGCGTCGGAGGTGGGAGTGGGGGCAGTACTGTCTCAAGGCTCGTCCTTGAGCGAGATGCATCCATGCGCCTACTTCTCCAAGAAGTTGTCGCCGGCCGAACGGAATTATGATATCGGCAACAGGGAGTTGTTGGCCATCAAACTGGCTTTTGAGGAATGGCGACACTTCTTGGAGGGGGCGGCTCACCAGGTCACAGTTATCACCGACCATAAGAATCTGCTCTACCTGGAGTCGGCCAAGCGTCTGTCTCCTAGGCAGGCTCGCTGGGCATTGTTTTTTACTCGTTTCAATTTTCTTGTGACGTACCGTCCCGGGGCTAAAAACACCAAGGCGGATGCTTTGTCTAGGTGTTTTCCGGGGGGAGAACCTCGGGAAGAGCCGGTACCCATCCTCCAGAAAGGGGTAGTGGTCTCGGCTCTCACGACTGAGGTAGAGGCGGAGATTGCCGAGGCCCAAGAGGAGGTACCACCAGGACTTCCCGCCAACAAATCATTTGTACCCCTGCATCTTCGGCCTAAGGTGTTGAAGGAACACCACGATTCGGTACTGGCTGGTCACCCAGGGGTGAAGGGCACCTTAGAGCTGGTATCGCGTCGTTTCTGGTGGCCCAAAATCCGGCAGGACGTGGTCTCGTACGTGGCAGCTTGCATCACGTGCGCTAGGGCTAAGTCACCCCGAACCCGTCCTGCTGGCACGCTACAGCCTCTGGGGGTACCCAATAGGCCATGGACAGAAATCTCCATGGATTTTATCACTGACTTGCCAGCCTCGGCAGGGAACACGGTCATCCTGGTGGTGGTTGACCGTTTTTCAAAGATGGCGCATTTTGTGGCGTTGTCCTCTTTGCCCAATGCTAAGACGTTGGCTCAGGTATTTGTGAAGGAGGTGGTCAGACTCCACGGAGTACCGTCTGACATAGTATCTGATAGGGGTACGCAATTTGTGGCGAGGTTTTGGAAAGCTTTTTGCTCAAGGTTGGGGATCAAGTTGTCACATTCATCGGCGTTTCATCCACAGTCTAATGGACAAACTGAGCGCATGAACCAAAATCTTGAACAGTATTTACGATGCTTTGTGTCCGACAACCAGGAGGAGTGGTCTACTTTCCTTCCTCTGGCCGAATTCGCATTAAATAATCACCGCCAAGAGTCATCAGGAGAGTCTCCATTCTTTTGTGTGTACGGTCAACATCCTCAGTTTTGTACCTTACGTCAGGGTGACTCCGGGGGTGTCCCGGAGGAGGATCAGCTAGGAGCCCAATTGTCATCAGTCTGGAGGCGGGTGAAACAGCGTTTGTTGAGCATGAGTGCCAGGTACAAACGGGTGGCTGACAGTAGACGCGTGCCAGGTCCGGACCTGTGTGTGGGTGAATGGGTGTGGTTAGCTACGAAGAACATAAAACTCAAAATCCCTTCTTTAAAACTGGGTCCAAGGTTTATTGGGCCTTTTAGGATTTCTGCCATCATTAACCCAGTGGCTTATCGGTTGGAACTTCCCGCAGTGTACAAGATACACAACGTGTTTCACAGGGCTTTATTGAAAAAGGTGGTAGGCTCTGTGGACACAACGCCGATGCCACCTCCAGTCATGGTGGATGGCGAGTTAGAGTTCGAGGTCGCCAAGGTAGTGGACTCTCGAGTAGTACGCCGTACTCTTCAGTATTTGGTGCACTGGCGGGGGTATGGTCCAGAGGAGAGGTCTTGGGTTCCAGCCTCAGACATACATGCGGATCGGCTGGTCAGTTCTTTTCACCGTCGTCATCCGGACAAGCCGGGTCCTATGAGTCTTGAGGGCCCTGGGGTCCCTCGTAGAAGACGGGGTACTGTCATGTCGGACGCTGTTCACACCACAGCATCCGGCAGGCAGAGGTAGTTCCACCTCCAGCCACTATAGCCTCAGTGGCGCCGGCCTGATCTTCAGGCTCTCGGGGGTTAATCCTGCTGGAGACCAGGTTGGATGGTTAGTCACGCCCACGGTCTTTAAATAGTCATGCTGGCCTATGGGCGTCGCCGATTATAGCTTGTGTTTCATACCAAGTGGTTCCGGTCTGGAGTGGAGGTGTTCAAGAGAGAGAGATTCATATCTGGTGTCGTATGATCCGTCGTTATCCTTTCTCCTTCCCATATTTGTGTTTAGTTGTGCCCTGTTCACATTACTGTTTATTCCTGTGTGTGTGCGGCGCAGTGCAGTTTAAGTTCTCCCTGTCTGTCATTATTTGTGTGGGAGCTTTGGTGGTGACTTCTCACTGGGTGGAGGGTGGAGGGTTAAGTGCAGGGCTGAGCAGGAGATAAGGAAAGGTCGGAGGCTCAGGCATTTGCACCTTCAGCAAAAACCCTGGGTTGAGGGTCAGACAGGGTTTCCCCTAGTAAAGGGACACCACAGGGGCCCCGGGTCTTTCAGCCTTAGTTGAACTAAGCCCCCGTGACAGGTATGTGATAAATCGTCTGGAAGGATCATAAACTCCTTCCTGTAAAATAAGAAATTAGACTTTTGATTATTAAAACTGAACGACACAGAAGTAAATGATTATATTTTTTCTTTTCTCCAGAGCCCACATCTCACCAATCCAACTTTGTGCAGGAGGAGACAGCGAGGTAATGTATTCCTATATATCCCCATTATCGGGGTCATGTTCATGTTATCTGGTCACTAGGTGGCGCGGTTATTGGCATATTCTCAAATAAGGCGTCAGCTGTGTGTCTGCAGGTCGAGTACGACCATAGTATAATTTTTTGATGTTTTCTTACCAGGAGACAGGAGCGTCCCATCAATAACTGTTTCCTGAGAGATCAGTCTTCTGCCACATCCACAAACATCACCAACTTTCACAAGAACAAACAGAAGTTGATACGACGTTTGTATAAGTTTTTTAACCAGACCGTCTTTGAGAACCAGGTATTCAGTTATAATACACACCCCAAATAGGGCGATATGGAGATGAAGGGTTAGAGCTAGGGTTAAAGTATCCAGTGTATATAGAATATACCTCTATATTCTGTAGGTATAGGGCAGTGATGGCTAACCTTGGCACTCCAGCTGTAGTAAAACTACAACTCCCAGCATGCCCTTGCAACCTGCAGCAGTTGAGGCAGCAGTTGAGGAATGCTTGGAGTTGTAGTTCTCCAACAGCGGGAGTGCCAACGTTCGCCATCATGGTATAGGGTGATATGGGGATAGTGATGGGAGAGTTAGAGCTGGGGTTACTGTATCCAGTGTATATAGTATATACCTCTATATTCTGTAGGTATAGGGTGATATGGGGGACAGTGACTGGAGGGTTAGAGCTAGGGTAAGTGTATCCAGTGTATGTAGTATATACCTCTATATTTTGTATTTTCTCCTTCTTTCCTCTGTATCTTCCTGTAGATTTGGACATCAGCTGGAATAAAAGACTGCGTAGCACAGCCGGCCGCACCGGCATCAAGCTGGTTAATGGGCAGCGCTACGCCATGATCCAGTTATCGGATAAAGTCTGCGATTCTGCAGGTAGGCTTCACATTGGGCACAATTTATGGATTTGCTGCGGTGACATCTTCCGTACGTCTTTACTCATGATTTTAATTAAATGCTGCTTTTTCCTTAGATCGACTTAGAGACACCATTATCCATGAGATTTGTCATGCTGCCTGCTGGCTCATCGATGGTAATGGAGACTTTGGCCATCACCAGCTATGGATGCAGTATTGAGAGAAGGTGGCACAGATCCACCCTGACCTCCCGCCCATTACCGTAATCCACAGTTGGGAGCGCCACTACCCGGTGCTATACCAGTGCTCAGGGTGCCAGGGCAGGTAAGATATGACGCATATTAACCATGGACAGAGCCTGACACTGGATGGGCGGATATTCCTGTATTTTTATGTGAACATTTTAGTTGCTTTACGATTCTGCACTCAGACATGGAGGAGCTCTGTCATTGATGTTGGATGTGTTTGTACCTTTCGGATCAGTCTTTTATATAAGCCTTTTCTCTCTCCATAGAATCGGACGTTGGATGAATTCTCTAAACACTGAGGAGAACGTGTGCAGCCGCTGCTACAGCAAATTTTTTCTTGTAACCCCAACTTGAGGGGATCTATTAGCCATAAGATCGGCCGGACAAGATGGCAACACTTGGACAACGTCATCCATCTCAGTCTTCCACCATAACAGCGTCTTCTCACCATCTCGCGGGCAGCACGGTGACTCAGTGGTTAGCACTGGAGTCTGCAGCACCCGGGTGTTGGAAGTAAATCCAACCACGGACTTCTGCATGGAGTTTGTATGTTCTCCCCGTGTCTGCGTGGGTTTCCTCCGGGTTCTCCGGTTTCCTCCCACATTCCAAAGACATACTGATAGGTGAAATTCGGACATCCTTCCAAATTGTCCTTAAAATAAATGATCCCAGTACATCACCGAAAAACATGTTGGTGCTATGTCATTAACTGGGAATAAATCCACATAAAAAATGTATTTTTTGTTATGTTTCTTGGTGTCAGTCATTCAGTGTACAGATCTTTTTAGAGAAAATAAAGCTGATCATCAAATCGTCGGCTAAACTAGAAGAGTCAAAGAGGTTCTGAAGCAGCTGACATGTACATTATAACACATTGTTTAGAGGCCAAAGTGCTGGTGCTATGTATGGAAATAGGAAATTAGAACTTCAGATCAATCAATCACTATTGCCCAGGACCAGACCAGTCCGTTCCCTCTGCCCAGCCATTGACTTCTCCTGCCCAGAGTCTGAGACAAGTAATTTTGATTCACAGGTAGTTAAGGCAAATTGTGTCTACCCTTCCTATCAATTCCTACTCACCTTATTTTGACATTAAGGAGATTCTAAAAGGAGATCTGACAAGGAAAGCGCAGAACTTTTTATCCTATGTTCGTCCATTTATATGGTGCATGTGGAGCATTAATCGTGAGTACGGCATAGGACATTTTTATTAATTTCCAAATAGCTTCTTTTCCAGGTTAAATTCAGGCCATAGAGCCCAAAATAAGTTCAGCTTTCAAACAACAAAATTATTAGTGACCCAGATTAGATTCAGGAATTAACAAAGACCCCAGCCCAGACCCCTTAACAATCACATACTGCACACAGTCACTCCCATATAAATATAGAGCAGATACAGAATACATACAGGTACATGCTCCAGAACAAAACAACCTGACTCCTATTAACCAATTTGCTGTCACCACATTTTCCATGCCCCACAATGGGAAGATGTCCACGTCTGCCTGTGGCCACTTCTCCACAGATGTATAGGAAGAATGCAGTGAACAGAAATTGGGAAGAGTTTAATATACAGGTAAGGATCCCAGAGGTGAAAATCATAGCCTTTCTTGTGAAGGGTAATTTCACACGTTGTGACCACAGAAGAATAAAACTGAAACAAATTCACCGGATCTGTAATGTCTTCCTGATCAGTAGGGTCCCAGGGGTCAGACGGATCAGAAAGGGGCTCTGAAATGCCATATTGTAATGGATCGGTGGCCATGCATGTGTATGGCCACTCCAGTCATAGTCTATAAGAATATTAGAGATAGCTGAAAGCTGTGTTTGGTTATCTCCAGCAGACCCATAGACAATGAACAGAGCAGAAGTGCACATGTACGGCCACCAATCTATCCTGACAGGACATTTCAGAGCCAATTCTCAGTGAACTCCTACCAATCAGTATATTATCCTTTTTTACTTTTGATTGGTCATGCTTTAACCCTGCCTTCGGTTCTCTCCAGAAGGGGAGAGAGGGGGTCCATATTGGTTGTTGCCAAGTCTCTTAGTCCCATTGGAACTTGTGTATTTAGGAGGTGTAAGTTCCTTTACTTTCTAGATAGTGGATGTGTGGCGCCCTGCATCTTTACAGCCACGAAAGGGTTATATATGTACTGTTTTGTATCTGTTTTGTGAGCAATGGGAGTTATGCTTCTCTGCTAAAGACAACAACACACACAATTTACCTCACTCCCTTACTTGTCTGAAGCTTAGAGCTTTGCAGACATACCCAAACTGGGAGGGGGAGGAGTCGAGAGTCGTCGTTTTCAGTGAAGAAGAAGGTGGAGAGAGAATAAAGAATGCTCCTGGAAGCCATGACATGCGCTTTCTCCAGGAGCAAAGCTAATAAGAATCAGGGAGTGAGGGGCTTCAGAGCAGGGTGGTAAGCTGAGAGACTTTGTGAGTTTATACAACCAACAATAGAGTGTTTTCCCCAGAAAGACTGCAGCAAACTAGGATCAGTGAAGGATTGTGCAAGAAGAAACTTGATCTGCACACAAGATCCAAGCTGCAAGTTGCCAGAGGAGGAAAACACAGTGAGTAAGCGTTGTACTAGAAGTTCTAAACTCCGGGAAGCCTTGGTCCCAGAAGGGACTAGAATAGCAGGAAGCTTACACCGAGTCACAGCAGAATGAAGGATAACTCCCATTCTGCAGAGCAGACTGTAACCTGGTGAGAGTTGTAATATCTCCTCTGAACTGCACCTGAACTACAGTAAATGATAAAGTGTCTTTCCTTGTCTCCTGCCTTATTACTCCGTGCCTTCTACTTCCATCACAATCTCTGGGGGTCAGCCCTGGTTGGAGGGGGTTAAACATCTGCACTGCCATCACCATCTACTCACCCAGGGATCATCTGCAGTGCTGGATATACTACAGTCGAACACTCCAACTGGCATCACGAATCACTACATAAACTTTATCCCTAATTAATTCTCCCCTTTTACATGACCGCCTGGGGCAATGGATGGGGTCACTGCCACTGTGACACATCCCTTTAAGATGACCGGCCCGGTATTGAGTATCCCACGGCCTCTGGGGCGCGTCATTTTAGCGTCACAAACAGGATACCATGCGTGCCTAAAGTCCTACAGGAGCAACAACCTGCAGCAACTGAAGCGGTTAGTCGCACCCCTGCAAGGGTTAACTAGAGGGGGAAGATGTCTAATCCCGGTAGCGCTCAGGGTGCAGCAGTTGCAGCTCCCATAATGCATAAATAAATCCAAATCTCCACATTCGTCGCATAAACATTTATATTGTGCAGACATTGTATCTTATTTCTAATCTCCTACTGCAGACCTGGGCAAAGTGCCGCCCACGGGCCACATCTGGCACTCTGGCTGTCTCAGTCCGGCCTGTGGACGAGACAGCTGTGGGACTGGAAACCTGAGGTCCGCCGGACGCACCGTGCCTGCCGCTCGCTGCCTCCCTAGGCGCAGAAAGCATTGGTGGAGGAGGGGCCTTCGGCCACTTCCTCCACCAATCAGCGTGTGAAACAGCTGACACGATGAGTCGATGACGTCATTTTTTCGCGTCAGCTGTGTACCACCGGAGAGTCAGCACAACGGTGGCAGGGAGAAGAGCAGAGCGCCAGGGAATGGGACCGAGATGAGTATGTGGTGTTTTTTTTCATGTGTATGAACATGGGGATTCTCTGGAAGAGAACATGGGGATTCTATGGGGGTGAACATGAGGATTCTATGGGGTGAACATGGGGATTCTATGGGGAGGTGAACATGGGGATTCTATGGGGGTGAACATCAATCAATCAATCAATCAAATTTATTATCGCCAAGTACATATTACATATATACAAGGAATTCTTTGTGGCAAAGAGGCAACATAATATATAACAACAGATACAACAAGTAACATCTAACAAGACAGATACAGTATATAGTCTACACATGACGATTTAATTGTTGAACAGAGAGTGGATAGAAGCTGTTCATATGGCGGTTGGTACTGCATTTGGGGACTCTGAAGCGACGTCCTGAAGGGAGTAGTTGGAATGAGGAGTGTCCCGGGTGAGAGGGATCGGATGAAATTTTCAATGCGTGGGATCGAATACTCTTATCATAAAGATCCTGGATTTTAGGCAGGGGGGAACCTATAATTCTCTCTGCTGTTCTGAAAGTCCTTTGTAAGCGGAGTTTGTCATGCGCAGTGGCTCCCCCATACCAGACTATCAGAGAGGAACAAATCACAGATCTGATGACAGCATTAAAGAATAAGATCAGCAGATTCTTAGACAAACCATATCTTTTCAGCTGACGCAGGAAGAACATCCTCTGTTGTGCTTTTCTTATAACAGCATCCACGTTTTTCCCCCATTTAAGATCATGAGAGATGATAACACCAAGGAATTTGGTCTCTGTGACCCTAAGAACCACTTCGTCATGGATGTAGATTGGAAGTATCTCATGTTGATCTTTCCTAAAATCCACAACCATCTCAGCAGTTTTTTTAGTGTTGAGTACAAGATTATTGGCTTTACACCAGTCACATATTCTTTCCACCTCACTCCGATACAAGTCTTCAGCATTTCCCCTGATGAGACCAATCAGTGTCATATCATCGGCAAATTTCAAGATTTTTACTGAGTCTGCTGAAGAGATGCAATCATTCGTATAGAGAGAAAACAGTAACGGGGACAAAACACACCCCTGAGGTGCCCCGATGTTTGTGACCAAGGTGTCCGAAGTGAATGGTCCAACTTTTACACTCATGGGGTTTTCTATGGGGTGAACATGGGGATTCTATGGGGGTGAACATGGGGATTCTATGGAAGCAAACATTGGGATTCTATGGAGTAAATGGGGATTCTATGGGGGTAATCATGGAGATTCTATTGGGTAAACATGGGGATTCTATGCAGGTGATGTACAACACATGGGGATTCTATGGGGTGAACATGGGGATTCTATGGGGTGAACATGGGGATTCTATGGGGGTGAACATGGGGATTCTATGGAAGTAAACATTGGGATTCTATGGGGTAAATGGGGATTCTATGGGGGTGATCATGGGGTTTCTATGGGGTAAACATGGGGGTTCTATGCGGGTGACGTACAGCACATGGGGATTCTATGGGGGTGAACATGGGGATTATATGGGGTAAACATGGGGATTCTATGGGGTAAACATGGGGATTCTATGGGGTGAACATGAGGATTCTATGCTTATGACGTACAGCACATGGGGATTCTATGGAGGTGACAACATACAGCACATGGGGATTCTATGGGGGTGACATGCAGCACATGAGGAGGCTATGGGAAGGCTGTATACTGTCATGCAGTACATGGGAAGGCTGTGTGAGGCTCATGCAGTTAATAGGGAGGCCGTCTGGGGCTCATGCAATATATGGGGAGGCTGTGGGGGCCTCATTCAGTATGTGGAGAGACTGTAGGGCTCATGCAGTATATGGGGGAGGCTGTGTGGGGCTCATGCTGTACATGGGGAGGCCGTCTGGGGCTCATGCTGTACATGGGGAGGCCGTCTGGGGCTCATGCAATATATTGGGAGGCTGTGTGGGGCTCATGCAGTATATGGGGAGGCTGTGTGGGGATCATGCAGTATATGGGGAGGCTGTGTGGGGCTCATGCAATATATGGGGAGGCTGGGGGGCCTCATTCAGTATGTGGAGAGACTGTAGGGCTCATGCTGTATATAAGAAGGCTGTGTGGGGTCATGCAGTATATAATAAGGCTGTGTGGGGCTCATGCAGTATATGGGGGAGGCTGTGTGGGGCTCATGCAATATATGGGGAGGCTGTGTGAGGCTCATGCTGTACATGGGGAGGCTATGTGAGGCTCATGCTGTATATAAGGGGCTGTGAGGGGGTTTAAAGATATATAGGGTGGTGTCAGCATACTTAATTCTGCTCAATATTAAGTAACATAAACATAGTAACATAGTTTTGAAGGCTGAAGGAAGACCTTATGGCCATCTAGTTCAGCCTATTTTTAGTGCAGCTGTTCTGCACTGTTGATCCTGGGGAAGGCAAAAAACCCACAGAGTAGAAGCCAATTTTCTCCATAGGGAAAAAAAATTCCTTCCCCTAAGCTGGGTCAACCATCTACCTATAATATTCTGTTATTCGTAACCTTCTATACTGTTACTCACAAGAAAAGCCTCCATTCCTATCTTAAATTCATTCAGTGAGTTGGCCATCACCACTTCCTCAGGAAGAGAATTCCAGAGCCTCGCTGCTCTTACCGTGAAGAACCCTCTTCTATGCTGGTGCAGAAATTGTCTTTCCTCCAAACGAAGAGAAAAAACACACCAGCACTGGAATATAATAAACCAATCTATTCTTAGTAACTATAATAATAATAATAACAATAAAAAAGATATATACCACCAGTGTTAGTGAAATTAGTGATTGCACACTATTAAGGATAAAACACACCAACCAACCAATCAAAGGACCTCTTAACCATAAAAAACCAGACAGGGTGTATTTATTAGATTATATTTTATTTTATTTATACAGGTGGTTACATTAAAACCAATTAAAACCAAAAAGAGTGCACGTATAGGAACAGTTTCCACAAAATTGTAAAATGATGAGACCCAATTTATGTATAAATCAAATATGTATACCCCACATGTTGTAAAATAACAATTTGAAAAGGATTGTAAAAAAGGTGCAAAAACTACATAAAAATCATTATAATACATAAAAAATAATTAACAAAAAAAGTGCAATGTGCAATGTGCAAAATTGTCACACAGTGAATCATATATTAAAAAAAAAAAAAAAAAATTTTAAAAAGGAAAAAACACATGAACACATATGCTTTTAAACATCAATTGTGTGTATTCACAAAACTTCCATATATCCAAAGTAAAGTGCAAAGTGCCTGTGCAATAGAATCATGCACAATATATGAAACAACCAGTGCCACCTTTTCATTAGAAAATTACAACTCTTTACATATACAGAGGTATGCCATGAACAGATCCTTTACCTATACGGGTCACCACGTCCCTATCACACGCTCCCCGACACGCGTTTCGGAATCCTTTCCTTCATCAGGGGGTGGCTACATAATGGATCCGGAGGTTTTTTTATATGTGGAGGCTTAATCACGCCAATCTGCTTATTGGCGCTGATTGTGATAGCGGTGCTCCGGGTGTGGGGGTGGCGCATGCGCAGTCCGGAGGTCCCACAATCCCAAGCGCCGGACCACGTGACCGGAACACACTGGCACTAAGCCCGGCGTTACCAAGGTCACGAGGACGCAGCAGATCAGGACGTGGGACACGGAGCTTGCATGCGCACCACCAGGAGCAGCGCATCAAATGTAATAGGGCAGAAATTCCACCATCAATCCATTATATTACATTATATCTCTCAATTGATAACAAGGTTACTATACATCGTACAAAAATATATAAATATATAGATTCCAATACATTATATGATAAAAAGAAATAATAATAATAATAATAATACAAAAATAAATAATTAATAAATATTATAAATCCATCAATAGACATATAGAAGTGTATATATATAATAATACATATATAATAAAAATAAATAAAAAATAGAATATAATAAATATGAAAAATAATAAATAAAAAAGTAAATAATATTAAATAATGATAATATAATAAGTGAAAATATGAATATAATTATTAATGATTAAGAAATAAATAAAAAATAAAATATAAAAAGGATATAATGTATAATATATAATAATCCTAACCAATAGATAATAATTATATAATAATAATATATATATATATAAAATAATTACACATTCAATATAATAATAAATAACTAATATACACACAATATAATAAAAAATAATAATAGATAATTACACAACCAAATAATTTATAAAAAAAGAACAACAATATTTTTTATATATATAAATCACATAATAAATAGTAAAAATTACACAATAAATTATATAGTCCAATAGTATCGGAAAAAATTGAGATATGAATATCCAACAGATAAAGTTCCACAAAGTATCCACGAATCCAGAGAAATTTATTATCATTGCAGCCAGGATATTATTTGACCATATATAGAATAAATAAATCTATAAAAACATGAATAATATAATAATTAAAAACGAAACAACTTATTATTAATTAAAATTGGTTTAAAAACTAAAATAGGCAGGGTTTACAGAAAAGGAGTAAAACTCAAATTCTCATTCAAACCACTGGGAGACACAATATCCAATGTCCAAATCCACCTAATTTCTTTTTTAGCTAAAAGATTCCCTATTTTTCCTCCTCTCTCATTGGGTTGTACCATGTCTATCCCTATCACTTTTAATAATGAAGCATCACAATTATGGTAAACCTTGAAGTGTCTAGGGATAGTTTTTAATGTTGAAATGTCATCAATTTCTTTAGCGGCTATTATCCCTAATATATGCTCCCTAACACGGACTTTCAATTGACGTATGGTCATTCCAACATAAATTAAAGAGCAAGGGCACGTGGCATAATAAATAACTGCTCTAGTTGTACAAGTTATCGAATGTTTAATCCCATACGTCAATGTGTCCTTTGAATTCGAAAAATTTAGTGCCCTACTCATATTGGGACATGCCACGCATTTCCCACATGGCTTAGAACCCAATGGTTTTTTTATACTCGATAAAAAGTTAACAGCGGATGGAGTAGATACGTAGTGACTTTTCACTAAGTGATCTTTTATATTTCTTGATCTTCTAAAGGTAATGCTCGGAGTGTCCCCTATATAGTTGGACAATATAGGATCTATTTTTAAAATACCCCAGGATTTGGTCAAGACTTCTCTCATTAAATCAGTTTGGCCATGATACTGCGAGATATATCTTACACAATGATTTGTTTCTCTAATTTTATTCCCATAAAGTGCTTGATGTCTGGTGGTATTTTTTGCCCGATTATAGGCCTTTTTAATGGAGCGGTGGCTATACCCACGTTCTAAGAATCTCTGTTTCAATTCTATAGCTTGTAATTCAAAATCCTCATCTCTTGAACAGATTCTTCTCAATCTTAAGAATTGTCCTATTGGGATAGATCGTATCATAACCGGTGGATGTGATGAATTTGCATGGAGGAGGGAATTGACGGATGTTGATTTCCGAAAAATATCAGTGTGTAAACAATCATCCTCACCTCTCCTAACACTGACATCCAAAAATTCCATTTTATTTTGGTCAAACTGATATGTCAAGTGTATATTAGAAGAGTTATTATTCAGACCCGACATAAATTCATGAAGGGATTCCACCGACCCCTCCCATATCAAAAAAACATCATCAATGAAACGTACCCACATTAGGACATGCTCCATTGATGATGCCAATCCAGAGAGAAAGAGGTCCCTCTCCCACAGCCCCAGGAATAGATTTGCATAGGCCGGCGCGAAAGAAGCACCCATTGCAGTGCCCTGGAGCTGTAGGAAGAAGGACCCCCTAAAGAGAAAGAAATTGTGTGAGAGAGCGAATTCTAGGAGTTCCACAATAAATTGGCACATAGATTTCGGTGTAGTTGATGAATATAGAAAATATTCCACAGCTTTAATACCATCATTATGACGAATGTTCGTATACAGTGATTCCACATCGCATGACACTAATAAAGTGTCCCTGCCAATGTGGAGCCCATCTACCTTTTTCAAAAATTCATTTGTGTCTTTAATAAATGAACGCAGTTCCTCCACTAATGGTTGTAGTCTAGAGTCCACAAATCGATTGACATTCTCCAAATAATTTCCACATCCGGATATGATGGGTCTACCGGGCGGGATTGATTGGTTTTTGTGGACTTTAGGCAACAAATAAAATGTTGGTATCATCGGCTCAGGCATCTGTAATGCCACAAATAAATTTTTTGAAATAAAATCCATCTCTAATGCCTCCTTCAAAATGCCCATCAATTCAGTTTGAAATTTATCAGATGGATTATAAGTTAGTTTTTTATAACATGATTCATCCATCAACTGCCTAAAGGCCTCCCTTTCATAGAGTTGTTTAGGCCAGATCACCAAATTACCCCCCTTGTCAGCTGGTTTATATACTACGTCCGGTATTTCCTGTAATTGTTTTAAAATCATTCTCTCCTTCTTAGTAAGATTTTCCACATGAGGAAATTTAGGGATTTTCTCCAATTCTCTACTTACAACTTTTACAAATGTCTCAACCACTGGATAAGCTGACAAGGGGGGAAATTTCCGTGACTTAGGGCGTATCAATTTCGGAATCTTACCTCCCTCTGATTCATTGTGCTCCTGGGCCAATTCATTCAAGGTGACTAATGCCTCCTGTTCCGCCTCTGTTGGGAATAATTGCAATATTTTTTCATCATGAAAATATTTTTTAAAAATAAGTTTTCTAGCAAACAAATGTAAATCCTTTATGGCAGAAAATTTATCAAATTGAGCTGTAGGGCAAAACATAAGACCTTTGTTCAAAATTTCCATTTCAATATCAGAAAAATTATATGAACTTAAATTAATCACCTTTAGACTATTCTTATAATTCTCAGGGGAATATCTAAATGTCCGCTTGACTGGTACATAACGAGGTTCCCTTTTACGTTTCGGTGTAGAGATTGCAGAAACAGAGGCGGAAGAGGAGGCACCAGAAATATCCCCTGCCACAGGATTAGATGACAGAGAGATGGATCGATCACGATTTTTCTCCCCCATTTGGTATCTGCGCCATCTGTAAATTCTCCCGTCCGCAAGATCTCTTTGGTCTCTCAATAATTTACCAGTCTGTTTAGCCTGAATCTCCTTTGTCCATTGGTCAATATGTTTCTCCAATTGACCATCCATCGATTGATATAACTCAGTAGATAGACAAGATTTAGCTTTAGCAAAGGACTCCTCCAACTGTTTATCCAATTCCACCAAATTTTTCGAATTATATTTAACCAACAACTCCATCAATTGTCTAGATGCCATATTACAGACATTTTCCCAGTTCTTTATAAATTCATCATCATTGACTGGGAATGAGGGGGTTACCTGAATTCTCAGACCCCTAGGTATCAACTGATGTTGTATATAATTCTCCAAAAAAGCACGATTCCACCAAGACCTTGTGCGCTTATATATCAAATTCTTTACATTTCTAAACAACTCATCAAATTGTAAACCATTGCCAGGTGTAATTGTAGAACCACCATTAGTGATTCCAAAACGAAGAGAATGCCCCCTTGTTCTTGTCACAGTCCTTGGTACAAACAGTTCATTGGGGAGATCTCTGTATTGCCCTCTGATCTCTGATATACTTGTACATATATATTATGTCTCCCCTATGTCTTCTCTTTTCTAGAGTAAATAGACCTAATTTTGATAACCTTTCTGGGTATTGTAGTAAACCAACTCCATTTATCATTTTAGTCGCCCGCCTTTGAACCCTTTCAAGTTCAGTAATGTCTTTCTTGAGCACCGGCGTCCAAAATTGCACACAATACTCCAAGTGTGGTCTGACTAGTGATTTGTACAGAGGGAGAATTATGATTTCATCTCGAGTTCCCAGACCTCTTCTAATGCATCCCATGACCCTATTTGCTTTGGTGGCAGCTGCCTGACACTGGGCACTCCAATTTAGCTTCTTATTGACTAAGATGCCTAAGTCTTTTTCCATGTCTGATTTCTCCAGCAGTTTCCCATTTAGTAAGTAATTGTAGCATCTGTTTCTCCTTCCCATGTGCATAACCTTACACTTATCTGTGTTAATCCTCATTTGCCATTTTTCAACCCAATTCTCCAATTTACTCAAATCTGTCTGTAGTTGCAAACTGTCCTCCTTTGTGTTAACTACCTTACATAGTTTTGTATCATCTGCAAATACTGATATTTTACTGTGTAAGCCATCCACTAGATCATTAAAAAATATATTAAATAGTAGGGGGCCCAATACAGAACCCTGTGGTACCCCACTAGTAACCCTGGCCCAATCTGAGTATGCACCATTAATAACCACTCTTTGTTTTCTATCACTAAGCCAGCTACCTACCCATCTACACACATTTTCCCCTAGCCCAAGCGTTCTCATCTTACTGACCAATCTTTTATGTGGGACAGTGTCAAATGCTTTAGAGAAGTCGAGATAAATGACATCCAATGATTCTCCTTGGTCCATTTGAGAGCTTACATCCCCATAGAAGCTGATCAGGTTAGTATGACAGGAGCGATCCTTCATAAATCCATGTTGATATGGCGTTAAACATTTATTAACATTGAGATATTCCATAATGGTATCCCTTAGAAACCCTTCAAAAATTTTACCCACAACAGATGTTAAGCTTACCGGCCTATAGTTTCCAGGTTCCCTTTGACACCCCTTTTTGAATACTGGTACCACATTTGCTTGCCGCCAATCAAAAGGAACAGACCCTGTTTCTATAGAGTCTTTAAATATAAGGAATAGAGGCCTGTCTATCACATTACTCAACTCCCTTAATACCCGAGGGTGAATGCCATCAGGGCCTGGTGATTTGTCAATTTTAATCTTACTAAGGCGGTTCTGCACTTCTTCCTGGGTTAGGTAGGTAATACTTAATGGGGAGTTTACATTATCACTCTGCATTTCCCCTGGCAAATCCTTTTCCTGTGTGAACACTGTTGATATAATTAATATTAATAAATTAATGTTGAATAGAATTAATTTCAAGCTATTGGTTCAGCCTTCCACAACAGTCATGGTCTCTCATGTGGTCCCTAGGGAAAATTAATTGCCCATGCCCACCCTGTCCTACTGGGTTTAGAGAGAAAGTCAAAGAAAGAGAAAGAGCGAGAGAGAACTGTGCAGCTACCTCTTTTCAGCATCACTTGATTAAAAATACTTTTTTGTATTGTTACATTTTTTACAAGCAGAAAGCTTATTGTTACAATGTTATTCTAAAAAGTTGCACAAAAGCATGACGATAGTAGAGAAAAGAGAATCTAGATTTATCTAAAAGCTGCTAATCCCCTCTTCCTATGGCAGGGGTGGGGAATCTCTGGTATGCTCAGTCCCCCAGGTAGACTTCCAGGGACCACAGTGCTCGGGTGGTGGACAGCAAAATGCCCACCCAGTGCCATCCTTTTAATTGCTCCTGACACGGCAAGTACAGTATGTGAATGCAGCGTGCTATGAGTTCATTTTCTCCTTCACCTCTGATGTCTGATGAACTCCCTCTGCTGGTGAAAGGAGGTAGTGAAATTGATCTGGATGGGAAGAACCTGTCATCTGAACAGTTGGAGTGTGATTGGACATCCGGAATATCTGAGTAGATATAAGGCAGCCGACGCCCTGCTGGGTTGCTGGTGATCCTTTCTGCGCTGAGCTCTGGCATCCAGTTTAGTTCCTGTCTACTAAAAGCTAAGTTTTTGCTCTGCTATTTTTCCATGAGATTTTGTCTGTTTACTTAGTGTTTGTGTTCAGCCTGCCCTGGTTGGGACGGGCTGTACTCCATTTTTGTCTCTGATCAGTTGATCTCTTTGCTCTGTCTTCAGAATATACCTGAGTGCTGATATAGTGATTTTGAAGTCTAGTGCCTTCAGGTCCTTTTCTATCAGACGTGTTGGACATTATTTTTGGCAGGGTTTTTGCGGATGGCAGCCAGCATCTTTTCTGTCCTTTCCTATCTAGTTAGTTTGGCCCCATCGTTTGCTCAGCCTGTCTTTCTGTCTGTGTTAGTGTTTTCATCTGTTTTTCACCGTCAATACATGTTGGGGGCTGTCTATTGCTTTGGTGTCTGCTCTGGGGCAGTTTAGATTTCCCCTTTCTTTCTTTAGGCTTATTTAGCTCTCTGGCTGTGAAGAGGGGTCTAGGGCACCGTAGGAACCCTCCACGGCCACTGTTAGTTGTGGTGAATAGGATCAGGGGTTTGCAATCCGCTAGCTACCAACCTCTCCGGTTTTCTGGACTTAGCTTGTGTTTTTGTTTTTTCCTCCTCCGATGACTCATTCATAACAGCAGTGTTTACTACTGAACACAGTGGTGCTTGCAATAAAGGATTACGTCATGACACTGGTCAGTGCCAGCATCTGGACTTACTTTGTGGATGGAGTCAGTGCTCTATGGCTCAGTCCCATCGATGACGATGAAAGCAGTAGAAGCCCCAGTGCCTACTGTGATGTATATGTCCCAGCATCTCTTGTGATGTATGTGCCCAAGCACCTCATGTAATGTTTGTGCTCCACTCATGTGATTTATATAATCCCAGCCCCTCCTGTGATATATATGCCCCAATGTCTCCTTTGATGTATATGTCCCAACCTCAATGTATCCTGTGTGATGTATAAGGTCCAGCCCCAGTATCTACAAGATGTATATGCTGCAGTCCCAGTGTCTCCTATATGATGTATATGCTGCAGCCCCAGTGTCTCCTATGTGGTGTACATGCTCCAGCCCCAGTGTAACCTATATGATGTATATGCTCCAGCCCCAGTATCTCCTATGTGATGTATATACAGCAGCCTGTGTCTCATATGTGATGTATATAGAGCAGTCTCTGTGTATTCTATGTGATGTATGTATAGCAGTTTCAGTGTCTCCTATGTGGTGTATATACAGCAGTCTTAGTGTAATATACAGTATATACTAAAGAATCTCTGACTGATTGAGTTTCATAAATGTTTTTTGAGCAGTGAATGAATTTCCAACTGTGAGGTGACATGTAGTATAATATACATCTGTGTTGAAAACTTATTACTGCAAGTTCTTTTCAAAACTCATTGCAAAAAGTAGACTGTGCTCCAGACTGACGGAAACCTGGAAAAACAGTTGCAAGCAGCAACATTATCCATACCACCTAACATCATGGTCGCACCAAAGAGAAGCCGTTCCAGTCACCACATTAGAGGTGAGATAATTAAACGCTTCATCATATAAAGCAGGATAAAATTCAAGTTGATAATTATAACGACTCTTGAAGGAAGGCATAAATATATCCAAAAGGCTGTTTGTAGGGAAAAGGTTCCTCACCCCTTCCCCTGCAATAAGCATGAATGCCCGACCCCTAGATTTATACCAGTCACCCCTGAGGAAGCCCACGCGAAATGTGCGTTGGGGCTGCATGGTGTGACTAGTTACAGAGACTTATTCGGGTGAGATTTTTTTCTAGTATCAGACCTTTTTGCTAGGCTTCTTTTGGGTTGACTTTTATAATGGCACTATGTTGAGTATGTATACCCAGAGTGGCATATATATGTAATTGCATTATATTTCTGATGCTGGTGAAATATTGTAATAACAGTGATTTTATAGGATTATTCATATGATCTAGGCTTTCCCGGTCTATAATTTGTGTAACTGTGTTGGACTTTGTGTCCGATGTCCTTCACACTTTGCTAGTGTTTTATTATTTTTTATGATGTATTATAATATTCATGAATATATTCAATAAATTTAATATATTTTATATACAGTATTTGATACTCCCGAGTCTCTCTTTTTGTTTGCAAATATTATTGGAGTATACCTGCTGATTGTTTTTACTACGTATTTTAACTCCTTTTTCTGGAATTTGTTTATTTATAACGGCTCCTGAAGGACGGCATAAATAAATCCAAAAGGCCGTTTGTAAGGAAAAGGTTCCTCACCCCTTCCCCTGCAATAAGCATGAATGCCCGACCCTTAGATTTACACCAGTCACCATAAATATAAGCCACATCATCACCTCTTCTGTCACATAAAGGTCTATGAAATGAAGAAAGACAAATACAATTTCTCCATGTGAACATCATCCTGAGAAAGATCCCATTCACACTTCTGTATCACAATCTATATGTATGGATCCCCTGTATATAATCAGCGGTGCTACATAATATTCCATCATCTACCAGCTATATTCATACATAAAAATAATGGGGAAAATAAGTGTTTGATACACTGCCAATTTTGCAAGTTTTTCCCCCTACAAAGAATTGAGAGGTCTGTAATTTTTATCGTAGGTACACTTCAACTGTGGGAGACAGAATCTAGGAACAAAATCCAGAAAATCACATTGTATGATTTTTACATAATTTTAATTTCACTGCATGAAAAAAGTATTTGATACAAGAGAAAAACAGAACTTAATATTTGGTACAGAAACATTTGTTTGCAATTACAGAGGTCAGATGTTTTCTGTGGTTCTTGTCCAGGTTTGCACACACTGCAGCAGGGATTTTGGCCCCTTCCTCCATGCAGATCTTCTCCAGATCTTTCTGGTTTCAGGGCTGTTGCTGGGGAAAATTGAGCTTCAGCTCCCTCCAAAGATTTACTATGAGGATCCGGTCTGGAGACTGGCTTGACCATTCCAGGACCTTTAAATGCCATTCCTTAGTTTCCCTGGCTGTCTGTTTTGGGTCATTGTCATGCTGGAAGACCCAGCCATGACCCATCTTCAATGCTCTTTCTGAGGTTGTTGGCCAAATCTTGCGATACACAACCCCATTCAACCTCCCTTCAATATTGAACAGTCGTTCTGTCCCCTTTGCAGAAAAGCACCGCCAAAGTATGATGTTTCCCCCACCATGCTTCACAGTTGGGACGGTGTTCTTAGGGTTGTACTCATTAATATTCTTCCTCAAAATACAGCAAGTGGAGTTGATACCAAATTGTTCTATTTTGGTCTCACATGACCTTCTCCCATGTCTCTTCTGTATCATCCAGCCGGTCATTTGCGAATTTAAAAGCGAGCCTGGACATGTGCTGGTGTGAGCAGGGGAATCTTACATGCCCTGCTGGATTTTAATCCATGACGATGTAGTGCGTTACTAATGGTAATGTTTGAGACTGTAGTCTCAGCTCTCTTCAGGTCATTGACCAGGTCCTCCCATGTAGTTTTGTGCTGATTCCTGACTATTCTCAAAATCATCCTTATCCCATAAGGCAAGGTCCTGCATGGAGACCCAGATCGAGGAATATAGACAGTCGTCTTGTGTTTCTTCCATTTTCTAATAATTGTCCCAATATTTTTTGCCTTCTCACCAAGCTGCTTGCTGAATGTCCTATAGCCTGTCCCAGCCTTGTGCAGGTCTACAAATTTTGTCCCTGGTGTCTTAGACAGCTCTTTGATCTTGGCCATGGTGGAGAGGTTGCAGTGTGATTGATTGTGTGGACAGGCGTCTTTTATACAGGTATTGAGTTTAAATAGGTGCAATCAATGCAGGCAATGAGTGCAGAGTAGGAGGCTTCTTAACGAAAAACTAACAGGTTTATGACAGTCAGAATTCTTGCTGGTTGGTAGGTGATCAAATATTTAATGCAACAAAAAGGAAATGTAATTATTTAAAAATCATACAATGTGATTTTCTGGATTTTTATTTAAGATTCCATCTTTCACAGTTGAAGTGTACCTGCGATAAAATTACAGACCTCTCCATTCTTTGTAGGTGGGAAAACATGCAAAATCGGCAGAGTATTAAATACTTATTTTCCCCCACTGTATATGTATATGTCCCCCCACACACATATTCCCTGATGATGATGTCACAATATCAGAGTTCTATAGAGTGACAATGCCACACAGGTGATGATGTCACACAGGTGATGATGTCATAATAGTCAGAGGTGATAAAAGGCCGGCGCACGAACATTCTAACTGAGGGTTTTAGAGTTAGTGGAGTTTGGATTTTGTTTTGCGTTTCTGTTGAGCAAAATGCCTAAAAATAAGCGCTTTATTATGGAATCTGATACAGAGAACAGCGGCAGCAGTGACCAGGTGAGTGATGATTCCTGTATTCATCATTTATAGGGTTTTTTTCAAGTCACTTTTCTGTTCCTTTTTTAACTGCGGCATATGATGACTTACTTTTGTTTGCCACATTCATCAACATGTGGCACTCTTTTCATCAATTTTTCCAAAAGTAAAAAAATGTTCTTTTTTTCCCCCTTAATTTAACTATTTTTGCCACGTTTTAACACAAAAAGTCAACTTTTTCCAAAATGTTGCAAAAAATAAACTTTGCCCTTTAAAACTATGACATTATGAATCACTCAGGGGTAAGACGAGAACATTTCAGACAAATCTTGCATTTTTTTGAAAAGTTGCAAATAATGAACCAGGCAAAAATATCTCGAAACCCCAAATCCCGACACCAAAATTAAGCAAAAAAATGGCTCAACTCATATAAAATAGTCTTCAAATATGGTGAATGTGATGCAAAAAAAAGACTCAAAACACAAAAAAAAATTCTAGGAATGGATCAGGCCCTATGTGTTAAGCACTAGTAGCTTTGTAACTCTCCTCTGCTGTACCCCAGGACCAGACCTTATACCCTACACAATATTGCATACAATAATATCTCGATAATAATAAGATATTTTGGTTTCAAATTTCTAAAAATTGGAGGCAAAAATCATTATGTTTTTTATTTCTTTCCTCCCAGTCACCGGTCAATGGAAAACGCCGCAGAGTCTCTGCGTCCAACATACAGGACGGCAGCAGTGATGAGAACGTCCATCAGGTGAGCGCTCGTTTCTCTACAGCGTGGTCTGTAGCTTTGGGTTTCAATAAGAAATGGACACCACATTCTGAAATAATGCCGCCATATTGCAGCGTCTTAATTCTCAATGTTTGTGTTTCTTGATTTCAGTCTCATCCACTTATTTCGAGGTCTCCGAGGAGCCTTGGAGATGAAGAGGGCGGCTCTGGTTCCCACCTGCTAAATACAGAGTCAGGTATGTGATAAAGAGTCTGGAAGGATCATAAACTCCTTCCTGTAAAATAATAAATTAGACTTTTGATTATTAAAACTGAACGACACAGAAGTAAATGATTATATTTTTTCTTTTCTCCAGAGCCCAAATCTCACCAATCCAACTTTGTGCAGGAAGAGACAGCAAGGTAATGTATTCCTATATATCCGTATTATCAGTGTCATATTCATGTTATCTGGTCACTAGGTGGCGCGGTTATTGGCATATTCTCAGATAAGGCGTCAGCTGTGTGTCTGCAGGTCGTGTACGACCATAGTATATATCTTTGATGTTTTCTTATCAGGAAACAGGAGCGTCCCGTCAAAAACTGTTTCCTGAGAGATCTGTCTTCTCCCACATCCAAATACGTCACCAACTTTCACAAGAACAAACAGAGGTTGATACGACGTTTGTATAAGTTTTTTAACCGGACCGTCTTTGAGAACCAGGTATTCAGTTATAATACACACCCAAAATAGGGCGATACGGGGATAAAGGGTTAGAGCTAGTATTAGAGTATCCAGCGTATATAGTATATACCTCTATATTCTGTAGGTATGGGGTGATATGGGGGACAGTGACCGGAGGGTTAGAGCTAGGGTAAGTCTATCCAGCGTATATAGTATATACCTCAATATTCTGTAGGTATGGGGTGATATGGGGGATAGTGACAGGAGGGTTAGAGCTAGGGTAAGTGTATCCAGTGCATATAGTATATACCTCTATATTTTGTATTTTCTCCTTCTTTCCTCTGTAGCTTCCTGCAGATTTGGACATCAGCTGGAATAAAAGACTGCGTAAAATAGCCGGGCGCACTGGCTACATGCGGGATAATGAGCAGCGCTACGCCATCATCCAGTTATCAGATAAAGTGTGCGATTCTGCAGGTAGGCTTCCCATCGGGCACAATTTATGGGTTTGCTGCGGTGACATCTTCCATACGTCTTTACTCCTGATTGTAATAAAATGCTGCTTTGTCCTCAGATCGAGTACGAGACACCATTATCCATGAGATGTGTCATGTTGCCTGCTGGCTCATCGATGGTAATGAAGACTTTGGCCATCACCAGCTATGGATGCAGTATTGCGAGAAGGTGGCACAGATCCACCCTGACCTCCCGCCCATTACCATACTCCACAGTTGGGAGTGCCACTACCCGGTGCTATACCAGTGCTCAGGGTGCCAGGGCAGGTAAGATATGATGCATATTAACCATGGACAGAGCCTGATACTGGATGGGCGGATATTCCTGTATTTTTATGCGAACGTTTTAGTTGCTTTATGATTCTGCACTCAGACATGGAGGGCTTGGTCATTGATGTTGGATGTGTTTGTACTTTTCGGATCAGTCTTCTATATAAGCCTTTTTTTCTCTCCATAGAATCGGACGATGGACGAATTCTCTAAACACTGAGGAGTACGTGTGCAGCCGCTGTGACGGCAAATTGTTTCTTGTAACCCCAACCTGAGGAGACCTATTAGCCATAAGATTGGCCAGACAAGCTGGCAGCACATGGAAAACGTCATCCAGAACACTGGCAGCACGGGCAGCACGGTGACTCAGTGTTTAGCATTGAAGTCTGCAGCACCCGGGTCGTGGAAGCAAATACGACTACGGACTTCTGCATGGAGTTTGTATGTTCTCCCCGTGTCTGCGTGGGTTTCCTCCGGGTTCTCCGGTTTCCTCCCACATTCCAAAGACATACTGATAGGCTAAATTTGGACATCCTTCCAAATTGTCCTTAAAACAAATGATCCTAGTACAGCGCCACAAAACATGTTGGTGCTATGTCATTAACTGGGAATAAATCCTCAGCAAAAAATGTATTTTTTGTTATGTTTCTTGGTGTCAGTCATTCAATGTACAAGTAAGGGGGTGAAGTACAGGAGGAGCCAAGAGAGGGTTGCCTCCTCTGCTCCTTACCCGGTACCATTGAGCAGGGCAGCAGGCAGGGGCTGGCTGGCAAATTTTAGCCTGGGAGGCAAGTGGGTCGCCCTCGCACACCCAGGGCAGCGGGGTACTCGGTACCGGGCTGGTGTCAAGGCGGGAATGTACCACAGCAGCGGTGACCTGGTCTGTGGCCCTGGGCACCCAATATCAATGGCGGTGATGTTAATGGTGTTAAAGTTTATATGAATAGTTCTTGACGCCACCCGTGGTGTTTGGCAAGTAAGATGGTAAGCCGACGCTGCATACAGATCCGCTGGGACTGATGGTGTGGTGCAGCAGAGATGGTATAGCTCCCAACAGGTGGAGCTGTAGTCCCAGGGCAGTGTAGGTGCAATGGATGAGGAGAGGCACAGAATGGTATGGATGCTGGTACCCAGGTGTAGCGGTGTGGGAATAACTGGAGGACACCAGAGTATGCGGTTCCAAAGCTTTACTCACTGTTTGCAGTTCACACAACTGCCTCCCTCCATACTGTGTTCTCCAGGTCAGGGCTCCAGCCAACCTCCAGGCAGGATAGGATTCTCCCTTCCACACTCCGCCAACATGTACCTTACTGAACGACTCCTCCAATGCGCCTTTAGGTGCGAAGCACTCTAGTACTTAATTACCCTGGAATGCCTCTCTCTAGGTGTTCCTAGTCTTTACTTGTATGACAATCAGCTGTAGCCTGCTTCGGGGACTCCACTCTGCTTACCGGCTCTCTATTCAGTTGCTGTTGTGTTCCAAGTCTATGATGGGAGCAAGTGGTTAACGGCTCACTACTCCTCCGGTGTCTGTTGCCGGACATAAAGATCCAATCAACCTCGGGGACCGGGCCCCGGCCTTTGCGCTCTCTGGACTGGAAGGGTTCTCTCTCTTTCTCAACCCGTTTCCCACCGTCCTTCTATTCTCCTTCGTTCCGATCTGTTCTCTCTCTCTTATGGAAGGTTAGGGTTATCAATCTTTTCAGTCTCTTTCTCTGGTCTTTCTCGTGCCAGCAGCCCAGATCACTGGGACCTGCTGCAGCACGACCCTCAGACACCCATCTTCTCTCTTCTCTCTCCTCCAACCAACTAACTACTAACTTTCACTCTTCCCTCTCTTTTGTATCATCACTCTCCACCTGCCTCCCAGCACATCTCGTGTTATAAAGCAGGGTTCCACAAGGGGTGCTCTGCTGACCTCCAGCATGAAGCTGTTAGGTGGCCCCACTGAACTATCCTGTGTGTGGAATGCAGATGTGGAGCGTGGTCAGGAGTTCCCACCTTACCTGGATGGTGGTGCACTACACCTTAGGAGAAGGTGCAGTAATTCTGTGGCGACTGAAGCCTCAGGGGCGCCACACAAGCACACAGCAGTGGCCCATGAGTAGAGGCCCATCCTTAAAGGGGTTGTCGGATCTCAATGAGAACCTTTCAGCAGTTTCGGCTGCTATAAGATACAGCCACTGCCTTTCAGGACTTATCTACTGCATTCCATAATGCTGTAGATAAGTCCCCTCCGACCTGCAAGATAAGAAAAATAAGTTTTATTATACTCACCCAGGGGGCGGTCCGGTCGGATGGGTGTCGCAGGTCTGGCGCCTCTCATGTTCTTGCGATGCCGTCCTCCTGCTTGCTCCTTTTTCTCTTTCCGATGCAGGCATACTTTTATGCCCTGTTGCGGGCAGAGTGGAGTACTCCAGTGCACAGGCGCTGGGAAAGGTCAGAGAAGCCCAGCGCCTGCGAACTGCAGTACTTTGCTCTGCCCTCAACAGGGCAGATCAGTACACCTGCGCAGGAGCCACGGCAGAAGTAAGATGGAGGACGTCATCGCTAGAAGATGGGAGGCGCCGGACCCAGACATACGACACCCATCGGACCAGACCGCATTAGACTTTCCCCCGTGTGAGTATAATAAAACTTATTTTCCTTATCTTTCAGGTCAGATTGGGGGCTTATCTACAGCATTATAGAATGCTGAAGACAAGCCCTGAAAGGCAGTGGCCGCATGTTATAGCGGCCAAAAGAGGTGACAGGTTCCATTTAAGCTACATGTCTACAGTCACTATATGTGAATCCTCACATCGTGCACACAGTCCGCTGTGAGGATTCTCTGGTGCCAGCACCAGGAACAGGTGGTCTTGTGACCGCAAGCATGATATATATATATATATATGTATACACTGCTCAAAAAAATAAAGGGAACACTTAAATAACAGAATATAACTCCAAGTAAATCAAACTTCAGTGAAATCAAACTGTCCACTTAGGAAGCAACACTGATTGACAATCAATTTCACATGCTGTTGTGCAAATGGAATAGACAACAGATGGAAATTATTGGCAACTATCAAGACACACTCAATAAAGGAGTGGTTCTGCAGGTGGGGACCACAGACCACATCTCAGTACCAATGCTTTCTGGCTGATGTTTTGATCACTTTTGAATGTTGGTTGTGCTTTCATACTCGTGGTAGCATGAGACGGACTCTACAACCCACACAAGTGGCTCAGATAGTGCAGCTCATCCAGGATGGCACATCAATGTGAACTGTGGCAAGAAGGTTTGCTGTGTCTGTCAGCGTAGTGTCCAGAGGCTGGAGGCGCTACCAGGAGACAGACCAGTTCGCCAGGAGACGTGGAGGGGGCCGTAGGAGGGCAACAACCCAGCAGCAGGACCGCTACTTCAGCCTTTGTGCAAGGAGGAACGGGAGGAGCACTGCCAGAGCCCTGCAAAATGACCTCCAGCAGGCCACAAATGTGCATGTGTCTACACAAACGGTTAGAAATCAACTCCATGAGGATGGTCTGAGTGCCCGATGTCCACAGATGGGGGTTGTGCTCACAGCCCAACACTGTGCGGCCCTCCAAAGAATGCCACCCCACACCATTACTGACCCACTGCCAAGCCGGTCATGCTGAAGGATGTTGTAGGCAGCAGATCGCTCTCCACGGCATCTCCAGACTCATCTGTCGTCTGTCACATGTGCTCAGTGTGAACCTGCTTTCATCTGTGAAGAGCACAGGGCGCTATTGGCGAATTTGCCAATCCTGGTGTTCCGTGGCAAATGCCAAGCGTCCTGTACGGTGTTTGGCTGTGAGCACAACCCCATCTGTGGATGCCCATCTGTGAGTTCACAGAAGTTTGATTTACTTGGAGTTATATTCTGTTGTTTAAGTGTTCCCTTTATTCTTTTGAGCAGTGTATGTATATATATATATATATATATATAAATATATATATCCAGCCACATTCCTACTAGACTGCTTGTGTCCTTGCTCAATACAGTTGCATTAGGCCGTGCAAGTCTAGTCGGCATGTGACCACATGTATGCAAATCACAAACTTGCAGTCACACACCTGCCGAATAACCACAGCACTGCGAGCAATGTGAGGTTTCACAAGTGTGCAGTCACATAGAATGACACTGAGTGAATGCACCAATGACACACACACATGCACAGCCCCACTGTACAATGACACACACACAGCTCCACTGTATAATTTCACACACACACGCACCACAGTCCTTGAATCTGCGCTAGCAGTAAAACACTGTGCCCAATACTCCCTTCCCTCATCTCCCCTTGTCAGGCCATATAATCTTCACCTCCTATGTGGATCACTGCTCACGATTCCTGCCTTCCGCTGCCCATACAGTCCCTTCATAACAGCACCATACAATACCTCCATAAAAGCACCATAGAGTACCTCCATAACACCTTGTCCACCATACAGTTTCTCAACAGAACAGTACACTGCCTCACTAAGACCAATGAACAATGCTTTACTAATACCACCATAATGTGCCTCAGCAAAACCAACACACGGTGTCTGAACAGTGCCACACACATATCTATGGAGAGGTAGGGAGACAGATGCAAATAACAACATATAGCGACACTGTGCGTCATCACTCGGGGCCAGATGCCGGTGTCACTGCTGGCTCAGGACCCCGGCACTGGCGATATTCACCTGTGCCTGTTCCATCGCTGCACGCCGCTCTGTCTTCCGGGTCTCTCTGTCAGTGACTGTTCAGGCAGAGGGCACTGCATGCACTAACTACGTCACCGTGCCCACTGACCTAAACGTCACAGACAGAGGACGCAGAGGACAGAGCGGAGCGATGGACCGGGGACAGGTGAATATAGCTTATACTTACCCCCTCCTGGTGCGGTCTCTGCAGCCCCCGCTTCTCCCAGTCTCCGGCTCCTTCCTTCAATGGTCACGTGGTACCGCGCATATTCATGACTTTAATGAGCGGTACCACGTGACCGCTGAGGAAGTAGCCTAAGACCGTGGGAGAAGTGGGGAGGCTTCAGAGACCGTGCCGGGGGGGTGTCAGTATGATCTGAAACCCCCGCTCCCCTCCCCCGCCGACCCCCTGGTATATGACTTATGTATAAGCCGAGAGGGGGACTTTCAGCCCCAAAAAATGGGCTGAAAATCTCGGCTTATACGCGAGTATATACGGTAATAGTTATATATCAGTAAATACATGGAAATCAGCCATAGAGAAAAAGAATAAGTAAAAGGCTGTGTGCCCACGTTGCCTTTTTTAAGCGTTTCCGCAGCGGCAAGGCCACCGCGGAAACGCTTAAAAAACACTAGGTAAAACGCATTTCCATGCAATCCTATGGGATTCCGCATTGCTGTGCCAATGCTGCAAATTTTTCCACTGCTGAATCGCATTGCGGAAAAATCTGCAGCATTTCCATTCATTTGGTGCAATCGCGGTCACACTTGTCAAGCGCTATTGCTTGTGTGTGACCAACCTGTCAATCACTTTTCCAAGCGATGCTACAAATTGCTTGGAAAAGCTCTAGCATTCTGCAAGCTAAAAACACTTGTGTTTGGCGGGAAACATGCAAATTCCACATGTGTTTGACAAGCGGCGGGGAGTTGCGGAAATGCTGCGGAAACGCTGCAACGTGGGCACAAAGCCAAAAATGCAGAAAAAAAGAAGGCAAGGAAAAGAAAAGGAAAAAAAAAACGGGAATATGTCCTGGAGGTGGGAACAAATAAGATATGGACTAAAATGTACATGGAATGGCAGTAAAGGTGAGGAGTAGATTAATTGATAAGGTGCATAAGGATTAAAGTAGGTGAGAAAGTCAAGAAAAGGGAGTAGGTATAGAAAGTGAGGGGAAAAAAAGAAAACGGGGTGATAAAAGAATAATTATATAACAGAAGGGATAAATAAAGGTAAGGATGAAAAAAAAGAGAACAAACAAATAAAATGGACAGCACAGGCTAAAATATGTAATGCAGCAAACGATTATGATGAAAGAGGAACGCAAACAGGAGGGAACTAGGAGCGAGGAGAGATGAGTACTGCAATGCAATGAATAGAAATACACTGAAAAAAGTGTCTACATGACAGATATCTTGTAAAGAAACAGGGGGAAGAGGCGTCACAAGCACTCACCAGGCAGGGGAGACAGACGGCCATCTGCTGCTACTGAAGATGCAGGAAGACGAGGTGTCAACAAGTCTGGTTTGAATATGCCGCTCCTGCAGGATTTGACATCATGCTGTGATTCATTACAAGTGTGGCAGAGAGCGTTCACTGTGCAGGATGGAAGCGGGGCAGGGGGAGGGCGGAAGTGAGGCACTTAACACACACTGAGAAAAGTGCAATGCTCACTGCTCAGTCTGGCCCTGCCGTGCCGGTCCTCCAGCGGCCCTGTGCAGCTGCTTAGGCACCGGCCCGGGGGGCATATGCCTACCTGCCACCCGGCCCAGCCCGCCCCTGGCAGCAGGTTCCCCGATGGACACTTTAGTAGCCTGTTCAGCAGCCAGGAACAGGAAGGCAGGAGAGCTCAGAGAGGGAAAAGCGTGCAGGCTTTTCTCAGAGCAGCGCAAACATCAGACAGGGGAGGACGCTGACGCAGGCTGGGAGATAACTCTGGTACAGCCACCAAAGTCAGAGAGACCACGGACAAAGACTGCAGACCGTGAGTATGTGAAGCCTGGGACTGCAGTGTCCGGAAGGTTGCACACTATCCCTGTGATAAGATGCTGTCCCGCAGAGAGACTGTGTTCTGTGACAAGACGCTCCCCCACAGAGAGACTGTGTTCTGTGATAAGACGCTCCCCCGCAGAGAGACTGTGTTCTGTGGCAAGACGCTTCCCTGCAAACAGGCTGCATTCAGTAACGGAGCTGTGACCTGTTTAGAGAGACTGAGCCACGTACAAGGTCCCGGTGACTTATGTGTTAATGCAGAGCCCCTTATTCCGGTGAGAAAGCACCGCTGCAGAATAAAAGAGAAGGACTTGGAGCAAAGGGGATATCGTCATTCTCATACCCCTCTGGCTCCCGCAGTAACCCCTCGTACCCCGGTTGGACATTGTTAAAGGCCCAGGATACAGAGTGTACTAAGGACTACAAGCGCCACTGGTGATTTGGCGCCAAGGTTGGAGAAGAGTGACCCCTGCAGACTGATAAGTTTCACCATAGGAAAATAACTCTTATAACTGTTGAATACTGTTTATGCTTTTTTGGCTGTTTGCTAAATCCGTTCACTTTATATTCATCTCTATACTGTTAACTTAACCAGTATTATTCCCTGTAAATAAACCTCCACTTTAACTGTTGGTCCGTGTGCTCCGTGGTGACATACCCATTCCTGCACGTTATTACACACAGATTTTTTTTAGCGAAAATAAAGCTGATCATCGAATCGTGGGCTAAACTAGAAAAGTAAAAGATGTTCTGCAGCAGCTGACATGTACAATATAACATATTAACATATTGTGCCCAGGACCAGACCAGCCCATTCCCTCTGCCCAGCCATTGACTTCTCCTGCCCAGAGTCTGAGACAAGTAATTTTGATTCACAGGCAGATAAGGCAAATTGTGTCTACCCTTCATATCAATTCCTACTCACCGTATTTTGACATTGAGAAGATTCTAAAAAGAGATGTGACAAGGGAAGTGCAGGAAATTTTATCCAATGTTCGTCCATTTACATAGAGCATACATAGAGCATGCCTACAAACACCACCAAAGCGGTGCATTAATCGTGAGCAGGGCATAGGACACTTTCATCAATTCCCAAAAAGCTCCCCTTCCAGATTAAATTCAGACACAGAGCCCCAAATAAGTTCAGCTTTCAAACATTAAAATTATTACAGACCCAGACTAGATCCCAGAAGTAACAAAGACCCCAGACCAGACCCCTAAACAAACACACACTTCATACCAGTCACCCCTGTTGTGAGTTCATTTTCCCCTTCACTACTGAGGCCCGAGGAACTCCCTCTTCTGGTGAAGAAAGGTAGTGAGCCTGATTGTCAAACACCTGGGGCTGATGATGATGACTGGCTGAGTGGAGTTAATGACTGGATATAAGGCTGCCGACGCCCTTCTGGCCTGCGGGTGATTTCTCTGTGGACTTCTAGGAAACCAGTCTGATTCCTACTCATCTAAAGCTAAGATTTCTGCTTTGCCTTTTTGCATTAGTGTTTTGTTTTCCTTGCTTTTCTGGATTCTGCCATTCCCTGCTGGGGTGAGCTGAATCTCCTTTTGCCTGTTGCTCTGTCTTCAGAATATTCCTGAGTACTGACATAGCTTTTTTGAAGCCTAGCGTCTTCAGGGCCTTTTTTACTGTCAGTTGGTTGGCTCTTATTTTCATAGGGTTTTTCACGGATTGCAGACAGCAGCCTTCCTGTCCTTTCCTATCTAAGCTAGCGTGGGCCCCATCTTTGCTCAGTCTATCTTTCTGTCTGTGTTTTGTTCTTTCTTCTTGCTTCACCATCATTATATGTGGGGGGCTGCCTTTTGCTTTGGGGTCTGCTCTGGGGCAGTTTAGATTTCCCTTTCTGTCTTTAGGCTATGTAGTCCTCCGGCTGTGATCGAGGGGCCTAGGGCATCGTAGGAGCCCCCCACGGCTACTGCTAGTTGTGTTGATAGGTTCAGGGGTCTGCAATCCGATAGCTGCCAACTTCTCTGGTTTTCTGGACTTAGCTAGCATTTCTATTTTTGCCTCCTACGGTGACTCAATCATAACACACCCCCATATAAATATAGAGTAGATCCAGAATACATACAGGTACATGGACCCGAACAAACCATCAGACTCCTGTTCACCAATTTGCTGTCACCACATTTTGCATGCCCTACAATGGGAAGATATCCAGGTTTGCGTGCGCCATGTCTCCACAGATGTATATGAAGAAAGCCGTGGGTGGAAATTGAGAGAAGGAGGTTAATATACAGGTAAGGATCCCAGAGGTGAAAAGTATAACCTTTCCTGTGAAGGGTAATGTCACACGTAGTGACCACAGAAGAATAAAACTGGAGTTGATGGGTGGAAACCATGTGTGCTGAGCTGCTGTGGACAATGAGAGGCAGAGACCTGGCTGTGAGGCCCACAGTGTACTCACCAACTTCTCTGTTGGTCACTTCAAACCTTAATTAATACCTATAATACATATAATTAAATTATAAGAGGTTATCGTTCTGATTAGAGATGAGCAAACCTTTCAAGGTTTGGTTTGGTTCAATTCGGCAAACGTTTCAGACAGTATAAAAGGTCTCTGACACAACTTCTACTACAGGCAACCCACCAGATGGAGACCCAACTTGGAGTCTCCACATCTCTAAAAATAATTATCACACACCACTAAAGTGACATCAATTTACACAGAAATTTGGATAGGACGAGACGGTGTTTGTTCAGTTGAGCTTTCATTAACATTGAGGACGGGGTCACACTAACCGACGCAAAATACGGTCCGTAGTTTACAGGCGTAATACGGATGAATGACCCCTAAATAGTGCTCCGTATGTCATCCGTAAGCAAGGTGTGGTCGTGTATTTTGCACATGTAAGCATCCGTATGTAATCCGTATGCCATCCGTATGCTGAGATTTTCTCGCCGGCTTACAAAATGGACATATAATGGAGCCCTATGACAGGTTTTATAACACAAACGAAAGAATAGATATAGACACATAGAATACATATATATATGTATATACATGTCATTGAGACACATATATATATATTTATATTTCACAGAGTTCTTCATAGCAGAATAGCCGCTAATTCAATTGTTGGCTTTTGTCAAATCATTCCCCAACCCGACATGAAATGACACATGGTTTACATACAGTAAACCATTTCATTTCATGTTTTCTTTTGTGTGTGTTTCATTAGTAATTAGATGAGGGTTGATGTTTAAAATTTGGGAGGTGCAGGTGTTAATTTAAGGGGTTAATTCGTTGTTAAAAAATGTGTGGGCTCCCGCGGTAATTTGTCAATGCGGGAGCCCACACACTTTTTTGCAACGAATTAACCCCTTAAATTAACACCTGCACCTCCCAAATTTTAAACATCAACCCTCATCTAATTACTAATGAAAGACATACAAAAGAAAACATGAAATGAAATGGTTTACTGTATGTAAACCATGTGTCATTTCATGTCGGGTTGGGGAATGATTTGACAAAAGCCAACAATTGAATTAGCGGCTACTCTGCTATGAAGAACTCTGTGAAATATAAATATATATATACAGTCATATGTAAAAGTTTGGGCACCCCTATTAATGTTAACCTTTTCTCTTTATAACAATTTTGGTTTTTGCAACAGGTATTTCAGTTTCATATATCTAATAACTGATGGACTCAGTTATATTTCTGGATTCAAATGAGGTTTATTGTACTAACAGAAAATGTGCAATCTGCATTTAAACAAAATTTGACCGGTGCAAAAGTATGGGGACCCTTATCATTTTCTTGATTTGAACACTCCTAACTACTTTTTACTGACTTCCTGAAGAACTAAATTTGTTTTGTAACCTCATTGAGCTTTGAACTTCATAGCCAGGTGTATCAAATCATGAGAAAAGGTTTTTAAAGTGGCCACTTGCAAGTAGTTCTCCTATTTGATTCTCCTATGAAGAGTGGCATCATGGGCTCCTCAAAACAACTCTCAAATGATCTGAAAACAAAGATTATTCAACATAGCTTTTCAGGGGAAGGATACAAAAAGTTGTCTCAGAGATTTAACCTGTCAGTTTCCACTGTGAGGAACATAGTAAGGAAATGGAAGAACACAGGTACAGTTCTTGTTAAGCCCAGAAGTGGCAGGCCAAGAAAAATATCCGAAAGGCAGAGAAGAAGAATGGTGAGAACAGTCAAGGACAATCCACAGACCACCTCCAAAGACCTGCAGCATCATCTTGCTGCAGATGGTGTCACTGTGCATCGGTCAACAATACAGCGCATGCATAACGCCTTTTTGTATGACCAAACAACTCAATCTTTGTTTCATCAGTCCACAGGACCTTCTTCCAAAATGTAACTGGCTTGTCCCAATGTGCTTTTGCAGACCTCAGGCGACTCTGTTTGTGGCGTGCTTGCAGAAACGGCTTCTCTCGCATCACTCTCCCATACAGCTTCTCCTTGTGCAAAGTGCGCTGTATTGTTGACCGATGCACAGTGACACCATCTGCAGCAAGATGATGCTGCAGGTCTTTGGAGGTGGTCTGTGGATTGTCCTTGACTGTTCTCACCATTCTTCTTCTCTGCCTTTCTGATATTTTTCTTGGCCTGCCACTTCTGGGCTTAACAAGAACTGTACCTGTGTTCTTCCATTTCCTTACTATGTTCCTCACAGTGGAAACTGACAGGTTAAATCTCTGAGACAACTTTTTGTATCCTTCCCCTGAAAAGCTATGTTGAATAATCTTTGTTTTCAGATCATTTGAGAGTTGTTTTGAGGAGCTCATGATGCCACTCTTCATAGGAGAATCAAATAGGAGAACTACTTGCAAGTGGCCACTTTAAATACCTTTTCTCATGATTTGATACACCTGGCTATGAAGTTCAAAGCTCAATGAGGTTACAAAACCAATTTAGTACTTCAGGAAGTCAGTAAAAAGTAGTTAGGAGTGTTCAAATCAAGAAAATGATAAGAGTGCCCATACTTTTGCACCAGTCAAATTTTGTTTAAATGCAGATTGCACATTTTCTGTTAGTACAATAAACCTCATTTGAATCCAGAAATATAACTGAGTCCATCAGTTATTAGATATATGAAACTGAAATAGCTGTTGCAAAAACCAAAATTGTTATAAAGAAAAAAGGTTAACATTAATAGGGGTGCCCAAACTTTTACATATGACTGTATGTGTCTCAATGACATGTATTTATATATCTATATATATATATATATATATATATATGTGTATTCTATGTGTCTATATCTATTCTTTCGCTTGTGTTATAAAACCTGTCAGTGTGAGTTTACTGTATCACGCACTGAATTGCCGGCTTTTCTAAAGGACACCGGGTGCGTATTTCTCACAAGTCACACATCTGGTCCGTGTGTAATGCGTATTTTTAGCGCACCCATAGACTTGCATTGGCGTACTACGGGCGTAATACGCTGACAATTGCAGCATGCTGCGATTGGTACGGACCGTAGAATACAGACGAGAAATATACGGCTGTTGGGAGCTGCCCCATAGAGAATCATTGGTCCGTGTGTAATGCGCGCTTTTAACGCCTCACACTCGTCCGTATTCCTCTCTAGTGTGACCCCGGCCTAACTCTAGTACACGTCGAACACCGAGCCTATTCCCCCTTCCACCACGACCACGCTTTTTCTCACTCATGTTGTATATACCCTTCATCTCCTGTAACCTGCTGATTCACAACCTTAGGGTGCCGTCACACTAAATGATGCACCAGCGATCTCGACAACGATACGACCTTGTCAGGATCGCTGGTGCCTCGCTACATGATCGCTGGTGAGCTGCCAAACAGGCAGACTCACCAGCCATCAGGACTAGCGAGGACGCTGGTATCCAAGGTAAATATCAGGTAACTAAGCGCGTGTGTCACTTAGTTACCCGCTGTGTACGTTGGATTCCAGCTCTCAGCGAGAGCACGCAGGTATCCAAGGTACACAGGGGGTAACTAAGCGACGCGCGTGCTTAGTTACCCGATATTTACCTTGGATACCAGCTCCCAGCATCTGCTTACAGTGCTGGGAGCTCGCTGATCGTTGGTCTCCCCGTGCTGGCCAGCGAGAGACCAATGATCACAAAATAGCCCAGGACACTCCTGCACGATCAGTAATACCAGGTGGGGGGGGCGGTCGCTGATGCATGTCACAGACAGCGAGATCGCTGTGACGGGGCCTTTAGGCACAGACCTGTCAGTCACCTGTCACTAAATGAACAATCGCTAATTCTTTTCTTAGATAGTGTGCCTGAACAAGACCCTTATACCTATTGATTTTTAAGAGGAATTGTGTCCTCCTGATTCCTCACTGCAACACAGTTTGATCCCAAACTATTTGGATTAGCAAATTCAGCCTCTTGGCTGAACCCGTATATTAGGCCTAACAATTTATTTTTAAGTGGAAATGTGTCCTCCTGATTCTCACTGCAGCTATCTGACAAGTTCACTTTCAACATCATCATCATCAGCAGCAGCAGCACTAGCAGGAGCTGTGACACTGAGAAAATGGTGATAGCAAGACAAGATGTCCGTTTTTTATATGGACACAGACATGTGACTACAGCAACCAATCACAGAAGACCTTGCGTCATGACGATGTGAATGGTTTCTGTGCCCTGATTGGCTGCTGGAATGTACACACATTAAGTTATTAAAAAAAAAATTGCACTCCGCAGCCCCTCTGACCGAGACAAACATCCTCCCCACATGAAACATGTCCCCCCGCTCGTCATAGCCTAGAAAAAGTGAAAACAAAAGCATTAGTGGGACATTTACCAAACTGTGACCGAATTTCGCAGACTTTGAGGAAAAATGCTCGGGAAACCGAACACGAATCCAAATGTGCTACGTTCATGGCGAATTTGAGATTGGCGAACGCTTTCCAAATAAGTTCACTCATCTCTAGTGATCACCCTAGGAAATTACTAAACAGGGAATCATGGTGGATCTACATATCAAATACAAGAAGGCCACATGGCATGAGCAATAGACGAGATCTCATCTATCATTATCAGTGACTTTTGCGTTTTTTCCTCATGTGTATTTCTCACAAATTTCCAATTCAATTTGTTTTTAAATGTCTTTACTATTTTATATTATTATTATTTATTATTATTATCGCACTATTTATTCCATGGCACTTTACATGTGAATATATATGTTTATATGGTTTTTATGGCTTTTTCTGATTGGATTGGTTCGACCATGTGGTCTCATCAGGATATTACACATAACATTGAGCAATTTGTCTTTTACATGTGCAAAGATTAAAGACACACAATCTGAAAATGCCTTTGCGACGTTATAATTCCCTCCAGGGTTGTGACCTGTTTGTCATATACAGGGTGGGCCATTTATAACGTTGGATCCAAAATGCTTGATTTCAAAATGGCCGCCATGGTCACCACCCATCTTGAAAAGTTTTCCCCCTCCCATATACTAATGTGCCACAAACAGGAAGTTGATATCATCAACCATTCCCATTTTATTTAGGTAAATCCATTTAAATGGCCCACCCAGGTGTATCCAAATAAATGGCACACCCTGCATTTTTATACTTACCTAATAAATTTGATGCTTTTGAGAAGATCCTGACTAGAGAGGAGCGAGCTTGTTTTTCAGCCCCCTTTTTTGGCTGAAAAAGACCCCTTCGGCTTATACACGAGTCATGGTCCCTGCAATAAAAAAATGACATACTCACCTCTCGTCGCTGGGGGCCAGGTGCCGATGTCCTGAGCAGGCGGGGACACCGGTGCACTATGGGGGCCAGGTGCCGGTGTCACCTCTTGCTCAGGCCCCCGGCACTGGCTATATTCACCTGTACCCGTTCCACCGCTGCGCGCTGCTCTGTCATCTGAGTCCTCTGGCTGTGACGTTCATGTCAGAGGGCGCGATGACGTGGTTAGTGCGCTACCTAAGCCTGAACCGTCACTAACAGAGGACCCGGAAGACAGAGTGGTGTGCAGCGGTGGAACACGGACAGGTGAATATAGCCAGTGCTGGGGCCCTGAGCAAGCGGCGACACCGGCACCTTGACCCCAGCGACAAGAGGTATGTCATTTTTTTTTCTAATCGCAACAGCAGCAGCATATAGGGCATATTGTATTAAGGAGCACATTATGGGGCCACTATTAACCTTTGTGCATCATTATATGGGGTGTATTTTTCTATGGAGCATATTATGGGGCCACTATTAACCTTTGTGCATCATTATATAGGGTGTATTTTTCTATGGAGCATATTATGGGGCCACAAGTAACCTTTGTGCAGCATTATATGGGGCATATTTTCTGTGGAGCATCTTATGGGGCCAACATTATTCTTTGTGCAGCATTATATGGGGCATATTTTAATGTGGAGCATCTTATGGGGCCAACATCAACCTTTATGGAGCATTATATGGGGCATATTTTGTACAGATCATCTTATGGGGTCCATCATCAACCTTTATGGAGCATCTTATGGGGCCCATCATGAACTGTATGGAGCATTATATAGAGCTTCTGATTCAATATGGATATTCAAAAACATTTAACCTACTGATGTCTCAATTAATTTTACTTTTATTGGTATCTATTTTTATTTTTTAAACTTACCAGAAGCTGCTGCATATCCCACCCTTGGTTTATACTAGAGTCAATACGTTTTCCCAGTTTTTTGTGGCAAAGTTAGGGGCCTCAGCTTATACTCGGGTCGGATTATACTCGAGTATATACTTTACTTCTTATAAAAGCTATACATTTTACTGAACTTATTTAAATATTATAATAATCACATAAAGATAACTTTAAAAAGACAGTAACACCAGTATCAGGACAATATTGAAGATACAAAATATGTGACAGCAGAAAAAGGCAATTAGCACTAAATGATAGTACAGAGAATGCATATATGTTTTTATATGCCAGAACAGTCCAATATACAGTAAATCACAGGGGACTGCAGAAAGTTAACTTCCATGGGGAGAACCATCAGAAACACTTTAAATTCATCCTATGTGAGGTCCAAGGCATCTGAATACATAATTTGTTGTTAAAAAAACTAATGTACAATTGTACCTGAATTCAAAGATAGATGCCAAGAAGATTCACATATTTAAGATAAAAGTGGATACATGTTTCTGCCGAGTCACAGCACTATACCCTGAGCAGATGCTGCTAAGGGAACACATAGTAAAGGTACTATTAAATGCATTATTGCTCACCCATAAAGTGCAAAAATTGCCTCTATGTTTGGGTGAAAATATTATTTCTTTGTGCTAATACTGTGATACTTAAACAAGGTCACATTTCAGTATTTAAATATTTAGTGCTACTATTTTTTCTCTAGCCAGGAGTCCACATTTCTGAATCTAATTGTTTGTACACATAGCATGCTCCAGAAAGCAGGCTACATTTCAGTATATAAATCCTTTGTGGTCATTTTTGCATGAGAAAGGGTCCGGGACAGAGCTTGGAACAGCATTTCTAGCTTAAACATTGATCCGTAACAGGAGGATGAGTGACAGGTGTAAGCCTGCTGGTCTAAAAGCCCTGCCAAAATCAGGCAAGACACATGAAGGAGATTCAACTGGAAGTCCAAACATTTCCAAAATTTAGGGGCAGACATCACAAAACTGTCATAATTATTTTTATTTATTTATTTTACTCACATATTTAACGCCATTAATTCCACAGGGCTTTACAGACATTATCAATTTCCACAGAGTAGAAAGAGGTTAATGGGGCTCTGACACGCCTTCCACTACAGGCAGATGGAGACCCAGCTTGGAGTCTCCACATTTCATAAAGTTGTTGGTAACATCAGCAGCAGTAGCAACAGCAGGCACAGAAGCCATGACAAAGGTATGACAGACTGCAATAACGGAAGATCAATGTAGCACATTAAAAATTACACCATTGCCTTGTCTGCCCAGTCTGCGACTGGGGTTTAATGGAGATAAGTGACTTGTTCATCTTGATGAAAGTTATCTGTCTACACTTTCAGGGAGCAGCCAGATGCGCTTATCCATCAGGATACCATGAGCAGCACAGAAGACACATTCTTAGAGAACGCTGGCTGCCTGGCCTGACATATCTCCAAGCAGGGCAGGCAAGCACATTTAAGAGGGGTCTGGGTTCAGAACCAGAGCATTGAGTGGAATTGCGTTAACTTCCATACCAATGATCCCTTTAAGAGAGACTGGGGTCAGAACCAGAGCGCTGAGTGGATTTGCCCTGACTTACATACCAATGATCCCTTTAATAGAATCCTGGTGTCAGAACCACAGAGCTAAGTGGAACGGTCCAAACTTCCATACCGGGGATCCCTTTAAGAGAGGCCTGGGGTCATAACCAAAGTGCTGGATGGATTTGCCCTGATTTCCATACCAATGATCCCTTTAATAGAATCCTGAGGTCAGAATCAGAGCGCTGAGGGATTTGCCCTATCTTCCATACCTGAGATCCCTTTAAGACAGGCCTGGGGTCAGTACCAAAGCGCAGAGTGGATTTGCCCTAACTTACTTACCAATGATCCCTTTAAGAGACCCTGGTGTCAGAACCACAGTGCTGACTGGAACAGTCCTAACTTCCATACCGAGGATCCCTTTAAGAGAGGCCTGGGGTCAAAACCAAAGCGCTGGATGGATTTGCCTTGACTCCCATACCGGAGATCCCTTTCAGTGGGAAGATGTGCCTATGGGATGGAGGATGTGTGATGGGTATATGGGTATGGAAGGGGGGGATTCATTTCTGTCATGTGCTCTCTGCTCCTTTCTGGGGGGTAGACAATGGCTGGGAGCTTATGTTCCTGGGGATGCTAGATTTCTCCCACCCAGTCACTGTCTGCTGAGGTGTTGTCTGAATTTCCTTTTAGTATGTCTTTGGAGTGTAGGAGGAAACCGGTGTACAGAAGGACACCCACACAAACACGGAGAGAACATACAAACTCCTTGCAGATGATGTCCCTTGTGAGCTTTGAACCCAGGATCCCAGTACTGCAAGGCTGCAGTGCTAACAAAAAGTCCACCATGCTGCCTCTGCCATTTACACTGCTACTAATGTTTTTGCGTTGGTGACTTGACATTCCCGGGGTTGGAAGTTTGTAACTGCGATGTACACTGTGTGCTTCACTGCTGTCTTTGGAAAAAACAGCCTTAACATTGTCTACAAGCGTCTTTTGATAGTCCAGCATGCATACTTCTCTATCGAGGGGGTGACGCATGTGGCAAAATTTACTCTTGTACCGTGGATCTATAAGAGTGGCAACCCAGTAGACAGCACTATTCTTAATCCTAACAATATTCAGGTCCCTGCTTATTTGGCAAGCTATAGCGCTTACCGAATAAGCTTCAGAGGGAACCCGAATACATGGAACGCGCCGGCTTATCAGCTGTTCGGCTCCGCAGCTGCATGTGTCGCGGCTGTGTCACTGTCACAACACATGCATGGAGAGCCTGCGTGTTGGACTACAGCTTGCCGAATAAGCAGGGACTCGAACAAATTTGCTCAACTCTATCCAGGGGTCATTCATCTGTGCCCAGTCCGCAAGTGTGATTTGCTGCACATTCGTACAGCATTTTGCCAGACTATACAAAATGTCATACTTTACCAGGAGTTGTCGCTGCTGCAACAGTCACTGCAACATGTGCAGAGTGGAATTACACCAAGTCAGCACAGCACATATCAATCGGTTACACAGTAACCCGAAAGACCTCTGTAGCGATGCAAGTCAATGAAACACGGGGTGTTCATGCCATAAATGAGCACACAGCAATTGTGCTTTCTGCAGCAGCACATCCAGGCTGGGACAGTGGTGTAGAAATTGCTCTACCACCAGGTTGAGGAAGTGAGCTATGCAAGACACGTGCTTGAGGTTGTCCCGGGATAGATCCGCCATCAGGTTCGCACCATTATCGCACATGGCCTTCCCTGACTCCAGGTACAGTGGAGGCGGCCATTATTCAAAATTGGCATGGATAGCTATCCATAATGCTTGAGTTGTGTGACTGCGATCTCCAATGCATATTAATTGAAACACTGTCTGATTACGATTTTCCCTGGCTGCGCAGTACAGAGGTGGGGGGATTCTCTCTGCACTGTTGGAAAGATTGTCTCTTTTTGGAGCGGTTGAAGGCACAGGTGGAGGCCCTACATGAGGTGAAGGAGGCAGATGCAGTGGTGGAAGTGTTAGATGTAGAGGCTTGTGCCACAAGCCTTGGGGATTTCAAGATTTGCTATCCAATCATACCATGGTGTCTAGTGTTTTAGATCACTATTCTTTGGTGTGTAGTGGTTTAGTTCTCCATCCTCTGGTATGTAGTGGTTTAGTGCTCCAAAACTAGGTGTTTAGTTCTTAAACCACTGTTGTCTAGTAGTCTTATAGTCTAGTCCATCTTATGGTGTCTAATGGTTTAGTTCTCCATGCTCAATCGTCTTGAAAGCCTTGAGGAGTCTTGCTTGCTTGTCCAGGTGTCAGTGTTAAAATGCACCATCAGATAGATTTTTTCAAAGATTGGGTGATGTTGTATGCGACATGCTGGTGTAGTGCAGGCACATCTTACATATAGACGTAATGGTGACTGGGCAACTGGTACTGGGGTACTGCTACGGCCATCAGCTTTCAGAAGCCGTCTGTATCCACCAGGCAGAAAGGCTGCATTTCCGTGGACAACAGCTTGTCTTGGCCAACCAATTTGTCAATGATTTCATCCCATTATCACACAGATCACAGGTCGGGAGTCATACAGAACTACCTTCTGTGATCTTTGGAGCAAACAGCTCTCAGCTGGACCCTATCTTCCAAACAATTACATGATTGGGCAATGATCAACCGAGGAGGCCGCAGGCTGTTCCCAATAATTTTTTATCAGAAATCTAACAGATAGCGTTTGTCATATGCATCTCCAGATTACAATGCATGGAATATGTGTATATAACACTGTACTATCACTGCTAACTCCACAATACTCCACTACTCGCTGTCACCATCAATCCTTTTTTTTAATTAACACAGGAAAATTGGATGACATTCTTCTTTGAAGGTCCACACCATCAGACTTTTCCATGCCCTCTCCCTCAGAGTAATGGTCATACACCATCCCCCAAGCTCACCCACCCAATTGCTTGACCACTTTTCTGCCTGGCTGCTGCACTTCATGTTCTCAGAATTTCCAACTCTTAACCTGGGAGACTTCAACATCCCCATAAACAACCCCACCTCCCAAATGCATCCCAGCTTTCATCTCTAACCACTTCTCTTGGCCTCTCACAACTTTCAACCCCTGAGACACTCCAAGACCGTAACACCCTTGATCTGATCTTTGTCTGGCTCTGTTCAATCTCCTACCTAGATAACTGACCTCTTCGCTTCTCTACACCAAGAAATTAGGACTAACCACAGCTTACACAGTTTTAGGCACTCCCTAAATAGATATCTATTTAGGGCGGCCTATTGTGGTGCCCTGTGTCTTTGCCACCACAAAATGGTTAAATATGTACTGTTTTGTATGTGTTTTGTGAGCAATGGGAGTTATGCTTTCTCTGCTAGAGACCACAACACACAAACACATTTTACCTCACTCCCTCACTTGTCTAAAGCTTAGAGCTTTGCAGACATGCCCTAACTTAGAGGGGGAGGAGTCGAGTTGTTGTTCTTTTTGAAGAAGACGGTGGAGAGAAAATGGAGAACGCTCCTGGAAGCCATGACATGCGCTCCCTCCAGGAGTAAAGCTAAGAAGCATCAGGGTGTCAGTCACTAGACCATCCATGCTTTTAGAGCAGGGTGGTAAGCGGAGAGACTGTGTGGGTTTATACAACCAACAGCAGAGTGTTTTCCCCCAGGAAGACTGTACCGAACTAGGATCAGTGAATGATTGTGCAAGAAGCAACTCGAGCTTCACACAGGATCCAAGCTGCAAGTTGCCAGAGGAGGAAAACACAGTGAGTAGTGGCTATACTGGAAGTTCCAAACTCCAGGAAGCCTTGGTCCCAGAAGGGATTAGAATAGCAGGAGGCACACAGCAGAGAGAAGGATAACTCCCATTTTGCAAAGCAGACTGTACATCTGGTGGGAGTTGTAATATCTCCTCTGAACTGCACTTGAACTACAGTAAATGATAAAGTGACTTTCCTTGTCTCCTGCCTTATTACTCTGTGCCTTCTACTTCCATCACAATCCCTGGGGGTCAGCCCTGGTTGGAGGGGGTTAAACATCTGCACTGCCATCACCATCTACCACCCCAGGGATCATCTGCAGTACCGGCTGTCCTACAGTCGAACACTCCAACTGGCGTCATAAATCACTACATAAACTTTATCCCTAATCAATACTGCCCTTTTACATGACCGCCTGGGGCCACGGACCAGTTCACTGCCACTGTGACATATCCCTTTAACACGACCGGCCCGGTACCGAGTATCCCACGGCCTCTGGGGCACGTCAATATCACGTTCCCTAATCAAAGTCCTTTTGATATAGTCTATTCTCTACTTCTCTGAACATAATTTGCCATCAAACTCTACAGCATCTAAAAGCACTACAAATATTGGCTGGTGACCACCTCAGGCAGCCTTTATCTACCCCACTCATTTCCTCGAGACGGCTGGACCATCATTATAAATAAGCAACTGTACTTTGTGTCAATCCCACCTCATTGTAGATTTTAAGTTCAGTAAGATCATCAATACTTTTGCTTTATTTATTGAATTATTTACTTTTGTAATTTATGACTGTTTTATATGAACTGCTGACTTGTAGAGCTCTACGGAATCTATTTATGTTTTATAAATAAAGATTATTATTATTAGTAGATTGAAGATGGTGAAGATCAGGATCTTAGCTTTGTCATGTGTAGGAGGAAACAGTCTTTTAAGTGACCACAACTGCACGAACAAAGGCTGGCTGCTGTGCTATCAAAGGGTAGAGTAGGGTGAACATGACCAACTGCTGGACTGTGAGTGAGGTGCAGGCGGGGATGTTATCATGGATTGAGCAAGATGTGATGTGCTTGGTGTCTGAGATCGGTCAAAAACAGCAGGCATGTTCACTTTCATAACAGCTGATGAGCTGTCACTCACCATGACTGTAGTGTGTAAACAAATATGGATTTGAATGTGCCAGTTAGTACATGTAATAGTCAATTTATTGGATTTTTTGCCTCCTCTCATTCATTTTTTGAAAAGTTGTCAGATAACGAGAGTTGGATCATTCTTTGCAGTCTCAAAAAAGGGCAAGGCTAGCTAACCCTTGCCGCCTCAGCGAACTGCAGATTTATGACTGTTGCTGGCCACAGCCAGAGTTGTGGCTGAGGTTGCAGTGCTTTTTGTGGTTGCATCACTCAGTGTCTGTGTGGAAAGTCGCAATGTAACCTACTTGTCTTACTCCTCCTCCACCTCCTCTGATGAGCTACTCAGCTGCATGCCTCTGGGTTCACACCAAGTGGGATCTACAACCTCATCGTCATTCTTTCTGTTCTCCCACTCTTCGCCCTGAGAATCAACCTCCTCCTCTTTTTGTGCTGACAGCACAGTACAGTGCGCCTGTGTCTCTGGTATCTGAGTTTCATCAGGATCACCTCCACCCCTGAGGGTTAACTTCTAGTGATGAGGGTCTGGATTATGTTCGTACCCTACTTTGTCTGGCCCCGGTATGAAACAAGGGTAATTGAACTGCAACTTCTGAGGTCTGCACTGTTTGTGATGTTAATGTGGTGCCCCTGAGGATGCAGTCGCCACAGAGGTACTGCACCTCAGCCAGAGGTGTGGTACTCCGCTCTCGGGTAAGGAGGGGGCTCTACCCGGGACTCACACACTAGCACCCAACACTAGACCTCTTCAGGCCAGGGAGGAGCTGGGTAGAGGGTGTGGGTGGAGGAAGTAGAAAAGGGGAGGAGTCACAGTTAGTGACAGGTGGGCGAGAGAAGTGAGTTGGTGTGAGGGACTGGAGGAGAGAGGAGCTCGTGCCAGGACTAGAGAGGAGAAACAGGAATATGAAGGAGTCGGAGAGGTGCTCCAGAGCGAGGAGAAGGGATCCTATGGGCCAGGTTAGTGAAGTGTCCACCCTTGGTGCCCCAATCAACGCCGACCATAGTTGGGTGGAGAGACCAGGTCGCAGTAGGGGACCGGCCCCAGACTAGTGGAGATACTGCAAGACCCAGCTAACATACCGGAGTCTGTAGTGACTGAATGTGCGACAGCCTTATCCACACACATATTCGCTGAAAAGGCAGCCATATAGGATCAAGGGGACCAAGAGGACGGTGCCCGACAGGATCTGAGGCTGCTGGCTTGGGACACTGTGTGTGAGGCACAGGGCAGGAGAGGCGGGAGCCAGCGCTGGGAGAGACGACCATAGATGGAGCAAAAGAAGAGGGTCCTGATAAAATGTGCCCCAAATTACCCAAGAGCTGGCTGGACCACCGACCAGGAGGACACAGCACGCCGGCTGGGGATTGTAACCTGAAAGACCATGAGTAAAAGTGTGAAGACTGCACCCCGCTGTGTCCTCAGATTTATTTACTGCGTCATCTGCCCCGCACCACAACCATTTCCATCACCAGTGGATCTGAATCGCACCATTGGCCCTCTTCTTGTTGCCGAACACCACCACGGGTGGCGTCAAAAGCTTTCCCATATTTATTTAATTGCAACGCCCAGGGCCACAGACCGGGTCACTGCTGCTGAGTACCCCTGGCCCTAGCAGGTGCTGCATTAAGATGGAGTAAGAGGAGGAGAGGCCACTTGATGCAGAGCTTGCGATACACTGGAGTACATGCACTTTCTGGCCCTCATTCCTGTCTCAAAAACCTAAACAGATATTCAGTACTTTCAATTCTCTCCTCCATCGCTGAGCTCCACCTTCCTCACCACTCATCTCAGCTGAAGACTTTGCCTCATTCTTCACGCAGAAGATTGACAACATAAGGCAAAGCTTTTGCCGAAAGTCCCCAAAGGCCCTTCCTCATAAATACTCAACTTTCCTCCTCCAAAATCAACTTCTCCACTATTACGGAAAATCAGTTTTACTCTTTTCTCTACAAATCACGTCTCGCCACATGTGAACTTGACCCAATCCCATCCCACCTCGTTTCAAACCTTACCATAGTCTTCATCCCAACCCTAACCCACCTCTTAAACCTGTCACCAACAACTGTTGTCTTCCTCTCATTCTTCAAACATACCTTGCTCACACCCATCATCAAAAAACCCTCCCTCGACTCATCCATTACGTCTAGCTATTGGCCCATATCACTTCTCCCCTATGCCTCAGAAATACTGGAATATCACGTCCATTTGAACTGACCTCCCACCTCTCCTCCTGCTCCCTCTTTGACCACTTACAATCAGGCTTCCGACCACACTATTTCATTGAAACTGCCCTGACTAAAGTCAACAACGACCTACTAACCGTCAAATTCAAGCAACACTACTTTGTCCTCCTCCTCCTGGACCTGTCATCTGCCTTTAACAGACCAGACCACTCACACACCACCTCCTCATCTTGCCCCCCATCTGTCGGTGTCCCCCAGTTCTAGGACCCTTGCTCTTCTCCGTCTAGAACTTTAGACTTTAACGGGAGATAGTGGACAATATTCTGCGCTGCTGACAGAATGGAGACGTATATCCCAGTATGGTACAGTAAGGGGGTGGTTTATTTCAGCTCATTTCAAAGTACTGTATATACTCGTATATAAGCCGACCCGTGTATAAGCCGACCCCCCCCCCCCTAATTTTGCCACAAAAACCTGAGAAAACTTATTGACTCATGTATAAGCCGAGGGTAGTGCTGCACAAGGGTTAATGGTGGTCCAAAAATATGCTCCATAGATAAATACCCCCATAAAATGCTGCAAAAGGGTTAATAGTGGCCCAACAAGATGCTCCAAGGATAAATACCCCCATATATTGCTGCACAAGGGTTAATGTTGTCCCAAGTAGATGCTCCATACATAAATACCCTCATATGCTGCACAAGGGTTCATGGTGGCCCAAGTAGAAGCTCCATACATAAATCCCCTTCATATGATGCACAGGGGTTAATGGTGGCCCAAGTAGAAGCTCCATACATAAAGAACCCCCATATGCTGCACAGGGGTTAATAGTGGCTGAAGTAGATGCTCCATATATAAACACCCCCCATATGCTGCACAAGGGTTAATAGTGGCCCAAGTAGATGCACCATATATAAACACCCCCCATATGCTGCACAAGGGTTAATAGTGGCCCAAGTAGATGCTCCATATATAAACACCCCCATATGCTGCACAAGGGTTAATAGTGGCCCAAGTAGATGCTCCATATATAAACACCCCCATATGCTGCACAAGGGTTAATAGTGGCCCAAGTAGATGCTCCATATATAAACACCACCCATGTGCTGCACAAGGGTTAATAGTGGCCCAAGTAGATGCTCTATATATAAACACCCCCCATATGCTGCACATGGGTTAATAGTGGCCCAAGTAGATGCTCCATATATAAACACCACCCATATGCTGCACAAGGGTTAATAGTGGCCCAAGTAGATGCTCCATATATAAACACCCCCCATATGCTGCACAAGGGTTAATAGTGGCCCAAGTAGATGCTCCATATATAAACACCCCCATATGCTGCACAAGGGTTAATAGTGGCCCAAGTAGATGCTCCATATATAAACACCACCCATGTGCTGCTGCTGCTGCCGCTGCTGCTATAAAAAAAAAAGGCATACTCACCTCTCCGTCGCTGGGGGCCAGGTGCCGGTGTAGCCGCTGGCTCAGGCCCCCGGCACTGGCTATATTTACCTTTCCCGGTTCCATCTCTGCCGGGTCCTGTGCAGTGACGTTAGCAGAGGGCGCACACTGACTACGTCATCGCAGCCTCCGCTAATGTCACAGCCAGAGGACCGGGGAGACAGCAATGGAACGGGGAATGGTAAGTATTGCTCTGCTCCCTGTCCTACTCACTGCCCTCCTGGCGCCCGGTCTCTTCAGTCCCTGCTTCCAGCATGATGTCGGCGTCCCAGGCTGTTCCTGCATTCAGCGGTCACATGGTACCACTCATTAAATATGCGCATACTCATGAGTAATAAGCGGTACCATGTGACCGCTGAATGCAGGAACAGCTGGGACACTGAGATTATGGGGGAAGCAGGGGGGCTGCAGAGACCATGCCAGGAGGGGAGAGTATGGTCTCTGACACCCCCCACTCCCCCTCCCCTGCCGACCCCCCTATATGACTCGTGTATAAGCCGAGAGGGAGACTTTCAGCCCAAAAAAATGGGCTGAAAATCTCGGCTTATACATGAGTATATACGGTAAATAACTTCTTCTTCAGGAAAAACCACATGTGGAATATTGTCCACTAACTATCGTTACAGTCTGATGTCTGATGGTCACTTGCAGACCCGTGGATCCACTGTGGCTGATTTGCTTTATTATATGCGTCTTTAAAAGATTGAACAGGTGAGTTTAATCTGACTGCTAAACCAACAGTTTTTCTCGGCTAAGACCCGATTTCCGCTGATTTCTCCTACAGTTTCTTGGCTATCCTTCTAGAACTTTGACATGGGACAGCTCATGGAGTCTCATGGCTTTCACTATCACTTCGAAGCTGATGACACACAGATTTACTTCTCTGGACCTGACATCACCTCCTTACTAACCAGAATCCCACAATGTCTGTCCACTATTTCATATTTCTTCTCTGCCAGACATCTAAAACTTAACATGGAAAAAAACAAATTCCACCATCTAATGAAACCCCCCCAACTGACCTATCCTTCAAAATCAATGGCTGCCCACTGTTCCCAATCCTGCAAGCTTCATTCTCATCTCTCGTTCAAATTGGAGATTCAAGCCCTTTCCATTTCCTGGCGACAACTCAAAAATATCTCCCAGATCTGGATATTCCTCAAACATGAATCTGCAAAAACACTAGTGCATGCACTCATCCTTTCCAGACTCTCCTACTGCAACCTCCTACTCTATGACCTTCCTTCTATCACTCTCGGACCCATCAAATGTATTCTAAACTCTGCTGCAAGACTAATCCACCTGTCACCCCGCTATTCCCCGGCTTCTTCCTTCTGTCAATCCCTGAACTGGCTCCCTGTTGTCATAAAACTCCTGATCAAAACCCTAACTTTGGCATACAAAGCCATCCAAAACTTGTCTTCTCCATACATCTGTAACCTAGTTTGCGGATACTTACCTGCATGCAACCTCCGATCATCACAAGATCTCCTTGTCTACTGCCCTTTTATCTCCTCTTCCCACAATCACATACCAGATTTCTCCCGTAGCTCATTTCTACTCTGGAACTGTGTACCCCAACATATCATACTCTCGCCTTCCATGGGAAACTTCTAAAGGAACCTGAAGAACCACCTCTTCCAACAAAGCCTACAACCTACAATAACCATCACTCCACAATAATGCTGTAAAAGCCATTCTACCCTCACCTATTGTATCCTCACCCATCCCTTGTAGACTGTGATCTCTCACAGGTCGGGTCCTCTCTCCTCCAGTTACATTCGGCGACTTGTATTGTTTAAGATTATTGTCCTTGTTTTCATTATGTAGACCCCTTTTCACCTGTGAACTGCCATGGAATAAATGGTGCTATAACAATAAACAATAATAATACCACTGTGCGACTGCCAAAAAGAGGGAGTCGAGCAGATTGAACAGCAACAGAGGTTTTCAAAAAACTGCACAATTATACTATTTCTACTCTGGGGAAATTGATGACACTTTAGTGGTGTGTGGCAATAATTTGGGGAAATGTTCCTTCCCCAACTTGGGTTTCCTTCATGTGTGTTGCCTGTAGCAGTAGAGTTACCAGACCGGCAGGCCTACACTTACTGTCAGTCAGCTGACTGTGTTATGTCCTAAAAAGCTTATAACAATAGTAGTCGACAAAGCTGATATTTGTGCCACTTGAGTATAGCTGAGCAGAAAAACAGTTTGAGCTGTTGCATAAGGTATCAGGGCTCCAAGCACAGTAGGCCTACACCGGTCACTCGCCCACCTCATCTTACTTTAAACGTAAATTAAAAACTTTAAATGTTGGCCCAGACCCTGACAATGCATGATTGGCCCATGGCTGACTGCTGTGCCATTATCAAATTTCTACTGTGGGTAAATTGATGCCACTTTTCCTGGTGCCTGACCCTAATTTTTTGGAAATGTTTGGCCCCCAAGTTGGGTGTCTTTCATGTGTGTTACCTGAATTTGGCAGGCTCCCAGCACAGCAGGCCTAACCTTGTTCCTCACCCACCTCTTAATTTCAACTTATCTTCAAAGCTGTAAATGTTAGGCCAGACCCTGTCTCATGTATGGCCCATGCCTGACTGGTGCACCATTAGACATTTTTCCACTATTCCTGGTGTCTGCTCCTAATTTTGGTAAATGTTTGGACTCCAAGTTGGGTCTCCTTCATGTGTGTTGCCTGAATTTGGCAGACCTCTCAGAGCAGAAGCCCTACACCTGTCACTCATGCACCTGTTACTGATCAATGTTTCAGCTAGAAATGCTGCTCCAGGCCTTGTCCCATGTTTCCTTGATGCGCAATTAGTAATTTGTACTTTGGATCAATTGATGCCACTTTTCCTGGTGTCAGCCCATAATTTGAGCGGTTTTGGCAGCTTTTTGGCCCCCCTGAAGGTTTTGTCTATGCGTTTGGTTTTGCCTCCCATTAAATTCAAACAGGGTTCAGATATGTTCGACAAACCAAACTGTTTGACGAACTGCTCGGCAAACATCTTACTGTTCGCCGAATCCGAACTGAATCTTGAAAGATTCGCTAATCTCTAATACTGATGGTGGAATATTTCCTTTCTTCTGTCACAAATTTTTAGGGGCTTCATAGCAAAAGGTGTGAATACATATGCACATGCCACATTTTTAGTTATTTGATCCAAAAATGTAATTTATGCCTATATTTTTCTCACTTCACCAACATAGACTATTTAGTGCTGATGCATCACACATAAACCGGATTACAAAAATGCTTCAACACAGGTTGTAATGTAACAAAATTGTTAGAAAGCCAAGGGGGTGAGTACTTTTGCAAGTCACTGTGCATATCTGTACAGTTGTGCTCAAAAAGTTTACATACTCCAACTGAATTTTTGCTTTCTTGGCCTTTTTTTCAGAGAATATGAATAACACCCAAACTTTTTCTCCACTCATTTTGGTCTCATCACTCCAAATTACCTTGTTCCAGAAGTTTTGAGGCTTGTCTCTGTGCAGTTTCGCGTATTGTAGGTGAGATACTTTGTGGCATTTGCGCAGTAATAGCTTTATTCTGGCGACTCGACCATGCAGCCCATTTTCCTTCAAATGCCTCCTTATTGTGCATCTTGAAACAGCCACACCACTAGTTCTCAGAGAGTTCAGTATATCAGCTGATGTTATTTGTGGGTTTTTCTTTGTATCCCGAACACTTTACCTGGCATTTGTCACAGGTCACAGGTGAGGATGTTTCCTTTAGTAGCCATTCAAACCCATTTGTGGCAAATTCTGTGCATGTTATCAGGCCAAAATCACCAGGGTATGTGAACTTATGATCAGGGTCATTCGGATGTTTTGGGTTGTCATTAGGATTTAAAAAGAGAAAACACAGTAGTTTGACAATAAATGACTTCACCCAACTACTAACCATGAGTGGAGAAAAAGTTTTGGTGTTATCATACATATTCTCTGAAAAAAGGCCAAGAAAGCAAAAATTCTGCCGGGGTATGTAAACTTATGAGCACAACTATATATATGTTGGGCATCGGGTTCCTGCCACTGTACAGCAGGAATGCAGAGATTTGCACTCGGCAGTCTCCCATTCCCCTTTGGCCGCAATGGAACCTGCTCAACAGACTCGACGGTCCTGGTGCTCTGCCCAGACCAGCAGTGTAGGATTGGTTGCTGCTGTCACCTCTGGTTCAGGTTTGACAATGCAGCCTGGCCAGCAGCAAAAGACTCCAGAATCTAAGTCCCTCCGTCGCTCCACTGAGCATGCTCATGGGACGTTTCCCCATTGGGGATCGGAAGTCACATGCTCAGGTCCTTCTCCAGCTCTGATTTGTCCATCAGGGGGATCTGGAAGGTTCCGGAAGGTCTCGGCTATAAAAGACTCGCATGGCCGCTCGGTCATGTGCTAATATAGACTCTTGTTATTATGTGTGTGAGTTAAGATGGATGCATGAGACTGGTGACTGACTTATTATGATCCCCCCTCCCTTGGATATTACGAATGTGGTTAGGGAATTAGTGGTCAGAGTAAGCGCCAGCAGTGGCTTTGTCTATGTGCCATTGAGCACCCCGCTCTCCACACGAGCGTTAGCGTCACAGTGCCATTCAGCACAAGGCACCTTTACACCGCACTAGCAGCTGCATTCCTTATAGTGGCACCGTGTGCAAGTTAAGCGCTTTCCCCAGCTCTGGAGGTTAGTGGCGTCCGCTGAGGCGGTGCAGTGCACACCTGATGCAATTAATATTCAGCATTGCTGTTCCTGACAACGCAATTGCGGTGTCGAGCACTCGTGGGTCTAGAAGGACTCTTTCCAGCATCTCAGGGGCCGAGTCCTGTGACCATACACTAGTGCTCCTATAGCCGAGCTCTGTGAGCACAAACAGGCTCCATCGTTTATGTTCAGCGGTAGTGCGGCTCTGTGAAGCAACAGAGTCCGCCCCTGTATACAGCGGGTGACGTTGCCCCGCATGTGTTTCTCCAGAAAACCGCCACATAGCATCTGCCATTAATGAGCAGCAGTTTACCACCCCTGCACGGTGGACCCCGGGCTGCGAACGCACCTTATTACCATCTTTATTATTTGGTGTGTTCCGCCAGCCCTAACATTATACTAGCGCCAGGGTCTGGCTAGTAATGATGAACAGCGACTGTTGCAGTACATCCGGCAGCTGCAGGGCAGGTTGGCGGCTCTCGAGCGTTCAGCCTCAGCTGCGGATGTTACTGCGGTCGCTGTTCAGGCAGCCACAGAGGCGTGATGATCATGTGGTGCAGAGTGTCTCGCGGTTCTTGGACACTCTGAAGCATGTCTTCCTGGGACCACGAGTCACCCATGACACTGCGCTCCGGCTGCTGGCATTGTCACAGGGCTCGTCCATGGTCAGTCACTTTGCTATCCAGTTCCGGACGCTGGCCTCGGAGTTAGAGTGGCCAGATAAGGTCCTCATTCAGGCATTCTGGAGAGGTTTGGCTGGCCATGTGAATGACGCTCTGGCCACCAGGGAGATTCCCGCTACACTGGAGGAGCTTATCACCATCTCCACCCGTATAGACCTTCGCTTTGCCGAGCGAAGGTTGGAGCGGTCACAGTGTAGGCAGAGGTTTAGGTTGGCACCCAGTTTTGCTAAACCTCTGGAATCTTCCGATCAGGCGTCCGAGCATCAGGGGGCTTCCTGTTGTGAGTTCATTTTCCCCTTCACCATTGAGGTCTGATGAACTCCCTCTTCTGGTGAAGGAAGGTAGTGAGGCTGATTACAAAGCACCTGAGCAGAATGATGATGACTGGGTGACTGGAATTGCTGACTGGATATAAGGCAGCCGACGCCCTTCTGCCTTGCGGGTGATTACTCTGAGAGATTCTTGAAGACCAGTCTGATTCCTGCTCCTCAAAAGCTAAGTTTTCTGCTCTACTTTTTGCATTTGTGTTTTGGTTTTGTTTTGCCTTGTTTTTCTGGATTTCTGCCTTTCCCTGCTGGGTGAGCTGAATTCCTTTTTGCTCTGTCTTCAGAAAATACCTGAGTACTGATATAGTCTTTTTGAAGCCTAGCGTCTTCAGGGCTTTTTTCCCTATCAGTCTGTTGGCTCTTGTTTTTGAGAGGGTTTTGGCGGATTGCAGACAGCAGCTTTTCTATTCTGTCCTATTTAGTTAGCTTGGGCCCCATCATTTGCTCAGCCTATCTTTCCATCTGTGTGAGTGTTTTTTCATCTTGCTTCACTGTCATTATATGTTGGGGGCTGCCTATTGCTTTGGGGTCTGCTCTGGGGCAGTTTAGATTTCCCTTTCTGTCTTTAGGCTATGTAGTTCTCCGGCTGTCATCGAGGGGTCTAGGGCACCGTAGGAACCCCCCACGGCTACTGCTAGTTGTTGTTGTTAGGTTCAGGGGTCTGCAATCCGGTAGCTGCCAACTTCTCTAGTTTTCTGGACTTAGCTAGTATTTCTGCTTTTGCCTCCTACGGTGACTCATTCATAACAGCTTCCCGTGAGGGATCCAGGCCCCGTCCGCTCGAGCTCCTGTGATCTGTCATGCTTGCCGGCAGTCCGGTCACTTTACCAACCTGGTGCCCACAGCGGCTGGGAAGACGCTCATCCCTAGTGGCTGTAGGAGGTGGCTCACTAGAATCCACAGTTTTTCCTTCAAGTTGTCCTTTAAGGGGACACTTGGGTCTGGTTCTTCCACTCTGGCGGTGGAGGTTTGCATGGATTCCGGAGCGGAGGGCAATTTTATGTCATTTGCCTTCGCTCAACGGCACACGATACCACTGCTTATGATGTCCAAGCCAGTCACCGTCAGAGTAGTGAACGGCGTGACTCTGCCTTCACAGATTTCCCACCAAACAGCTCCACTGATACTCTCGGTGTCTCCATCTCATCAGGAGATGATATCCCTCCTCGTTATGCCCGAGGGTATCGACCAGGTCCTTCTAGGGGTTCCCTGGTTGCGGTATCACTCTCGCCATATAGAGTGGTCCTCGGGGAGAATTCTTGGTTGGAGTAAGTCATGTGAGGGTAGATGTCTGAGGGAGTGCGTCCAGGTTGCCTCCACCGAGGTCCCCGCAGATCTTTCCTCACTCGCCAAACAGTATCGACAGTATGCAGACGTGTTCTCCAGAAAGGCAGTGGAGACCATTCCACCGCATCACCCCTATGACTGTCCTATTGACCTCTTGCCTGGTGCTGTGCCTCCCCGAGGTCGAGTCTATCCCCTATCTCTCCCGGAGACAGAGGCCATGTCTCAATACATCAGGGAGAATTTGGCAAGAGGATTCATTAGGAAGTCAGTGTCACCAGCGGGGGCGGGATTCTTCTTCGTCCAGAAGAAGAGTGGGGAACTACGTCCTTGCATCGATTACAGGGGTCTTAGCGCCATCACCGTTAAGAATAAGTATCCTCTGCCCCTGATAGCGGAGCTGTTTAATAGGCTATGGGGAGCAAGAGTGTTTACCAAGCTTGATCTGCGGGGGGCTTACAACCTGATTCGCATCCGTGATGGGGACGAATGGAAGACGGCATTCAACACCAGGGATGGGCACTACAAATACCTGGTGAAGCCCTTTGGGCTCTGTAATGCCCTGGCCATCTTCCAAGACTTTGTGAACGATATCTTCAAGGATATGCTTACCACCACGGTAGTGGTCTATCTGGGTGATATCCTCATCTACTCTCCAGATATTGACTCCCACCGGAGAGATGTTTGCAAAGTTTTCGACCTCCTGCGGGCAAACTCCCTCTATGCCAAGTTGGAGAAGTGTGTGTTTGAGCAGGAGTCCTTGCCTTTCCTGGGCTATATCATCTCCGCCCAGGATTTGTCCACCCAGGATTTGGCCATGGATCCTGCCAAGCTACAGGCGGTGATGGATTGGCAGGAACTCCATTCTCTCAAAGCGGTGCAGCGCTTTATGGGGTTCATAAATTACTATCGCCAATTCATCCCCCACTTCTCGACTTTGGTAGCGCCCTTGGTAGCCCTCACCAAGAAGGGTGCAAATCCCAAGTTGTGGTCGGAACCTGCCTCCAAGGCCTTCTCCTCCATTAAGTCCCATTTCGCTAGCGCTCCCATTCTGCATCGCCCCAATGTAGATAAGCCCTTCATTCTGTAAGTGGATGCCTCCTCTGTCGGTGCTGGAGTGGTCCTGTTTCAGAAGGACACGCAAGGTCGGAAGCACCCATGCTTCTTTTTCTCCAAGACCTTCACACCGGTGGAGAGGAATTATTCAAATTATTCCATCGGGGACAGGGAGTTGCTAGCGATGAAGTTGTCCTTCTCGGAGTGGAGACACCTCCTGGAGGGGACTCGCCACCCTTTCCAGGTGTTCACTGACCACAAGAACTTGGTGTACTTGCAAACAGCCCAGCAGCTAAATTCTCGCCAGGCCAGATGGTCCTTGTTCTTCTACCGGTTCCACTTCACCCTCCATTTTCTCTCCGGGGAGAAGAACGTCCGGTGTTATGATGAGTCACCGAAGGAGGAAAAAACAAAATACCAGCTAAGTCCAGAAAAACCAGAGAGGTTGGCAGCTATCGGATTGCAGACCCCTGAACCTATCCACAACATCTAGCAGTAGCCGTGGGGGGTTCCTACGGTGCCCTAGACCCCTCGATCACAGCTGGAGAGCTACATAGCCTAAAGACAGAAAGGGGAAAAACTTAACTGCCCCAGAGCAGACCCCAAAGCACTAGGCAGCCCCCAACATATAATGACGTGAAGCAAGATGAAAGCACTAACACAGATAGAAAGATAGGTTGAGCAAATGATGGGGCCCAAGCTAACTACATAGGACAGGATAGGAAAGCTGCTGTCTGCCATCCGCAAAAACCCTATCAAAATGAGCCAACCGACTGATAGGAAAAACAGGCCCTGAAGTCGCTAGGCTTCAAAAGACTATATCAGCACTCAGGCATATTCTGAAGACAGAGCAAAAGATCAACAGATCAGAGACAAAAATGGAATTCAGCTCACCCCCGGCCGGGGATGGCAGAACTCCCAAAAAACAAGGCAAAACAAAAACAAAACTGAAGAGTACAAAACAGAGCAGAAAAACTTAGCTTTGAGACGCAGGAATCAGACTGGTCTCCAAGAATCCAGCAGGAAAATCACCAGCCAGGAAGAAGGGCGTCGGCAGCCTTATATCCAGTCCTCAATTGCAGCCACCCAGTTATCATCTAGCTGCCCAGATGTTTGGTAATCAGTCTCACTACCTTCCTTCACCAGAGGAGGGAGTTCATCAAACCTCAATAGTGAAGGGAAAAATGAACTCACAACAGTCCAGGCCGATGCTCTCTCCCGCTCCGTGGTGTCATCGGAGGAAGAGGAGGAGGAGCCTCGGCTGATCGTCTCATTCGAGAGCCTGAGGACTGTGGCTCCGGTCGCCATTGAGTCAGTACCTCCAGGCAAGACATTTGTCCCTGCCCGTCTGCGACCGGAGGTCCTCTCTTGGGCTCAATCGTCCAGGGTGGGTGGACATTTCACTACAAAACGGACCTCTGAGCTTCTGGCGAGGACGTACTGGTGGCCGCATATGGCCCGTGACGTCAGGGATTATATTCAGGCATGCGTCTCTTGCGCCCAGAATAGGTCCTCTCGGCAGCGGCCCGCTGGGCTACTTTATCCCCTGCCGGTAGCGGACAGGCCCTGGGAGAAGGTTGCTATGGACTTTGGGGTGAGGCTACCCAAGTCCAGTGGCAGCTCGGTCATTTGGGTTGTCATGGACCATTTCTCCAAGATGGTGCACCTGGTACCTCTCTCCCGGTTACCTTCTGCACGGGGCCTGGCAGCATTGTTCATTAAGCACGTTTTCCACCTGCACAGCATGTTGGACAAGATTGTCAGCGACCGCGGTCCTCAGTTTGCGTCTCAGTTCTGGAGAGCGCTCCGTTCGCTGCTCAGCATTGAGCTAAATCTCTCCTCGGCCTATCATCCTGAGACGAACGGATTGGTAGAGAGAGACAACCAGACCCTGGTCACATATCTACGACATTTTGTCTCGGCCACGCAGGACAACTGGGCATCCTTGCTGCCGTGGGCGGAGTTCGCTTTGAACAACGCTGTGGCCGACTCCACCGGTCTGACCCCATTCCTCCTAAATTACAGCCAGCATCCACGCATCCCTGTGCCCATGCCCGTGTCATCCACCGACTCTAGGGTGGCAGACTGGGTGGTGGAGGCACGTGACATTTAGGATCGCACTCAGGATGCTATCCGAGCTTCCAAGGAGAGAATGAGGACCTCTGCTGACGCACACCGGCGCCCTGCTCTGACCTTTACCCCTGGCGACTTAGTGTGGCTCTCCGCCCCAAACATCAGGCTACGGGTTGAGTCCGCTAAGTTCGCACCGCGCTACATTGGCCCCTTCAAGGTCCTTGAGCAGATCAGCCCTGTGGTCTACTGTCTGGCCCTTCCGCCACACTTGGCTATCTCTGATACATTCCACGTGTCCCTCCTTAAGCCTGTTCACATGTCCCGGTTCTCCAAGTCATCTGCCGGGACATCAGACCTGTCTTCAGACGAGTTTGAGGTCAATGCCATCGTGGAATGCAAGGTGATGTGGGGCAAAAAGTTTTATTTGGTGAATTGGAAGGATCATGGTCCAGAGACTCGGACCTGGGAGCCAGTGGAGAACATCCACGCTCCGTTCCTCATTGCGGCGCTTGAGCGTAGCGAGGCTCAGAGGGGAGGGGGCGTAATGTTAGGCATCGGGTTCCTGCCACTGCACAGCAGGAATCCAGAGCCTTGCACTCGGCGGTCTCTCATTCTCCTCTCGGCTATAAAAGACTCGCATAGCCACTCGGTCATGCACTAGTATAGACTCTTGTTATTTTGTGTGTGAGATAAGATGGATACATGAGACTGGTGACTGACTTTTTATGATTCCCCTCCCTTGGATATTACGAATGTGGTTAGGGAATTAGTAGTCAGAGTAAGCGCCAGCAGTGGCTTTGCCTATGTGCCACTGAGCACCCCGCTCTCCACACAAGCGTTAGTGTCACAGTGCCATTCAGCACAAGGCACCTTTGCACCGCACTAGCAGCCGCGTTCCTTATAGCGGCGCCGTGCGCAAGTTAAGCGCTTTCCCCCACTCTGGAGGTTAGTGGCGTCCGCTGAGGCAGTGCAGTGCACACCTGGTGCAATTAATATTCAGCATTGCTGTTCTTGACTCTGCAGTTGCGGTGTCGAGCACTCGTGGGTCTAGAAGGACTCTTCCCAGCGTCTCAGGGGCCGAGTCCTGTGACCATACACTAGTGCTCCTATAGCCGAGCTCTGTAAGCACAAAAAGGCTCCAGTGTTTATGTTCAGCGGTAGTCCGGCTCTGTGAAGCAACAGAGTCCTCCCCTGTACACACCGGGCGACATTAACCTACATGTGTTTCTCCAGTATACTGCCATATAGCATCCGCCATTACTGAGCAGCAGTTTACCACCCCTGCACGATGCACCCCGGGCTGCAAACGCACCTTATTACCATCCTTATTACTTGGTGCGTTCCGCCATGTACTGTATCTCCACACACACATATGCCCTGACAATGGTGTCACAGTATCAGAATTCTATAGAGTGACGATGTCACAAAGGTAAAGATGTAGGAAGAGTTGATAAAAGGCCGACACACGAACATTCTAACTGAGGGTTTTAGAGTTTGTGAGTTTGGATTTAGTTTTGCGTTTCTGTTGAGCAAAATTCCTAAAAATAAGCGCTTTATTATGGAATCTGATACAGAGAACAGCGGCAGAAGTCACCAGGTGAGTGATGACTCTTGTATTCATCATTTGTGGGTTTTTGTAAGTCACTTTTGTGTTTCTTTTTTACTTGCCGCATTTGATTACTTACTTTTATTTGCCACATTCATCAACATGAATTTTTCCCAAAGTAAAAAAAGGACTGGTCTTTTTTTTCCCTGCGTTTAACTATTTTTGCTCCTTTTTTTACACAGAAAAGTCAAATGTTTTCCAAAATGTCGCAAAAATTTAGCTTTGACCTTAAAAACTATGACAGTATGAATCACTCTGTGGTAATACTGGAGATCATTTGGGGCAAATCTTGCATCTTTTTGAAAAATTGCAAATAATGAACCAGGCAAAAATATCTGAAAACCCCAAATCCCTACACCAGTAGTAAGCAAAAAAAAGGGTGAGCTCATATAAAATAGTCTTCAAATATGGTGAATTTGCTGAAAAAAAAAAGGCTCAAAGCTCCAAAAAAACATACACACATGTAGGAATTTCTAAGGGTATGTGCACACGTAGTGAAATCTGCTGCGTTGTACAGTACCTTTATTTTCAATTTAAAAAAAAACGCAGTGCACATGCTGTGGATTTTTCCACGCGGTTTTGCTGCGGTTTACAATCCGCAGCATGTCAATTGTTTGGTGCAGAAACGCTGCAGTTTTACACCTCATCCATTATGAGGTGTAAAACCGCAGGGCAAAACCGCAGGCCAAACCGCAGATAGGATTTACCTGCGGTTTTCTCTCCAAAAGCCGCACACCCAAAAAACTACGTGTGCACATAGCCTAAAAATTGAAAGCAAAAATCATTATATATTTTATTTTTTTCTTCCCAGTCACCGGTCAATGGAAAACGCCGCAGAGTTTCTGCATCCGACATACAGGACGGCAGCAGTGATGAGAACTTCCATCAGGTGAGCCCTCATTTCTCTACAGCGCGGTCTGTAGCTTTGGGTTTCAATAAGGAATGGACGCCGCATTCTGAGATAATGCCGCCATATCGCGGTGGCTTATATCTCACTGTTTGTGTTTCTTGATTTCAGTCTCATCCACTTATTCCGAGGTCTCCGAGGAGCCTTGGAGATGAAGATGGCGGCTCTGGTTCCCACCTGCTAAATACGGAGTCAGGTATGTGACAAAGCGTCTGGAAGGATCATAAACTCCTTCCTGTAAAATAAGAAATTAGACTTTTGATTAATAAAACTAAACGACACAGAAGTAAATGATTATATTTGTTCTTTTCTCCAGAGTCCACATCTCACCAATCCAACTTTGTGTAGGAAGAGACAGCGAGGTAATGTATTCCTATATATCCGTATTATCTGTGTCATATTCATGTTATCTGGTCACTAGGTGGCGCGGTTATTGGTATATTCTCAGATAAGGCGTCAGCTGTGTGTCTGCAGGTCGTGTACGACCATAGTATATATCTTTGATGTTTTCTTATCAGGAAACAGGAGCGTCCCATCAATAACTGTTTCCTGAGAGATCTGTCTTCTCCCACATCCAAATACGTCACCAACTTTCATAAGAACAAACAGAAGTTGATACGACGTTTGTATAAGTTTTTTAACCGGACCGTCTTTGAGAACCAGGTATTCAGTTATAATACACACCCAGAATAGGGCGATACGGGGATGAAGGGTTAGAGCTAGGATTAGAATATCCAGCGTATACAGTATATACGTTTATATTCTGTAGGTATAGGGTGATATGGGGGATAGTGACTGGAGGGTTAGAGCTAGGGTAAGTCTATCCAGTGTATATAGTATATACCTCTATATTTTGTATTTTCTCCTTCTTTCCTCTGTAGCTTCCTGCAGATTTGGATATCAGCTGGAATAAAAGACTGCGTAAAATAGCCGGGCGCACCGGCTTCATGCTGGTTAATGGGCAGCGCTATGCCATCATCCAGTTATCAGATAAAGTCTGCGATTCTGCAGGTAGGCTTCACATCGGGCACAATTTATGGGTTTGCTGCGGTGACATCTTCCGTACATCTTTACTCCTGATTGTAATAAAATGCTGCTTTGTCCTCAGATCGAGTACGAGACACAATTATCCATGAGATGTGTCATGTTGCCTGCTGGCTCATCAATGGTAATGGAGACTGTAGCCATCACCAGCTATGGATGCAGTATTGCGAGAAGGTGGCACAGATCCACCCTGACCTCCCGCCCATTACCGTACTCCACAGTTGGGAGTGCCACTATCCAGTGCTATACCAGTGCTCAGGGTGCCAGGGCAGGTAAGATATGACGCACATTAACCATGGACAGAGCCTGATACTGGATGGGCGGATATTCCTGTATTTTTATGTGAGTTTTAGTTGCTTTACGATTCTGCACTCAGACGTGGAGGAGCTCTGTCATTGATGTTGGATGTGTTTGTACCTTTCGGATCAGTCTTCTATATAAGCCTTTTCTCTCACCATAGAGTCGGACGATGGACGAATTCTCTAAACACTGAGAAGTACGTGTGCAGCCACTGTGACGGCAAATTTTTTCTTGTAACCCCAACCTGAGGAGATCTATTAGCCATAAGATCGGCCGGACAAGATGGCAGCACATGGACAACGTCATCCATCTCAGTCATCCACCTCAACAGCGTCTTCTCACCATCTCGCGGGCAGCACTGGAGTCTGCAGCACCCGGGTGTTGGAAGCAAATCCGACCATGGACTTCTGCATGGAGTTTGCATGTTCTCCCCGTGTCTGCGTGGATTTCCTCCAGGTTCTCCGGTTTTCACCCACATTCCAAAGACATACAGATAGGTGAAATTTGGACTTACTTCCAAATTGTCCTTAAAATAAATGATCCCAGTACATCACCGAAAAACATGTTGGTGCTATGTCATTAACTGGGAATAAATCCACATAAAAAATGTATTTTTGTTATGTTTCTTGGTGTCAGTTATTCAGTGTACAGATCTTTTTAGAGAAAATGAAGTTGCTCGCTGAATCATGGGCTAAACTAGAAGAGTCAAAGAGGTTCTGCAGCAGCTGACGTGTTCATTATAACATAGTAATTAGAGGCCAAACTGCTGGTGCTATGTCTGAAAATAGGAAATTAGAACTTCAGATCAATCAATCACTATTGCCCAGGACCAGACCAGTCCATTCCCTCTGCCCAGCCATTGACTTCTCCTGCCCAGAGTCTGAGACAAGTAATTTTGATTCACAGGCAGATAAGGCAAATTGTGTCTACACTTCATATCAATTCCTACTCACCTTATTTTCATATTGAAGAGATTCTAAAAAGAGATCTGACAAGGGAAGTGCAGAACTTTTTATCCGATGTTCTTCCATTTACATAGAGCATATATAGAGCATGCCTACAAACACCACCAAACCGGTGCACTAATCGTGAGTAGGGCATAGGACACTTTCATCAGACCAGACCCCAGACCAGACCCCTAATCAAACACACACTTAACACCAGTCACCCCCATATAAATATAGAGTAGATCCAGAATACATACAGGTACATGCACCCGAACAAACCATCAGACTCCTGTTCACCAATTTGCTGTCACCACATTTTGCATGCCCTACAATGGGAAGATATCCAGTTTTGCGTGCGGCCACGTCTCCACAGATGTATAAGAAGAATGCCGAGGGTGGAAATTGAGAAAAGGAGGTTAATATACAGGTAAGGATCCCAGAGGTGAAAAATATAGCCTTTCCTGTGAAGGGTAATGTTACACGTAGTGACCACAGAAGAATAAAACTGTAGTGGATGGGTGGAAACCATGTGTACGGAGCTGCTGTGGACAATGAGAGGCAGAGACCTGGGTATGAGGCCCACAGTGTACTCACCAATTTCTCTGTTGGTCACTTCAAACCTTAATTAATACCTATAATACATATAATTAAATTATAAGAGATTATCTTCCTGATTAGAGATGAGCAAACCTTTCAAGGTTTGGTTTGGTTCGATTTGGCAAACGTTTCAGACTGTATAAAAGGTCTCTGAGACAACTTCTACTACAGGCAACCCACCAGATGGAGATCCAACTTGAAGTCTCCACAACTCAAACAATAATTAGCACACACCATTAAAGTGACATAAATTTCCACAGAAATTTGGATAGGACGAGACGGTGTTTGTTCAGTTGAGCTTTCATTAACATTAACACATTACCCAAGTATACGTCAAACACCAAGCCTATTCCCCCTTGCACCACGACCACACTTTTTCCCGCTCATCTTGTATATACCCTTCATCTCCTGTAACCTGCTGATTCACAACCTGCTGATACCAAATTGTTCTATTTTGATCTCATCTGACCACATGACCTTCTCCCATGTCTCTTCTGTATCATCCAGATGGTCATTGGCAAATTTAAAAGCGAGCCTGGACATGTGCTGGTGTGAGCAGGGGAACCTTACGTGCCCTGCAGGATTTTAATCCTTGACGGCGTAGTGCATTACTAATGGTAATGTTTGAGACTGTGGTCTCAGCTCTCTTCAGGTCATTGACCAGGTCCTCCCATGTAGTTTTGTGCTGATTCCTGACTATTCTCAGAATAATCCTTACCCCTTGATGTGAGATCCTGCATGGAGCCCCAGACCAAGGAAGACAGACAGTCATCTTGTGTTTCTTCCATTTTCTAATAATTGTGCCAACAGTTGTTGCCCTCTCATCAATCTATTTACCTATTGTCCGGCAGCCCATGCTAGCCTTGTGCAAGTGTACAATTTTGTCCTTGGTGTCTTAGACAGCTCTTTGATCTTGGCCATGGTGGAGAGGTTGCAGTGTGATTGATTGTGTGGACAGGCGTCTTTTATACAGGTATTGAGTTTAAACAGGTGCAATCAATGCAGGTAATGAGTGCAGAGTAGGAGGCTTCTTAACGAAAAACAAACAGGTTTATGACAGCCAGAATTTTTGCTGGTTGGTAGGTGATCAAATCTTTATTTAATACAAGAAAATGCAATTTAATTATTTAAAAATCATACAATGTGATTTTCTGGATTTTTATTTAAGACTCCATCTTTCACACTTGAAGTGTAACTATGATAAAAATTACAGACCTCTCCATTCTTTGTAGGTGGGAAAACATCCAAAATCGGCAGCGTTTCAAATACTTATTTTCCCCCACTGTATATGTATATGTCCACACACACACATATTCTCTGACTAATAGTCAGAGGTGATAAAAGGCCGGCTCACGAACATTCTGAGGGTTTTAGAGTTAGTGGAGTTTGGATTTTGTTTTGCGTTTCTGTTGAGCAAAATGCCTAAAAAATAAGCTCTTTATTATGGAATCTGATACAGAGAACAGCGGCAGCAGTGACCAGGTGAGTGATGATTCCTGTATTCATCATTTATAGGGTTCTTTTCAAGTCACTTTTCTGTTCCTTTTTTACCTGCGGCATTTGATGACTTACTTTTGTTTGCCACATTCATCAACATGGGGCACTCTTTTCATCAATTTTTCCAAAAGTAAAAAAAAATGGTCTTTTTTTCCCCCCTTAATTTAACTATTTTTGCCACGTTTTAACACAAAAAAGTCAACTTTTTCCAAAATGTCGCAAAAAATAAACTTTAACCTTTAAAACTATGACATTATGAATCACTCAGGGGTAAGACGAGAACATTTCAGATAAATCTTGCATTTTTTTGAAAAGTTACAAATAATGAACCAGGCAGAAATATCTGGAAACCCCAAATCCCGACACCAAAATTAAGCAAAAAAAAATGGGTGAACTCATGTAAAATAGTCTTCAAATATGGTGAATGTGATGCAAAAAAAGACTCAAAACACTAAAAAAAATTCTAGGAATGGATCAGGCCCTATGTGTTAAGCACTAGTAGCTTGGTAACTCTCCTCTGCTGTACCCCAGGACCAGACCTTATACCCTACACAATATTACATACATTTTAAAATTGACTCTCGATAATAATAAGATATTTTGGTTTCAAATTTCTAAAAATTGGAGGCAAAAATCATTATGTTTTTTATTTTTTTCTTCCCAGTCACCGGTCAATGGAAAACGCCGCAGAGTCTCTGCGTCCAACATACAGGACGGCAGCAGTGATGAGAACATCCATCAGGTGAACGCTCCTTTCTCTACAGTGCGGTCTGTAGCTTTGGGTTTCAACAAGAAATGGACACCGCATTCTGAGATAATGCCACCATATCGCAGCGTCTTAATTCTCAATGTTTGTGTTTCTTGATTTCAGTCTCATCCACTTATTCCGAGGTCTCCGAGGAGCCTTGGAGATGAAGATGGCGGCTCTGGTTCCCACCTGCTAAATACGGAGTCAGGTATGTGATAAATCGTCTGGAAGGATCATAAACTCCTTCCTGTAAAATAAGAAATTAGACTTTTGATTATTAAAACTGAACGACACAGAAGTAAATGATTATATTTTTTCTTTTCTCCAGAGCCCACATCTCACCAATCCAACTTTGTGCAGGAGGAGACAGCGAGGTAATGTATTCCTATATATCCCCATTATCGGGGTCATGTTCATGTTATCTGGTCACTAGGTGGCGCGGTTATTGGCATATTCTCAAATAAGGCGTCAGCTGTGTGTCTGCAGGTCGAGTACGACCATAGTATAATTTTTTGATGTTTTCTTACCAGGAGACAGGAGCGTTATAATACACACCCCAAATAGGGCGATATGGAGAAGGAGGGTTAGAGCTAGGGTTAAAGTATCCAGTGTATATAGAATATACCTCTATATTCTGTAGGTATAGGGCAGTGATGGCTAACCTTGGCACTCCAGCTGTAGTAAAACTACAACTCCCAGCATGCTCTTGCAACCTGCAGCAGTTGAGGCAGCAGTTGAGGAATGCTTGGAGTTGTAGTTCTCCAACAGCGGGAGTGCCAAGGTTCGCCATCATGGTATAGGGTGATATGGGGATAGTGATGGGAGAGTTAGAGCTGGGGTTACTGTATCCAGTGTATATAGTATATACCTCTATATTCTGTAGGTATAGGGTGATATGGGGGACAGTGACTGGAGGGTTAGAGCTAGGGTAAGTGTATCCAGTGTATGTAGTATATACCTCTATATTTTGTATTTTCTCCTTCTTTCCTCTGTATCTTCCTGTAGATTTGGACATCAGCTGGAATAAAAGACTGCGTAGCACAGCCGGCCGCACCGGCATGAAGCTGGTTAATGGGCAGCGCTACGCCATGATCCAGTTATCGGATAAAGTCTGCGATTCTGCAGGTAGGCTTCACATCGGGCACAATTTATGGATTTGCTGCGGTGAAATCTTCCGTACGTCTTTACTCATGATTTTAATTAAATGCTGCTTTTTCCTTAGATCGACTTAGAGACACCATTATCCATGAGATGTGTCATGCTGCCTGCTGGCTCATCGATGGTAATGGAGACTGTAGCCATCACCAGCTATGGATGCAGTATTGTGAGAAGGTGGCACAGATCCACCCTGACCTCCCGCCCATTACCGTAATCCACAGTTGGGAGCGCCACTACCCGGTGCTTTACCAGTGCTCAGGGTGCCAGGGCAGGTAAGATATGACGCATATTAACCATGGACAGAGCCTGACACTGGATGGGCGGATATTCCTGTATTTTTATGTGAACGTTTTAGTTGCTTTACGATTCTGCACTCAGACATGGAGGAGCTCTGTCATTGATGTTGGATGTGTTTGTACCTTTCGGATCAGTCTTTTATATAAGCCTTTTCTCTCTCCATAGAATCGGACGTTGGATGAATTCTCTAAACACTGAGGAGAACGTCTGCAGCCGCTGCTACAGCAAATTTTTTCTTGTAACCCCAACTTGAGGGGATCTATTAGCCATAAGATCGGCCGGACAAGATGGCAACACTTGGACAACGTCATCCATCTCAGTCTTCCACCATAACAGCGTCTTCTCACCATCTCGCGGGCAGCACGGTGACTCAGTGGTTAGCACTGGAGTCACCCGGGTGTTGGAAGTAAATCCAACCACGGACTTCTGCATGGAGTTTGTATGTTCTCCCCGTGTCTGCGTGGGTTTGCTCCAGGTTCTCCGGTTTCCTCCTACATTCCAAAGACATACTGATAGGTGAAATTCGGACATCCTTCCAAATTGTACTTAAAATAAATGATCCCAGTACATCACCGAAAAACATGTTGGTGCTATGTCATAAACTGGGAATAAATCCACATAAAAAATGTATTTTTTGTTATGTTTCTTGGTGTCAGTCATTCAGTGTACAGATCTTTTTAGAGAAAATAAAGCTGATCATCAAATCGTCGGCTAAACTAGAAGAGTCAAAGAGGTTCTGAAGCAGCTGACATGTACATTATAACACATTGTTTAGAGGCCAAAGTGCTGGTGCTATGTATGGAAATAGGAAATTAGAACTTCAGATCAATCAATCACTATTGCCCAGGACCAGACCAGTCCGTTCCCTCTGCCCAGCCATTGACTTCTCCTGCCCAGAGTCTGAGACAAGTAATTTTGATTCACAGGTAGTTAAGGCAAATTGTGTCTACCCTTCCTATCAATTCCTACTCACCTTATTTTGACATTAAGGAGATTCTAAAAGGAGATCTGACAAGGAAAGCGCAGAACTTTTTATCCTATGTTCGTCCATTTATATGGTGCATGTGGAGCATTAATCGTGAGTACGGCATAGGACATTTTTATTAATTTCCAAATAGCTTCTTTTCCAGGTTAAATTCAGGCCATAGAGCCCAAAATAAGTTCAGCTTTCAAACAACAAAATTATTAGTGACCCAGATTAGATTCAGGAATTAACAAAGACCCCAGCCCAGACCCCTTAGCAATCACATACTGCACACAGTCACTCCCATATAAATATAGAGCAGATACAGAATACATATACTGTAGGTACATGCTCCAGAACAAAACAACCTGACTCCTATTAACCAATTTGCTGTCACCACATTTTCCATGCCCCACAATGGGAAGGCGTCCACGTCTGCCTGTGGCCACTTCTCCACAGATGTATAGGAAGAATGCAGTGAACAGAAATTGGGAAGAGTTTAATATACAGGTAAGGATCCCAGAGGTGAAAATCATAGCCTTTCTTGTGAAGGGTAATTTCACACGTTGTGACCACAGAAGAATAAAACTGAAACAAATTCACCGGATCTGTAATGTCTTCCTGATCAGTAGGGTCCCAGGGGTCAGACGGATCAGAAAGGGGCTCTGAAATGCCATATTGTAATGGATCGGTGGCCATGCATGTGTATGGCCACTCCAGTCATAGTCTATAAGAATATTAGAGATAGCTGAAAGCTGTGTTTGGTTATCTCCAGCAGACCCATAGACAATGAACAGAGCAGAAGTGCACATGTACGGCCACCAATCTATCCTGACAGGACAGTTCAGAGCTAATTCTCCGTGAACTCCTACCAATCAGTATATTATCCTTTTTTACTTTTGATTGGTCATGCTTTAACCCTGCCTTTGGTTTTCTCCAGAAGGGGAGAGAGGGGGTCCATATTGGTTGTTGCCAAGTCTCTTAGTCCCATTGGAACTTGTGTATTTAGGAGGTGTAAGTTCCTTTACTTTCTAGATAGTGGATGTGTGGCGCCCTGCATCTTTACAGCCATGAAAGGGTTATATATGTACTGTTTTGTATCTGTTTTGTGAGCAATGGGAGTTATGCTTCTCTGCTAAAGACAACAACACACACAATTTACCTCACTCCCTTACTTGTCTGAAGCTTAGAGCTTTGCAGACATACCCAAACTGGGAGGGGGAGGAGTCGAGAGTCGTCGTTTTCAGTGAAGAAGAAGGTGGAGAGAGAATAAAGAATGCTCCTGGAAGCCATGACATGCGCTTTCTCCAGGAGCAAAGCTAATAAGAATCAGGGAGTGAGGGGCTTCAGAGCAGGGTGGTAAGCTGAGAGACTTTGTGAGTTTATACAACCAACAATAGTGTTTTCCCCAGAAAGACTGCAGCAAACTAGGATCAGTGAAGGATTGTGCAAGAAGAAACTTGATCTGCACACAAGATCCAAGCTGCAAGTTGCCAGAGGAGGAAAACACAGTGAGTAAGCGTTGTACTAGAAGTTCTAAACTCCGGGAAGCCTTGGTCCCAGAAGGGACTAGAATAGCAGGAAGCTTACACCGAGTCACAGCAGAATGAAGGATAACTCCCATTCTGCAGAGCAGACTGTAACCTGGTGAGAGTTGTAATATCTCCTCTGAACTGCACCTGAACTACAGTAAATGATAAAGTGACTTTCCTTGTCTCCTGCCTTATTACTCCGTGCCTTCTACTTCCATCACAATCTCTGGGGGTCAGCCCTGGTTGGAGGGGGTTAAACATCTGCACTGCCATCACCATCTACTCACCCAGGGATCATCTGCAGTGCTGGATATACTACAGTCGAACACTCCAACTGGCATCATGAATCACTACATAAACTTTATCCCTAATTAATTCTCCCCTTTTACATGACCGCCTGGGGCAATGGATGGGGTCACTGCCACTGTGACACATCCCTTTAAGATGACCGGCCCGGTATTGAGTATCCCACGGCCTCTGGGGCGCGTCATTTTAGCGTCACAAACAGGATACCATGCGTGCCTAAAGTCCTACAGGAGCAACAACCTGCAGCAACTGAAGCGGTTAGTCGCACCCCTGCAAGGGTTAACTAGAGGGGGAAGATGTCTAATCCCGGTAGCGCTCAGGGTGCAGCAGTTGCAGCTCCCATAATGCATAAATAAAGCCAAATCTCCACATTCGTCGCATAAACATTTATATTGTGCAGACATTGTATCTTATTTCTAATCTCCTACTGCAGACCTGGGCAAAGTGCCGCCCACGGGCCACATCTGGCACTCTGGCTGTCTCAGTCCGGCCCGTGGACCGAGACAGCTGTGGGACTGGAAACCTGAGGTCCGCCGGACGCACCGTGCCTGCCGCTCGCTGCCTCCCTAGGCGCAGAAAGCATTGGTGGAGGAGGGGCCTTCGGCCACTTCCTCCACCAATCAGCGTGTGAAACAGCTGACACGATGAGTCGATGACGTCATTTTTTCGCGTCAGCTGTGTACCACCGGAGAGTCAGCACTACGGTGGCAGGGAGAAGAGCAGAGCGCCAGGGAATGGGACCGAGATGAGTATGTGGTGTTTTTTTTCATGTGTATGAACATGGGGATTCTCTGGAAGAGAACATGGGGATTCTATGGGGGTGAACATGAGGATTCTATGGGGTGAACATGGGGATTCTATGGGGAGGTGAACATGGGGATTCTATGGGGGTGAACATGGGGATTCTATGGGGTGAACATGGGGATTCTATGGGGGTGAACATGGGGATTCTATGGAAGTAAACATTGGGATTCTATGGAGTAAATGGGGATTCTATGGGGGTAATCATGGAGATTCTATTAGGTAAACATGGGGATTCTATGCAGGTGATATACAACACATGGGGATTCTATGGGGTGAACATGGGGATTCTATGGGGTGAACATGGGGATTCTATGGGGGTGAACATGGGGATTCTATGGAAGTAAACATTGGGATTCTATGGGGTAAATGGGGATTCTATGGGGGTGATCATGGGGATTCTATGGGGTAAACATGGGGGTTCTATGCGGGTGACGTACAGCACATGGGGATTCTATGGGGGTGAACATGGGGATTATATGGGGTAAACATGGGGATTCTATGGGGTAAACATGGGGATTCTATGGGGTGAACATGAGGATTCTATGCTTATGACGTACAGCACATGGGGATTCTATGGAGGTGACAACATGCAGCACATGGGGATTCTATGGGGGTGACATGCAGCACATGAGGAGGCTATGGGAAGGCTGTATACTGTCATGCAGTACATGGGAAGGCTGTGTGAGGCTCATGCAGTTAATAGGGAGGCCGTCTGGGGCTCATGCAATATATGGGGAGGCTGTGGGGGCCTCATTCAGTATGTGGAGAGACTGTAGGGCTCATGCAGTATATGGGGGAGGCTGTGTGGGGCTCATGCAGTATATGGGGGAGGCTGTGTGGGGCTCATGCTGTACATGGGGAGGCCGTCTGGGGCTCATGCTGTACATGGGGAGGCCGTCTGGGGCTCATGCAATATATTGGGAGGCTGTGTGGGGCTCATGCAGTATATGGGGAGGCTGTGTGGGGATCATGAAGTATATGGGGAGGCTGTGTGGGGCTCATGCAATATATGGGAGGCTGGGGGGGCCTCATTCAGTATGTGGAGAGACTGTAGGGCTCATGCTGTATATAAGAAGGCTGTGTGGGGTCATGCAGTATATAATAAGGCTGTGTGGGGCTCATGCAGTATATGGGGAGGCTGTGTGGGGCTCATGCAATATATGGGGAGGCTATGTGAGGCTCATGCTGTATATAAGGGGCTGTGAGGGGGTTTAAAGATATATAGGGTGGTGTCAGCATACTTAATTCTGCTCAATATTAAGTAACATAAACATAGTAACATAGTTTTGAAGGCTGAAGGAAGACCTTATGGCCATCTAGTTCAGCCTATTTTTAGTGCAGCTGTTCTGCATTGTTGATCCTGGGGAAGGCAAAAAACCCACAGAGTAGAAGCCAATTTTCTCCATAGGGAAAAAAAATTCCTTCCCCTAAGCTGGGTCAACCATCTACCTATAATATTCTGTTATTCGTAACCTTCTATACTGTTACTCACAAGAAAAGCCTCCATTCCTATCTTAAATTCATTCAGTGAGTTGGCCATCACCACTTCCTCAGGAAGAGAATTCCAGAGCCTCGCTGCTCTTACCGTGAAGAACCCTCTTCTATGCTGGTGCAGAAATTGTCTTTCCTCCAAACGAAGAGAAAAAACACACCAGCACTGGAATATAATAAACCAATCTATTCTTAGTAACTATAATAATAATAATAATAATAATAACAATAAAAAAGATATATACCACCAGTGTTAGTGAAATTAGTGATTGCACACTATTAAGGATAAAACACACCAACCAACCAATCAAAGGACCTCTTAACCATAAAAAACCAGACAGGGTGTATTTATTAGATTATATTTTATTTTATTTATACAGGTGGTTACATTAAAACCAATTAAAACCAAAAAGAGTGCACGTATAGGAACAGTTTCCACAAAATTGTAAAATGATGAGACCCAATTTATGTATAAATCAAATATGCATACCCCACATGTTGTAAAATAACAATTTGAAAAGGATTGTAAAAAAGGTGCAAAAACTACATAAAAATCATTATAATACATAAAAAATAATTAACAAACAAAGTGCAATGTGCAATGTGCAAAATTGTCACACAGTGAATCATATATTAAAAAAAAAAAAAAAAAAAAAAAAAAAAAAATTTTTAAAAAGGAAAAAACACATGAACACATATGCTTTTAAACATCAATTGTGTGTATTCACAAAACTTCCATATATCCAAAGTAAAGTGCAAAGTGCCTGTGCAATAGAATCATGCACAATATATGAAACAACCAGTGCCACCTTTTCATTAGAAAATTACAACTCTTTACATATACAGAGGTATGCCATGAACAGATCCTTTACCTATACGGGTCACCACGTCCCTATCACACGCTCCCCGACGCACGTTTCGGAATCCTTTCCTTCATCAGGGGGTGGCTACATAATGGATCCGGAGGTTTTTTTATATGTGGAGGCTTAATCACGCCAATCTGCTTATTGGCGCTGATTGTGATAGCGGTGCTCCGGGTGTGGGGGTGGCGCATGCGCAGTCCGGAGGTCTCACAATCCCAAGCGCCGGACCACATGACCGGAACACACTGGCACTAAGCCCGGCGTTACCAAGGTCACGAGGACGCAGCAGATCAGGACGTGGGACACGGAGCACGCATGCGCACCACCAGGAGCAGCGCATCAAATGTAATAGGGCAGAAATTCCACCATCAATCCATTATATTACATTATATCTCTCAATTGATAACAAGGTTACTATACATCGTACAAAAATATATAAATATATAGATTCCAATACATTATATGATAAAAAGAAATAATAATAATAATAATACAAAAATAAATAATTAATAAATATAATAAATCCATCAATAGACATATAGAAGTGTATATATATAATAATACATATATAATAAAAATAAATAAAAAATAGAATATAATAAATATGAAAAATAATAAATAAAAAAGTAAATAATATTAAATAATGATAATATAATAAGTGAAAATATGAATATAATTATTAATGATTAAGAAATAAATAAAAAATAAAATATAAAAAGGATATAATGTATAATATATAATAATACTAACCAATAGATAATAATTATATAATAATAATAATATATATATATATATATAAAATAATTACACATTCAATATAATAATAAATAACTAATATACACACAATATAATAAAAAATAATAATAGATAATTACACAACCAAATAATTTATAAAAAAAGAACAACAATATTTTTTATAGATATAAATCACATAATAAATAGTAAAAATTATACAATAAATTATATAGTCCAATAGTATCGGAAAAAATTGAGATATGAATATCCAACAGATAAAATCTTCATGACAGCTTCATAGTTCTACAAAGTATCCACGAATCCAGAGAAATTTATTATCATTGCTGCCAGGATATTATTTGACCATATATAGAATAAATAAATCTATAAAAACATGAATAATATAATAATTAAAAACGAAACAACTTATTATTAATTAAAATTGGTTTAAAAACTAAAATAGGCAGGGTTTACAGAAAAGGAGTAAAACTCAAATTCTCATTCAAACCACTGGGAGACACAGTATCCAATGTCCAAATCCACCTAATTTCTTTTTTTAGCTAAAAGATTCCCTATTTTTCCTCCTCTCTCATTGGGTTGTACCATGTCTATCCCTATCACTTTTAGTAATGAAGCATCACAATTATGGTAAACCTTGAAGTGTCTAGGGATAGTTTTTAATGTTGAAATGTCATCAATTTCTTTAGCGGCTATTATCCCTAATATATGCTCCCTAACACGGACTTTCAATTGACGTATGGTCATTCCAACATAAATTAAAGAGCAAGGGCACGTGGCATAATAAATAACTGCTCTAGTTGTACAAGTTATCGAATGTTTAATCCCATACGTCAATGTGTCCTTTGAATTCGAAAAATTTAGTGCCCTACTCATATTGGGACATGCCACGCATTTCCCACATGGCTTAGAACCCAATGGTTTTTTTATACTCGATAAAAAGTTAACAGGGGATGGAGTAGATACGTAGTGACTTTTCACTAAGTGATCTTTTATATTTCTTGATCTACTAAAGGTAATGCTCGGAGTGTCCCCTATATAGTTGGACAATATAGGATCTATTTTTAAAATACCCCAGGATTTGGTCAAGACTTCTCTCATTAAATCAGTTTGGCCATGATACTGCGAGATATATCTTACACAATGATTTGTTTCTCTAATTTTATTCCCATAAAGCGCTTGATGTCTGGTGGTATTTTTTGCCCGATTATAGGCCTTTTTAATGGAGCGGTGGCTATACCCACATTCTAAGAATCTCTGTTTCAATTCTATAGCTTGTAATTCAAAATCCTCATCTCTTGAACAGATTCTTCTCAATCTTAAGAATTGTCCTATTGGGATAGATCGTATCATAACCGGTGGATGTGATGAATTTGCATGGAGGAGGGAATTGACGGATGTTGATTTCCGAAAAATATCAGTGTGTAAACAATCATCCTCACCTCTCCTAACACTGACATCCAAAAATTCCATTTTATTTTGGTCAAACTGATATGTCAAGTGTATATTAGAAGAGTTATTATTCAGACCCGACATAAATTCATGAAGGGATTCCACCGACCCCTCCCATATCAAAAAAACATCATCAATGAAACGTACCCACATTAGGACATGCTCCATTGATGATGCCAATCCAGAGAGAAAGAGGTCCCTCTCCCACAGCCCCAGGAATAGATTTGCATAGGCCGGCGCGGAAGAAGCACCCATTGCAGTGCACTGGAGCTGTAGGAAGAAGGACCCCCTAAAGAGAAAGAAATTGTGTGAGAGAGCGAATTCTAGGAGTTCCACAATAAATTGGCACATAGATTTCGGTGTAGTTGATGAATATAGAAAATATTCCACAGCTTTAATACCATCATTATGACGAATGTTCGTATACAGTGATTCCACATCGCATGACACTAATAAAGTGTCCCTGCCAATGTGGAGCCCATCTACCTTTTTCAAAAATTCATTTGTGTCTTTAATAAATGAAGGCAGTTCCTCCACTAATGGTTGTAGTCTAGAGTCCACAAATCGATTGACATTCTCCAAATAATTTCCACATCTGGATATGATGGGTCTACCGGGCGGGATTGATTGGTTTTTGTGGACTTTAGGCAACAAATAAAATGTTGGTATCATCGGCTCAGGCATCTGTAATGCCACAAATAAATTTTTTGAAATAACATCCATCTCTAATGCCTCCTTCAAAATGCCCATCAATTCAGTTTGAAATTTATCAGATGGATTATAAGTTAGTTTTTTATAACATGATTCATCCATCAACTGCCTAAAGGCCTCCCTTTCATAGAGTTGTTTAGGCCAGATCACCAAATTACCCCCTTTGTCAGCTGGTTTATATACTACGTCCGGTATTTCCTGTAATTGTTTTAAAATCATTCTCTCCTTCTTAGTAAGATTTTCCACATGAGGAAATTTAGGGATTTTCTCCAATTCTCTACTTACAACTTTTACAAATGTCTCAACCACTGGATAAGCTGACAAGGGGGGAAATTTCCGTGACTTAGGGCGTATCGACTTCGGAATCTTACCTCCCTCTGATTCATTGTGCTCCTGGGCCAATTCATTCAAGGTGACTAATGCCTCCTGTTCCGCCTCTGTTGGGAATAATTGCAATATTTTTTCATCATGAAAATATTTTTTAAAAATAAGTTTTCTAGCAAACAAATGTAAATCCTTTATGGCAGAAAATTTATCAAATTGAGCTGTAGGGCAAAACATAAGACCTTTGTTCAAAATTTCCATTTCAATATCAGAAAAATTATATGAACTTAAATTAATCACCTTTAGACTATTCTTATAATTCTCAGGGGAGTATCTAAATGTCCGCTTGACTGGTACATAACGAGGTTCCCTTTTACGTTTCGGTGTAGAGATTGCAGAAACAGAGGCGGAAGAGGAGGCACCAGAAATATCCCCTGCCACAGGATTAGATGACAGAGAGATGGATCGATCACGATTTTTCTCCCCCATTTGGTATCTGCGCCATCTGTAAATTCTCCCGTCCGCAAGATCTCTTTGGTCTCTCAATAATTTATCAGTCTGTTTAGCCTGAATCTCCTTTATCCATTGGTCAATATGTTTCTCCAATTGACCATCCATCGATTGATATAACTCAGTAGATAGACAAGATTTAGCTTTAGCAAAGGACTCCTCCAACTGTTTATCCAATTCCACCAAATTTTTCGAATTATATTTAACCAACAACTCCATCAATTGTCTAGATGCCATATTACAGACATTTTCCCAGTTCTTTATAAATTCATCATCATTGACTGGGAATGAGGGGGTTACCTGAATTCTCAGACCCCTAGGTATCAACTGATGTTGTATATAATTCTCCAAAAAAGCACGATTCCACCAAGACCTTGTGCGCTTATATATCAAATTCTTTACATTTCTAAACAACTCATCAAATTGTAAACCATTGCCAGGTGTAATTGTAGAACCACCATTAGTGATTCCAAAACGAAGAGAATGCCCCCTTGTTCTTGTCACAGTCCTTGGTACAAACAGTTCATTGGGGAGATCTCTGTATTGCCCTCTGATCTCTGATATACTTGTACATATATATTATGTCTCCCCTATGTCTTCTCTTTTCTAGAGTAAATAGACCTAATTTTGATAACCTTTCTGGGTATTGTAGTGAACCAACTCCATTTATCATTTTAGTCGCCCGCCTTTGAACCCTTTCAAGTTCAGTAATGTCTTTCTTGAGCACCGGCGTCCAAAATTGCACACAATACTCCAAGTGTGGTCTGACTAGTGATTTGTACAGAGGGAGAATTATGATTTCATCTCGAGTTCCCAGACCTCTTCTAATGCATCCCATGACCCTATTTGCTTTGGTGGCAGCTGCCTGACACTGGGCACTCCAATTTAGCTTCTTATTGACTAAGATGCCTAAGTCTTTTTCCATGTCTGATTTCTCCAGCAGTTTCCCATTTAGTAAGTAATTGTAGCATCTGTTTCTCCTTCCCATGTGCATAACCTTACACTTATCTGTGTTAATCCTCATTTGCCATTTTTCAACCCAATTCTCCAATTTACTCAAATCTGTCTGTAGTTGCAAACTGTCCTCCTTTGTGTTAACTACCTTACATAGTTTTGTATCATCTGCAAATACTGATATTTTACTGTGTAAGCCATCCACTAGATCATTAAAAAATATATTAAATAGTAGGGGGCCCAATACAGAACCCTGTGGTACCCCACTAGTAACCCTGGCCCAATCTGAGTATGCACCATTAATAACCACTCTTTGTTTTCTATCACTAAGCCAGCTACCTACCCATCTACACACATTTTCCCCTAGCCCAAGCGTTCTCATCTTACTGACCAATCTTTTATGTGGGACAGTGTCAAATGCTTTAGAGAAGTCGAGATAAATGACATCCAATGATTCTCCTTGGTCCATTTGAGAGCTTACATCCCCATAGAAGCTGATCAGGTTAGTATGACAGGAGCGATCCTTCATAAATCCATGTTGATATGGAGTTAAACATTTATTAACATTGATATATTCCATAATGGTATCCCTTAGAAACCCTTCAAAAATTTTACCCACAACAGATGTTAAGCTTACCGGCCTATAGTTTCCAGGTTCCCTTTGACACCCCTTTTTGAATACTGGTATCACATTTGCTTGCTGCCAATCAAAAGGAACAGACCCTGTTTCTATAGAGTCTTTAAATATAAGGAATAGAGGCCTGTCTATCACATTACTCAACTCCCTTAATACCCGAGGGTGAATGCCATCAGGGCCTGGTGATTTGTCAATTTTAATCTTACTAAGGCGGTTCTGCACTTCTTCCTGGGTTAGGTAGGTAATACTTAATGGGGAGTTTACATTATCACTCTGCATTTCCCCTGGCAAATCCTTTTCCTGTGTGAACACTGTTGATATAATTAATATTAATAAATTAATGTTGAATAGAATTAATTTCAAGCTATTGGTTCAGCCTTCCACAACAGTCATGGTCTCTCATGTGGTCCCTAGGGAAAATTAATTGCCCATGCCCACCCTGTCCTACTGGGTTTAGAGAGAAAGTCAAAGAAAGAGAAAGAGCGAGAGAGAACTGTGCAGCTACCTCTTTTCAGCATCACTTGATTAAAAATACTTTTTTGTATTGTTACATTTTTTACAAGCAGAAAGCTTATTGTTACAATGTTATTCTAAAAAGTTGCACAAAAGCATGACGATAGTAGAGAAAAGAGAATCTAGATTTATCTAAAAGCTGCTAATCCCCTCTTCCTATGGCAGGGGTGGGGAATCTCTGGTATGCTCAGTCCCCCAGGTAGACTTCCAGGGACCACAGTGCTCGGGTGGTGGACAGCAAAATGCCCACCCAGTGCCATCCCTTTAATTGCTCCTGACACGGCAAGTACAGTATGTGAATGCAGCGTGTTATGAGTTCATTTTCTCCTTCACCTCTGATGTCTAATGAACTCCCTCTGCTGGTGAAAGGAGGTAGTGAAATTGATCTGGATGGGAAGAACCTGTCATCTGAACAGTTGGAGTGTGATTGGACATCCGGAATATCTGAGTAGATATAAGGCAGCCGACGCCCTGCTGGGTTGCTGGTGATCCTTTCTGCGCTGAGCTCTGGCATCCAGTTTAGTTCCTGTCTACTAAAAGCTAAGTTTTTGCTCTGCTATTTTTCCATGAGATTTTGTCTGTTTACTTAGTGTTTGTGTTCAGCCTGCCCTGGTTGGGACGGGCTGTACTCCATTTTTGTCTCTGATCAGTTGATCTCTTTGCTCTGTCTTCAGAATATACCTGAGTGCTGATATAGTGATTTTGAAGTCTAGTGACTTCAGGTCCTTTTCTATCAGACGTGTTGGACATTATTTTTGGCAGGGTTTTTGCGGATGGCAGCCAGCATCTTTTCTGTCCTTTCCTATCTAGTTAGTTGGGCCCCATCGTTTGCTCAGCCTGTCTTTCTGTCTGTGTTAGTGTTTTCATCTGTTTTTCACCGTCAATACATGTTGGGGGCTGTCTATTGCTTTGGTGTCTGCTCTGGGGCAGTTTAGATTTCCCCTTTCTTTCTTTAGGCTTATTTAGCTCTCTGGCTGTGAAGAGGGGTCTAGGGCACCGTAGGAACCCTCCACGGCCACTGTTAGTTGTGGTGAATAGGATCAGGGGTTTGCAATCCGCTAGCTACCAACCTCTCCGGTTTTCTGGACTTAGCTTGTGTTTTTGTTTTTTCCTCCTCCGATGACTCATTCATAACAGCAGTGTTTACTACTGAACACAGTGGTGCTTGCAATAAAGGATTACGTCATGACACTGGTCAGTGCCAGCATCTGGACTTACTTTGTGGATGGAGTCAGTGCTCTATGGCTCAGTCCCATCGATGACGATGAAAGCAGTAGAAGCCCCAGTGCCTACTGTGATGTATATGTCCCAGCATCTCTTGTGATGTATGTGCCCAAGCACCTCATGTAATGTTTGTGCTCCACTCATGTGATTTATATAATCCCAGCCCCTCCTGTGATATATATGCCCCAATGTCTCCTTTGATGTATATGTCCCAACCTCAATGTATCCTGTGTGATGTATAAGGTCCAGCCCCAGTATCTACAAGATGTATATGCTGCAGTCCCAGTGTCTCCTATATGATGTATATGCTGCAGCCCCAGTGTCTCCTATGTGGTGTACATGCTCCAGCCCCAGTGTAACCTATATGATGTATATGCTCCAGCCCCAGTATCTCCTATGTGATGTATATACAGCAGCCTGTGTCTCATATGTGATGTATATAGAGCAGTCTCTGTGTATTCTATGTGATGTATGTATAGCAGTTTCAGTGTCTCCTATGTGGTGTATATACAGCAGTCTTAGTGTAATATACAGTATATACTAAAGAATCTCTGACTGATTGAGTTTCATAAATGTTTTTTGAGCAGTGAATGAATTTCCAACTGTGAGGTGACATGTAGTATAATATACATCTGTGTTGAAAACTTATTACTGCAAGTTCTTTTCAAAACTCATTGCAAAAAGTAGACTGTGCTCCAGACTGACGGAAACCTGGAAAAACAGTTGCAAGCAGCAACATTATCCATACCACCTAACATCATGGTCGCACCAAAGAGAAGCCGTTCCAGTCACCACATTAGAGGTGAGATAATTAAACGCTTCATCATATAAAGCAGGATAAAATTCAAGTTGATAATTATAACGACTCTTGAAGGAAGGCATAAATATATCCAAAAGGCTGTTTGTAGGGAAAAGGTTCCTCACCCCTTCCCCTGCAATAAGCATGAATGCCCGACCCCTAGATTTATACCAGTCACCCCTGAGGAAGCCCACGCGAAATGTGCGTTGGGGCTGCATGGTGTGACCAGTTACAGAGACTTATTCGGGTGAGATTTTTTTCTAGTATCAGACCTTTTTGCTAGGCTTCTTTTGGGTTGACTTTTATAATGGCACTATGTTGAGTATGTATACCCAGAGTGGCATATATATGTAATTGCATTATATTTCTGATGCTGGTGAAATATTGTAATAACAGTGATTTTATAGGATTATTCATATGATCTAGGCTTTCCTGGTCTATAATTTGTGTAACTGTGTTGGACTTTGTGTCCGATGTCCTTCACACTTTGCTAGTGTTTTATTATTTTTTATGATGTATTATAATATTCATGAATATATTCAATAAATTTAATATATTTTATATACAGTATTTGATACTCCCGAGTCTCTCTTTTTGTTTGCAAATATTATTGGAGTATACCTGCTGATTGTTTTTACTACGTATTTTAACTCCTTTTTCTGGAATTTGTTTATTTATAACGGCTCCTGAAGGACGGCATAAATAAATCCAAAAGGCCGTTTGTAAGGAAAAGGTTCCTCACCCCTTCCCCTGCAATAAGCATGAATGCCCGACCCTTAGATTTACACCAGTCACCATAAATATAAGCCACATCATCACCTCTTCTGTCACATAAAGATCTATGAAATGAAGAAAGACAAATACAATTTCTCCATGTGAACATCATCCTGAGAAAGATCCCATTCACACTTCTGTATCACAATCTATATGTATGGATCCCCTGTATATAATCAGCGGTGCTACATAATATTCCATCATCTACCAGCTATATTCATACATAAAAATAATGGGGAAAATAAGTGTTTGATACACTGCCAATTTTGCAAGTTTTTCCCCCTACAAAGAATTGAGAGGTCTGTAATTTTTATCGTAGGTACACTTCAACTGTGGGAGACAGAATCTAGGAACAAAATCCAGAAAATCACATTGTATGATTTTTACATAATTTTAATTTCACTGCATGAAAAAAGTATTTGATACAAGAGAAAAACAGAACTTAATATTTGGTACAGAAACATTTGTTTGCAATTACAGAGGTCAGATGTTTTCTGTGGTTCTTGTCCAGGTTTGCACACACTGCAGCAGGGATTTTGGCCCCTTCCTCCATGCAGATCTTCTCCAGATCTTTCTGGTTTCAGGGCTGTTGCTGGGGAAAATTGAGCTTCAGCTCCCTCCAAAGATTTACTATGAGGATCCGGTCTGGAGACTGGCTTGACCATTCCAGGACCTTTAAATGCCATTCCTTAGTTTCCCTGGCTGTCTGTTTTGGGTCATTGTCATGCTGGAAGACCCAGCCATGACCCATCTTCAATGCTCTTTCTGAGGTTGTTGGCCAAATCTTGCGATACACAACCCCATTCAACCTCCCTTCAATATTGAACAGTCGTTCTGTCCCCTTTGCAGAAAAGCACCGCCAAAGTATGATGTTTCCCCCACCATGCTTCACAGTTGGGACGGTGTTCTTAGGGTTGTACTCATTAATATTCTTCCTCAAAATACAGCAAGTGGAGTTGATACCAAATTGTTCTATTTTGGTCTCACATGACCTTCTCCCATGTCTCTTCTGTATCATCCAGCCGGTCATTTGCGAATTTAAAAGCGAGCCTGGACATGTGCTGGTGTGAGCAGGGGAATCTTACATGCCCTGCTGGATTTTAATCCATGACGATGTAGTGCGTTACTAATGGTAATGTTTGAGACTGTAGTCTCAGCTCTCTTCAGGTCATTGACCAGGTCCTCCCATGTAGTTTTGTGCTGATTCCTGACTATTCTCAAAATCATCCTTACCCCATAAGGCAAGGTCCTGCATGGAGACCCAGATCGAGGAATATAGACAGTCGTCTTGTATTTCTTCCATTTTCTAATAATTGTCCCAATATTTTTTGCCTTCTCACCAAGCTGCTTGCTGAATGTCCTATAGCCTGTCCCAGCCTTGTGCAGGTCTACAAATTTTGTCCCTGGTGTCTTAGACAGCTCTTTGATCTTGGCCATGGTGGAGAGGTTGCAGTGTGATTGATTGTGTGGACAGGCGTCTTTTATACAGGTATTGAGTTTAAATAGGTGCAATCAATGCAGGCAATGAGTGCAGAGTAGGAGGCTTCTTAACGAAAAACTAACAGGTTTATGACAGTCAGAATTCTTGCTGGTTGGTAGGTGATCAAATATTTAATGCAACAAAAAGGAAATGTAATTATTTAAAAATCATACAATGTGATTTTCTGGATTTTTATTTAAGATTCCATCTTTCACAGTTGAAGTGTACCTGCGATAAAATTACAGACCTCTCCATTCTTTGTAGGTGGGAAAACATGCAAAATCGGCAGAGTATTAAATACTTATTTTCCCCCACTGTATATGTATATGTCCCCCCACACACATATTCCCTGATGATGATGTCACAATATCAGAGTTCTATAGAGTGACAATGCCACACAGGTGATGATGTCACACAGGTGATGATGTCATAATAGGAAGAGGTGATAAAAGGCCGACGCACGAACATTCTAACTGAGGGTTTTAGAGTTAGTGGAGTTTGGATTTTGTTTTGCATTTCTGTTGAGCAAAATGCCTAAAAATAAGCGCTTTATTATGGAATCTGATACAGAGAACAGCGGCAGCAGTGACCAGGTGAGTGATGATTCCTGTATTCATCATTTATAGGGTTCTTTTCAAGTCACTTTTCTGTTCCTTTTTTACCTGCGGCATTTGATGACTTACTTTTGTTTGCCACATTCATCAACATGTGACACTCTTTTCATCAATTTTTCCAAAAGTAAAAAAAAGGTCTTTTTTTCCCCCTTAATTTAACTATTTTTGCCACGTTTTAACACAAAAAAGTCAACTTTTTCCAAAATGTTGCAAAAAATAAACTTTGACCTTTAAAACTATGACATTATGAATCACTCAGGGGTAAGACGAGAACATTTCAGACAAATCTTGCATTTTTTTGAAAAGTTGCAAATAATGAACCAGGCAAAAATATCTCGAAACCCCAAATCCCGACACCAAAATTAAGCAAAAAAAATGGGTGAACTCATATAAAATAGTCTTCAAATATGGTGAATGTGATGCAAAAAAAAGACTCAAAACACAAAAAAAAATTCTAGGAATGGATCAGGCCCTATGTGTTAAGCACTAGTAGCTTTGTAACTCTCCTCTGCTGTACCCCAGGACCAGACCTTATACCCTACACAATATTGCATACATTTTAAAATTGACTCTCGATAATAATAAGATATTTTGGTTTCAAATTTCTAAAAATTGGAGGCAAAAATCATTATGTTTTTTATTTCTTTCCTCCCAGTCACCGGTCAATGGAAAACGCCGCAGAGTTTCTGCGTCCAACATACAGGTCGGCAGCAGTGATGAGAACGTCCATCAGGTGAGCGCTCGTTTCTCTACAGCGTGGTCTGTAGCTTTGGGTTTCAATAAGAAATGAACACCACATTCTGAAATAATGCCGCCATATTGCAGCGTCTTAATTCTCAATGTTTGTGTTTCTTGATTTCAGTCTCATCCACTTATTTCGAGGTCTCCGAGGAGCCTTGGAGATGAAGAGGGCGGCTCTGGTTCCCACCTGCTAAATACAGAGTCAGGTATGTGATAAAGCGTCTGGAAGGATCATAAACTCCTTCCTGTAAAATAATAAATTAGACTTTTGATTATTAAAACTGAACGACACAGAAGTAAATGATTATATTTTTTCTTTTCTCCAGAGCCCAAATCTCACCAATCCAACTTTGTGCAGGAAGAGACAGCAAGGTAATGTATTCCTATATATCCGTATTATCGGTGTCATATTCATGTTATCTGGTCACTAGGTGGCGCGGTTATTGGCATATTCTCAGATAAGGCGTCAGCTGTGTGTCTGCAGGTCGTGTACGACCATAGTATATATTTTTGATGTTTTCTTATCAGGAAACAGGAGCGTCCCATCAAAAACTGTTTCCTGAGAGATCTGTCTTCTCCCACATCCAAATACGTCACCAACTTTCACAAGAACAAACAGAGGTTGATACGACGTTTGTATAAGTTTTTTAACCGGACCGTCTTTGAGAACCAGGTATTCAGTTATAATACACTCCCAAAATAGGGCGATACGGGGATAAAGGGTTAGAGCTAGGATTAGAGTATCCAGCGTATATAGTATATACCTCTATATTCTGTAGGTATGGGGTGATATGGGGGACAGTGACCGGAGGGTTAGAGCTAGGGTAAGTCTATCCAGCGTATATATAGAATATACCTCAATATTCTGTAGGTATGGGGTGATATGGGGGATAGTGACAAGAGGGTTAGAGCTAGGGTAAGTGTATCCAGTGCATATAGTATATACCTCTATATTTTGTATTTTCTCCTTCTTTCCTCTGTAGCTTCCTGCAGATTTGGACATCAGCTGGAATAAAAGACTGCGTAAAATAGCCGGGCGCACTGGCTACATGCGGGATAATGAGCAGCGCTACGCCATCATCCAGTTATCAGATAAAGTGTGCGATTCTGCAGGTAGGCTTCCCATCGGGCACAATTTATGGGTTTGCTGCGGTGACATCTTCCGTACGTCTTTACTCCTGATTGTAATAAAATGCTGCTTTGTCCTCAGATCGAGTACGAGACACCATTATCCATGAGATGTGTCATGTTGCCTGCTGGCTCATCGATGGCAATGAAGACTTTGGCCATCACCAGCTATGGATGCAGTATTGCGAGAAGGTGGCACAGATCCACCCTGACCTCCCGCCCATTACCATACTCCACAGTTGGGAGTGCCACTACCCGGTGCTATACCAGTGCTCAGGGTGCCAGGGCAGGTAAGATATGACGCATATTAACCATGGACAGAGCCTGATACTGGATGGGCGGATATTCCTGTATTTTTATGCAAACGTTTTAGTTGCTTTATGATTCTGCACTCAGACATGGAGGGCTTGGTCATTGATGTTGGATGTGTTTGTACTTTTCGGATCAGTCTTCTATATAAGCCTTTTTTCTCTCCATAGAATCGGACGATGGACGAATTCTCTAAACACTGAGGAGTACGTGTGCAGCCACTGTGACGGCAAATTGTTTCTTGTAACCCCAACCTGAGGAGACCTATTAGCCATAAGATCGGCCAGACAAGCTGGCAGCACATGGAAAACGTCATCCAGAACACTGGCAGCACGGGCAGCACGGTGACTCAGTGTTTAGCACTGAAGTCTGCAGCATCTGGGTCGTGGAAGCAAATACGACTACGGACTTCTGCATGGAGTTTGTATGTTCTCCCCGTGTCTGCGTGGGTTTCCTCCGGGTTCTCCGGTTTCCTCCCACATTCCAAAGACATACTGATAGGCTAAATTTGGACATCCTTCCAAATTGTCCTTAAAACAAATGATCCTAGTACAGCGCCACAAAACATGTTGGTGCTATGTCATTAACTGGGAATAAATCCTCAGCAAAAAATGTATTTTTTGTTATGTTTCTTGGTGTCAGTCATTCAATGTACAAGTAAGGGGGTGAAGTACAGGAGGAGCCAAGAGAGGGTTGCCTCCTCTGCTCCTTACCCGGTACCATTGAGCAGGGCAGCAGGCAGGGGCTGGCTGGCAAATTTTAGCCTGGGAGGCAAGTGGGTCGCCCTCGCACACCCAGGGCAGCGGGGTACTCGGTACCGGGCTGGTGTCAAGGCGGGAATGTGCCACAGCAGCGGTGACCTGGTCTGTGGCCCTGGGCACCCAATATCAATGGCGGTGATGTTAATGGTGTTAAAGTTTATATGAATAGTTCTTGATGCCACCCGTGGTGTTTGGCAAGTAAGATGGTAAGCCGACGCTGCATACAGATCCGCTGGGACTGATGGTGTGGTGCAGCAGAGATGGTATAGCTCCCCACAGGTGGAGCTGTAGTCCCAGGGCAGTGTAGGTGCAATGGATGAGGAGAGGCACAGAATGGTATGGATGCTGGTACCCAGGTGTAGCGGTGTGGGAATAACTGGAGGACACCAGAGTATGCGGTTCCAAAGCTTTACTCACTGTTTGCAGTTCACACAACTGCCTCCCTCCATACTGTGTTCTCCAGGTCAGGGCTCCAGCCAACCTCCAGGCAGGATAGGATTCTCCCTTCCACACTCCGCCAACATGTACCTTACTGAACGACTCCTCCAATGCGCCTTTAGGTGCGAAGCACTCTAGTACTTAATTACCCTGGAATGCCTCTCTCTAGGTGTTCCTAGTCTTTACTTGTATGACAATCAGCTGTAGCCTGCTTCGGTGACTCCACTCTGCTTCCCTGCTCTCTATTCAGTTGCTGTTGTGTTCCAAGTCTATGATGGGAGCAAGTGGTTAACGGCTCACTACTCCTCCGGTGTCTGTTTCCGGACATAAAGATCCAATCAACCTCAGGGACCGGGCCCCGGCCTTTGCGCTCTCTGGACTGGAAGGGGGTTCTCTCTCTTTCTCAACCCGTTTCCCACTGTCCTTCTATTCTCCTTCGTTCCGATCTGTTCTCTCTCTCTTATGGAAGGTTAGGGTTATCAATCTTTTCAGTCTCTTTCTCTGGTCTTTCTCGTGCCAGCAGCCCAGATCACTGGGACCTGCTGCAGCACAACCCTCAGACACCCATCTTCTCTCTTCTCTCTCCTCCAACCAACTAACTACTAACTTTCACTCTTCCCTCTCTTTTGTATCATCTCTCTCCACCTGCCTCCCAGCACATCTCGTGTTATAAAGCAGGGTTCCACAAGGGGTGCTCTGCTGACCTCCAGCATGAAGCTGTTAGGTGGCCCCACTGAACTATCCTGTGTGTGGAATGCAGATGTGGAGCGTGGTCAGGAGTTCCCACCTTACCTGGATGGTGGTGCACTACACCTTAGGAGAAGGTGCAGTAATTCTGTGGCGACTGAAGCCTCAGGGGCGCCACACAAGCACACAGCAGTGGCCCATGAGTAGAGGCCCATCCTTAAAGGGGTTGTCGGATCTCAATGAGAACCTTTCAGCAGTTTCGGCTGCTATAAGATACAGCCACTGCCTTTCAGGACTTATCTACTGCATTCCATAATGCTGTAGATAAGTCCCCTCCGACCTGCAAGATAAGAAAAATAAGTTTTATTATACTCACCCAGGGGGCGGTCCGGTCGGATGGGTGTCGCAGGTCTGGCGCCTCTCATGTTCTTGCGATGCCATCCTCCTGCTTGCTCCTTTTTCTCTTTCCGATGCAGGCGTACTTTTATGCCCTGTTGCGGGCAGAGTGGAGTACTCCAGTGCACAGGCGCTGGGAAAGGTCAGAGAAGCCCAGCGCCTGCGAACTGCAGTACTTTGCTCTGCCCTCAACAGGGCAGATCAGTACACCTGCGCAGGAGCCACGGCAGAAGTAAGATGGAGGACGTCATCGCTAGAAGATGGGAGGCGCCGGACCCAGACCTACGACACCCATCGGACCGGACCGCATTAGACTTTCCCCGTGTGAGTATAATAAAACTTATTTTCCTTATCTTTCAGGTCAGATTGGGGGCTTATCTACAGCATTATAGAATGCTGAAGACAAGCCCTGAAAGGCAGTGGCCGCATGTTATAGCGGCCAAAAGAGGTGACAGGTTCCCTTTAAGCTACATGTCTACAGTCACTATGTGTGAATCCTCACATCGTGCACACAGTCCGCTGTGAGGATTCTCTGGTGCCAGCACCAGGAACAGGTGGTCTTGTGACCGCAAGCATGATATATATATATATATATGTATACACTGCTCAAAAAAATAAAGGGAACACTTAAATAACAGAATATAACTCCAAGTAAATCAAACTTCAGTGAAATCAAACTGTCCACTTAGGAAGCAACACTGATTGACAATCAATTTCACATGCTGTTGTGCAAATGGAATAGACAACAGATGGAAATTATTGGCAACTATCAAGACACACTCAATAAAGGAGTGGTTCTGCAGGTGGGGACCACAGACCACATCTCAGTACCAATGCTTTCTGGCTGATGTTTTGATCACTTTTGAATGTTGGTTGTGCTTTCATACTCGTGGTAGCATGAGACGGACTCTACAACCCACACAAGTGGCTCAGATAGTGCAGCTCATCCAGGATGGCACATCAATGCGAACTGTGGCAAGAAGGTTTGCTGTGTCTGTCAGCGTAGTGTCCAGAGGCTGGAGGCGCTACCAGGAGACAGACTAGTTCGCCAGGAGACGTGGAGGGGGCCGTAGGAGGGCAACAACCCAGCAGCAGGACCGCTACTTCAGCCTTTGTGCAAGGAGGAACGGGAGGAGCACTGCCAGAGCCCTGCAAAATGACCTCCAGCAGGCCACAAATGTGCATGTGTCTACACAAACGGTTAGAAATCAACTCCATGAGGATGGTCTGAGTGCCCGATGTCCACAGATGGGGGTTGTGCTCACAGCCCAACACTGTGCGGCCCTCCAAAGAATGCCACCCCACACCATTACTGACCCACTGCCAAACCGGTCATGCTGAAGGATGTTGTAGGCAGCAGATCGCTCTCCACGGCATCTCCAGACTCGTCTGTCGTCTGTCACATGTGCTCAGTGTGAACCTGCTTTCATCTGTGAAGAGCACAGGGCGCTATTGGCGAATTTGCCAATCCTGGTGTTCCGTGGCAAATGCCAAGCGTCCTGTACGGTGTTTGGCTGTGAGCACAACCCCATCTGTGGATGCCCATCTGTGAGTTCACAGAAGTTTGATTTACTTGGAGTTATATTCTGTTGTTTAAAGAGTTCCCTTTATTTTTTGAGCAGTGTATATATGTATATATATATATATATAAATATATATATCCAGCCACATTCCTACTAGACTGCTTGTGTCCTTGCTCAATACAGTTGCAGTAGGCCGTGCAAGTCTAGTCGGCATGTGACCACTAGAGTTGAGCGATACCGTCCGATACTTCAAAGTATCGTATCGGATGGTATCGGCCGATCTTTAAAAAAAGTATCGGTATCACCGATTCCGATACCGGAAGTCCCATTCAAGTCTATGGGACTTCCGGTATCGGAATAAGAAAAACCCTTTCCTGCCCTTGTACAGCCTCTCTGGGGTCTGTACGGGCCTTTCGGGGGGCTGTGCCGGCCTGCCAGGGGGTCTGTGCAGGCTCCGGTGGTCTGTGCCGGCCTGCCGGTGGTCTGTGCAGGCTCCGGGGGGCTGTGCCGGCCTGCCGGGGGGCTGTGCCGGCCTGCCGGGGGGCTGTGCAGGCTCCGGGGGGCTGTGCCGGCCTGCCGGGGGGCTGTGCCGGCCTGCCGGTGGGCTGTGCAGGCTCCGGGGGTCTGTGCAGGCATCGTCCGATGGGACTATAAGTCCCATCGGGCGATGCCTGCTACCATGACAGTGATTGACACATTAGCCAATGATGGGACAGTAGTAGTCCCATCATCCGGCTAATGTGTTAAATGTAAAAAAAAAAAAAATTCCCACGCAGCAATGGCATAAAGTGAGACTAGGGACTTTTTTTTTTTTAAGTGGCGGAGGAATACAGTGCGGAAGGATACCTACCTTCCGTCATTGGATTCCTGCAGCCCGTAGAGAACGGCAGCATCATCTGATGCTGCAGTTCTCTACCCAAGATCGTCGTGGGACACACTCGTGGACTGCTTCGGATCGTGGGTGAGTATTTTTGTGGTTTGTTATGTTAATATTTATTCCGGAAAAGACAATGGCTTCGGGGAACAATGTGACAAGTATTGGTAAGTATGTTACTCTATGTTATATGTACTGTATGTCTATGTATGTATTGTATGAATGTATTGTATGTATGTAGTATATATGTGGTATGTATGTAGCATGTAGTATGTATGTAGCATGCATGTAGCATGCAGTATGTATGTAGCATGCATGTAGTATATATGTAGTATGTATGTGGTATGTATGTAGCATGTAGTATGTATGTAGGATGCATGTAGTATGTATGTAGCATGCATGTAGTATATATGTAGTATGTATGTAGCATGTAGTATGTATGTAGCATGCATGTAGTATATATGTAGTATGTATGTAGCATGTAGTATGTATGTAGCATGCATGTAGTATGTATGTAGCATGCATGTAGTATGTATATGGTATGTATGTAGCATGTAGTATGTATGTAGCATGCATGTAGTATATATGTGGTATGTATGTAGCATGTAGTATGTATGTAGTATGTATGTAGCATGCATGTAGCATGTAGTATGTATGTAGCATGCATGTAGTATATATGTAGTATGTATGTAGCATGCATGTAGTATATATGTAGCATGTATGTAGTATGTATGTGGTATGTATGTAGCATGTAGTATGTATGTAGCATGCATGTAGTATATATGTAGTATGTATGTAGCATGTAGTATGTATGTAGTATGTATGTGGTATGTATGTAGCATGTAGTATGTATGTAGCATGCATGTAGTATATATGTAGTATGTATGTAGCATGTAGTATGTATGTAGCATGCATGTAGTATATATGTAGTATGTATGTAGCATGCATGTAGTATGTATGTAGTATGTATGTAGTATGTATGTAGCATGCAGTATGTATGTAGCATGTATGTAGTATGTCTGTAGTATATATGTAGTATGTATGTAGCATGCATGTAGTATGTATGTAGCATGTAGTATGTATGTAGCATGCATGTAGTATGTATGTAGCATGTATGTAGTATGTATGTAGTATATATGTAGTATGTATGTAGCATGTAGTATGTATGTAGCATGCATGTAGTATGTATGTAGTATTTTTTTTTTTTTTTTTTTTTAACATTTAACACATTAGCCGGATGATGGGACTACTACTGTCCCATCATTGGCTAATGTGTCAATCACTGTCATGGTAGCAGGCATCGCCCGATGGGACTTGTAGTCCCATCGGACGATGCTTGCACAGACCCCCGGACATCAGCACAGCCCCCCGGCAGGCCGGCACAGCCCCCCGGCAGGCCGGTACAGACCCCCATAGGGTGCACAGACCACCGGCAGGCCGGCACAGCCCCCCGGCAGGCCGGTACAGACCCCGGGCAGTCCACACAGCCCCCCGGCAGGCCGGCACAGCCCCCCGGCAGGCCGGCAGAGACCCACGGAAGGCCCGAAATGACGGCGCATCATGATGCGCACACACCGCGCATCATGATGACGTCAGGCCGTCAATCAACTGAACTTCCGATTCCGATGCCGAATTCCGATATTGAAAAAATATCGGAAGTCGGTATCGGAATTCCGATACAGCAAGTATCGGCCGATACCCGATACTTGCGGTATCGGAATGCTCAACACTAGTGACCACATGTATGCAAATCACAAACTTGCAGTCACACACCTGCCGAATAACCACAGCACTGCGAGCAATGTGAGGTTTCACAAGTGTGCAGTCACATAGAATGACACTGAGTGAATGCACCAATGACACACACACATGCACAGCCCCACTGTACAATGACACACACACAGCCACACTGTATAATTTCACACACGCACCACAGTCCTTGAATCTGTGCTAGCAGTAAAACACTGTGCCCAATACTCCCTTCCCTCATCTCCCCTTGTCAGGCCATATAATCATCAGCTCCTATGTGGATCACTGCTCACGATTCCTGCCTTCCGCTGCCCATACAGTCCCTTCATAACAGCACCATACAATACCTCCATAAAAGCACCATACAATACCTCCATAACACCTTGTCCACCATACAGTTTCTCAACAGAACAGTACACTGCCTCACTAAGACCAATGAACAATGCTTTACTAATACCACCATAATGTGCCTCAGCAAAACCAACAAACGGTGTCTGAACAGTGCCACACACATATCTATGGAGAGGTAGGGAGACAGATGCAAATAACAACATATAGCGACACTGTGCGTCATCACTCGGGGCCAGGTGCCGGTGTCACTGCTAGCTCAGGACCCCGGCACTGGCGATATTCACCTGTGCCTGTTCCATTGCTGCACGCCACTCTGTCTTCCGGGTCTCTCTGTCAGTGACTGTTCAGGCAGAGGGCACGGCATGCACTAACTACGTCACCGCGCCCTCTGACCTAAACGTCACAGACAGAGGACGCAGAGGACAGAGCGGAGTGGTGGACCGGGGACAGGTGAATATAGCTTATACTTACCCCCTCCTGGTCTCTGCAGCCCCCGCTTCTCCCAGTCTCCGGCTCCTTCCTTCAATGGTCACGTGGTACTGCGCATATTCATGACTTTAATGAGCGGTACCACGTGACCGCTGAGGAAGTAGCCTAAGACCGTGGGAGAAGCGGGGGGGCTTCAGAGAAAGCGCCGGGGGGGTGTCAGTATGATCTGAATCCCCCACTCCCCTCGCCCGCCGACCCCCTGGTATATGACTCGCGTATAAGCTGAGAGGGGGACTTTCAGCCCCAAAAAATGGGCTGAAAATCTCGGCTTACACGCGAGTATATACGGTAATAGTTATATATCAGTAAATTCATGGAAATAAGCCATAGAGAAAAAGAATAAGTAAAAGGCTGTGTGCCCACGTTGCATTTTTTTAAACGTTTCCGCAGCGGCAAGGCCACCGCGGAAAAGCTTAAAAAACGCTAGGTAAAACACATTTCCATGCAATCCTATGGGATTCCGCAGTTGCTGTGCCAATGCTGCAAATTTTTCCACTGCTGAATCGCATTGCGGAAAAATCTGCAGCATTTCCATTCATTTGGCGGAATCGCGGTGATTCTGCCGCCATAGGATTGCATTGAAACGCTCACTTTACGCATGTGGCTATGCCCACCATGCGTAAAGTGAGCGCTTCATGTGCGGATGGTACCCAGGGTCTGGGGGAGAGGAGACTGTCCTCCAGGCCCTGGGTACCATAAACCTGTAAAAAATAGAATGAAAATAAAAATAGGGATATACTTACCCTGTCGGCCCCCGGAGTCCACCCGGTCCTCAGCGGTGCATGCGGCGGCTTTGTTCCCAGACATGCTTCACGCCAAAATTACCTTTGTGACATCGCGGTTGAGTGACCGCTACTTCATCAGAGGTCATTCTTGCAATGCTGCATCACTGGGAACGGAACTTGCTGGCAGCGTCGCTGAGGATCGGGAGCGCCGCTGAGGAGATAGGGGGCCAAAAGGAGGTGAGTATAGCCATATTTTTTATTTTTTTATTATTTTTAACATTCTGTCTTTTACTACTGATGTCGCAAAGGCAGCATCAATAGTAAAAAGTTGGTCATACTTGTCAAGCGCTACTGCTTGTGTGTGACCAACCTGTCAATCACTTTTCCAAGCGATGCTTCAAATTGTTTGGAAAAGCACTAGCATTCTGCAAGCTAAAAACACTTGTGTTTTGCGGGAAACATGCAAATTCCACATGTGTTTTACAAGCGGCGGGGAGTTGCGGAAATGCTGCGGAAAATTCTGCAGCATTTCTGCAACGTGGGCACAAAGCCAAAAATGCAGAAAAAAAAAGGCAAGGAAAAGAAAAGGAAAAAAAAACGGGAATATGTCCTGGATGTGGGAACAAATAAGACATGGACTAAAATGAACATGGAATGGCAGTAAAGGTGAGGAGTAGAGTTGAGCGACTTTTGGTTTTTTAGGGTCGCGTTTCGTTTCGTGAAACCCGACTTTTCCAAAAGTCGGGTCGAGCAAGATCGTCCGATTATAGGGAAAAGTCGGGGTCGTCCCGAAACACGAAACCCAATGTAAGTCAATGGGGAATAAAAGTCGGCAGTGAGAGGAGGACAGGAAACACACCTACAGTGCCCATTTGAATGCCAAAAGCATCAATTCTTCTTACTTAAGCTTGTCAACCTTAATTAACTTCATAATACAAGTTACGCACTGAAAAATGGGGGTTATTTGGCTAAATTTGTGGGGGGGGAGGGCTGGCTGCAGGTTTTCATGTGCCCTGGGCGAAAGAGCGCCCCTTTAACACATACCACAACTCATCATGCTCCGATACGGCAGAGAAATAGCGGTATAGTACAATGAAAAATACCTCACTTTTTACATCTCATGACGAGGCCCATCTATTTCTCCATACAAAATCATTGGTCCCATATAATGTTTGAAACAGTATATGATGAGCTCCACATAATGCTACAGTATATGTTGGTCCCCATGGATGAAGCTCCACTGTCTTATGGGCCCAAATAATGCTCCAAACATAATGGGCCCCATTTCTAATGCTCTAGTGTATAATGGGCCCTGTAAATGCTGCTCCAGTGTCTGATGTCCACCTTTGGAATGTTCCAGTGTATGGTGGGCCCCATCTATCATTCTCCAGAGTATAGTGCTCCCCAAAAATTGCTGTCCCAACATAGAAAACAATCAAATAAGTCTCCTCGCTAGGGAATCCCTGTACTTGTCTGGACAGGTGCTGTAGCTTGCTTAACAGCTCGCCAGCCGTTCTCACGCCCAGTATGGATTGCACGTGATTGCACAAAGGTTAGAAAGGGTACCGTATCCCTGGATAACATGTATGGATAGCGTACACATTCAAAATATATGTCTATACAGCATGAGGCAGGCTCAGACGGTGTTAGGCCCAGTATGGATTGCACGTCATTGCACAAAGGTTAGAAGGGGTACCGTATCCCCGGATAACATGTATGGATAGCGTACACATTCAAAATATATGTCTATACAGCATGAGGCAGGCTCAGACGGTGTTAGGCCCAGTATGGATTGCACGTCATTGCACAAAGGTTAGAAGGGGTACCGTATCCCCGGATAACATGTATGGATAGCGTACACATTCAAAATATATGTCTATACAGCATGAGGCAGGCTCAGACGGTGTTAGGCCCAGTATGGATTGCACGTGATTGCACAAAGGTTAGAAAGGGTACCGTATCCCTGGATAACTTGTATGGATAGCGTACACATTCAAAATATATGTCTATACAGCATGAGGCAGGCTCAGACGGTGTTAGGCCCAGTATGGATTGCACGTGATTGCACAAAGGTTAGAAAGGGTACCGTATCCCTGGATAACATGTATGGATAGCGTACACATTCAAAATATATGTCTATACAGCATGAGGCAGGCTCAGACGGTGTTAGGCCCAGTATGGATTGCACGTCATTGCACAAAGGTTAGAAGGGGTACCGTATCCCCGGATAACATGTATGGATAGCGTACACATTCAAAATATATGTCTATACAGCATGAGGCAGGCTCAGACGGTGTTAGGCCCAGTATGGATTGCACGTCATTGCACAAAGGTTAGAAAGGGTACCGTATCCCTGGATAACATGTATGGATAGCGTACACATTCAAAATATATGTCTCAGGAGGCAGGCTCAGACGGTGTCAGGCACAGTATGGATTTGACGGCCCAGATTACACAGCGGAGGAGCAGGGAGTGGTAAAGATTGCAAATGCTGGGGCCCTGGCCAAGCAAGGGGGGCCCACTCGTGGGCGTCGGTACTGGCACTGGGCCCCTCATAGTACAGCGGTGTGTCTGACGGCGGGTGTGCACCACCACCGTCAGAGACACTTGATTGCACTATGAGGAACCCTGTGCCAGTGCCCGCGCCCAAGAGTCGGCCTACCCACCTGTCCAGGGCAACGGCACTCGCACGGTGTCGTGCGCTAGGTGGTGACCCCGGCCATGGGGGGGGAGGCAGCACAGTTAGGGAGTTTTAGAAAGTGGCATATGTTGATGTTGGACATTCAACTGATGCAAAAGGCGAAATAGGTGAAGTACCAGGAAGAGGTGGACCAAAGCAAGCCATTTTTCTGTCACCCTATGTGTCATCAGGGGAAGGTGGGACAAAATCCTTGGAAACCCATGCGTGGTTCATTTTAATGAAGGTTAGATCATCCACATTTTGGGTTGACAGACGGGTCCTTTTTTCTGTCAGGATTGATCCAGCTGCACTGAAGACTCTTTCCGATAGCACACTTGCAGCTGGGCAAGCGAGCTCCTGTAAGGCATATTGTGCCAATTCAGGCCAGGTGTCCAGTTTAGCAGCCCAATAGTCAAAGGGGAATGACCTGTGTGGGAGAACATCGATATGGGAGGAAAAGTAGTTTGTAACCATAGTTGACAACTGCTGTCTCCTGTCACTTTCCATCGATGCAGTATTACCAGTTGTGTGAGCGGTATTTGAAAAATCAGTACACAACATTGTCATGAAACCCCTGTCTCCAACGCCACTTCTGCTGTGTGCACCACGAACACCTCTGCCAAGCTGCCCCCGGCCCGTACGGCTCGTGTGAGAACCATCACCGCTGCTGTGTGCTGGGAATGCCTCAAGCAACCGATTTACCAGAGTTGCTTGTTTATTAGCCAATATTAGGTCAAGGTTCTCCTGTGGCATGATGTTTTGTAATTTGCCTTTATAGCGTGGATCCAGGATGCTGGCCAACCAGTAGTCGTCATCGTTCATCATTTTGGCAATGCGGGGGTCCCTTTTTAGGATCCGCAAGGCATAATCTGACATGTGGGCCAATGTTCCCGGTGTCAATGATGCACTGCGAGTGCTGGGTGGAGGAGCACTTTCTGGCAAATCCACATCCCTCCAGTCACGCACAAACCCTGTACCAGACCTTGCCACGCCAACATTTTCACTTGCCCCACGAGATGCATCCTCCTCCCCTAAGTAATCATCCCCATCATCCTCCTCCTCCTCCTCTTCTTCCTCCACCTCGTCCAGGAGAGGTCCCTGAGCAGACAATGGCTGAATGTCATCAAGGATTCCCTCCTCCTCTTCCTCCTCATCAACATTGGCTGCAGACGCCTGCTCCTTAAGGTGCGTCAAAGTTTGCATGAGCAGACGCATAAGTGGGATGCTCATGCTTAGGATGGCGTCGTCTGCGCTTACCAGCCGTGTGCATTCCTCAAAACACTGAAGGACTTTACAAAGGTCTTTCAGCTTCGACCACTGCATGCCTGTCAACTCCATGTCTGCTCTCAAAGTGCCTGGCCGTGTATCCTCCCACAAATGCATTATGGCCTGCCTCTGCTCGCACAGCCGCTCCACCATGTGCAGGGTGGAGTTCCACCTTGTTGCAATGTCGATAATGAGGCGGTGGTTGGGAAGGTGGAGCAATCGCTGCAGCTTCTGCATACGAACGGAGTGTACAGGCGACCGGCGGATGTGCGCGCACAGTCTTCGCACCTTCTGGAGCAGGGCTGTTAACTCCGGATAATTTTTGAGGAAGCACTGCACCACCAGGTTCAAGGTGTGAGCCAAGCAAGGTATGTGGCTGAGTTTTGAAAGGGCTATGGCTGCCACAAAATTACGGCCGTTATCACTAACTACCTTGCCTGCCTCAAGATGTACACTGCCCAGCCATGACTCAGTTTGTCACTTCAAGTACTCGGCCAGCACCTCGGCGGTGTGTCTGTCGCCCAAACACATCATCTGCAACACAGCCTGCTGACGCTTTCCACTAGCTGCTCGATAGGGGGACACATCGTGTGCAACAGTGGCAGCTGCAGATGGAGTGCTCGTACGACTGCGCTCTGTGGACGAGCTGTCGCTTCTGGAGGAGGAGGAGGAGGAGGGTCGAACGCCTACAGCCAACTGTTTCCTATACCGTGGGCTAGGCAGCACTGTCCCACCACCGCTGTCCCCTGTGGACCCTGCATCCACCACATTAACCCAGTGCGCAGTGATGGACACGTAACGGCCCTGGCCATGCCGACTGGACCATGCATCAGTTGTGAGGTGCACCTTTCCGCTCACTGACTGCTTGAGTGCATGGACAATGCGGTCTTTCACATGATGGTGGAGGGCTGGGATGGCTTTGCGAGAGAAGAAGTGGCGACTGGGTAGGTCATAGCGTGGTACTGCATAGGCCATGAGTTCGCGGAAAGCTGTGCTTTCCACCAACCGAAAGGGCATCATCTCAAACGAGATTAGTTTGGCAATGTGGGCGTTCAAACCCAGTGTACGAGGATGAGAGACTGAGTACTTTCTTGACCTACTCATAGTGTCTGGGAGGGTGAGCTGGACTTGAGAGCTGCATATGGTGGAAGTAGCGGTGGACAGGGTGGACTGAGAGAGGGTTGATGATGGTGATGGAGTTGTTGTTCTTTCTGATGGCCTAGAATCAGTCTTTCGTTGATATAACAGTGGGATTCCCTGACTGCTGTGGCCTTGCAACGACACCTCAACATTTGCTGCTGTGCTAACCGGTGGGCTTACAGTGGGGGAAACAATGTAGCGTTGCTGACTACCTTCGTTGTGATCAGTTGCACATGTGGCACTTGAGGTTTGGTGTTGTGTCCACGCTTGCAAGTGCATGCTGGTTAAATGTCTAAGCATTAGAGTTGAGCGATACCGTCCGATACTTCAAAGTATCATATCGGATGGTATCGGCCGATCTTTAAAAAAAGTATCGGTATCGCCGATTCCGATACCGGAAGTCCCATTCAAGTCTATGGGACTTCCGGTATCGGAATAAGAAAAACCCTTTCCTGCCCTTGTACAGCCTCTCTGGGGTCTGTACGGGCCTTTCGGGGGGCTGTGCCGGCCTGCCAGGGGGTCTGTGCAGGCTCCGGTGGTCTGTGCCGGCCTGCCGGTGGTCTGTGCAGGCTCCGGGGGGCTGTGCCGGCCTGCCGGGGGGCTGTGCCGGCCTGCCGGGGGGCTGTGCCGGCCTGACGGTGGTCTGTGCAGGCTCCGGGGGGCTGTGCCGGCCTGCCGGGGGGCTGTGCCGGCCTGCCGGGGGGCTGTGCCGGCCTGCCGGTGGTCTGTGCAGGCTCCGGGGGTCTGTGCAGGCATCGTCCGATGGGACTACAAGTCCCATCGGGCGATGCCTGCTACCATGACAGTGATTGACACATTAGCCAATGATGGGACAGTAGTAGTCCCATCATCCGGCTAATGTGTTAAATGTAAAAAAAAAATAAAAAAAATTACATGCTACATACATACAACATGCATACTACATACATGCTACATTCATACTACATACTACATACATGCTACATTCATACTACATAAATACTACATGCAACATACATACTACATGTATACTACATGCATGCTACATACATACTGCATGCTACATACATACCACATATATACTACATACATACTACATGCATGCTACATGCATGCTACATGCTACATACATAACACATATATACTACATGCATGCTACATACATACTGCATGCTACATACTACATATATACTACATGCATGCTACATACATACTACATGCTACATACTACATATATACTACATGCATGCTACATACATACTACATATATACTACATGCATGCTACATACATACTACATGCTACATACATACTACATATATACTACATACATACTACATACATACTACATGCATGCTACATGCATGCTACATACATACCACATACATAACACATATATACTACATGCATGCTACATACATACTACATGCTACATACATACCATATACATACTACATGCATGCTACATACATACTACATGCATGCTACATACATACTACATGCTACATACATACTACATACATACTACATGCATGCTACATACATACTACATGCATGCTACATACTACATGCTACATACATACTACATATATACTACATGCATGCTACATACATACTACATGCTACATACATACCACATACATACTACATATATACTAACTGCATGCTACATACATACTGCATGCTACATACATACTACATATATACTACATGCATGCTACATACATACTACATGCTACATATATACTACATATATACTACATGCATGCTACATACATACTACATGCTACATACATACCACATACATACTACATATATACTAACTGCATGCTACATACATACTGCATGCTACATGCATGCTACATACATACTACATACATACTACATGCTACATACTTACCACATATATACTACATACATACAATACATTCATACAATACATACATAGACATACAGTACATATAACATAGAGTAACATACTTACCAATACTTGTCACATTGTTCCCCGAAGCCATTGTCTTTTCCGGAATAAATATTAACATAACAAACCACAAAAATACTCACCCACGATCCGAAGCAGTCCACGAGTGTGTCCCACGACGATCTTGGGTAGAGAACTGCAGCATCAGATGATGCTGCCGTTCTCTACGGGCTGCAGGAATCCAATGACGGAAGGTAGGTATCCTTCCGCACTGTATTCCTCCGCCACTTAAAAAAAAAAAAAGTCCCTAGTCTCACTTTATGCCATTGCTGTGTGGGAATTTCCCACGCAGCAATGGCATAAAGTGAGACTAGGGACTTTTTTTCTTTTAAGTGGCGGAGGAATACAGTGCGGAAGGATACCTACCTTCCGTCATTGGATTCCTGCAGACCGTAGAGAACGGCAGCATCATCTGATGCTGCAGTTCTCTACCCAAGATCGTCGTGGGACACACTCGTGGACTGCTTCAGATCGTGGGTGAGTATTTTTGTGGTTTGTTATGTTAATATTTATTCCGGAAAAGACAATGGCTTCGGGGAACAATGTGACAAGTATTGGTAAGTATGTTACTCTATGTTATATGTACTGTATGTCTATGTATGTATTGTATGGATGTATTGTATGTATGTAGTATATATGTGGTATGTATGTAGCATGCATGTAGCATGCAGTATGTATGTAGCATGCAGTTAGTATATATGTAGTATGTATGTAGCATGCATGTAGTATATATGTAGTATGTATGTAGCATGCATGTAGTATATATGTAGCATGTATGTAGTATGTATGTGGTATGTATGTAGCATGTAGTATGTATGTAGCATGCATGTAGTATATATGTAGTATGTATGTAGCATGTAGTATGTATGTAGTATGTATGTGGTATGTATGTGGCATGTAGTATGTATGTAGCATGCATGTAGTATGTATGTAGCATGCATGTAGTATGTATGTAGTATGTATGTAGTATGTAGCATGTATGTAGTATGTATGTGGTATGTATGTAGCATGTAGTATGTATGTAGCATGTAGTATGTATGTAGCATGCATGTAGTATATATGTAGTATGTAGTATGTATGTAGTATGTATGTGGTATGTATGTAGCATGCATGTAGCATGCATGTAGTATGTATGTAGCATGCATGTAGTATGTATGTAGCATGCATGTAGTATGTATGTAGTATGTATGTAGTATGTATGTAGCATGCAGTATGTATGTAGCATGTATGTAGTATGTATGTAGTATATATGTAGTATGTATGTAGTATATATGTAGTATGTATGTAGCATGTAGTATGTATGTAGCATGCATGTAGTATGTATGTAGCATGTAGCATGTATGTAGCATGCATGTAGTATGTATGTAGCATGTATGTAGTATGTATGTAGTATATATGTAGTATGTATGTAGCATGTAGTATGTATGTAGTATTTTTTTTTTTTTTTTTTTTAACATTTAACACATTAGCCGGATGATGGGACTACTACTGTCCCATCATTGGCTAATGTGTCAATCACTGTCATGGTAGCAGGCATCGCCCGATGGGACTTGTAGTCCCATCGGACGATGCTTGCACAGACCCCCGGACATCAGCACAGCCCCCCGGCAGGCCGGCACAGCCCCCCGGCAGGCCGGTACAGACCCCCACAGGGTGCACAGACCACCGGCAGGCCAGCACAGCCCCCCGGCAGGCCGGTACAGACCCCCACAGGGTGCACAGACCACCGGCAGGCCGGCACAGCCCCCCGGCAGGCCGGTACAGACCCCCACAGGGTGCACAGACCACCGGCAGGCCGGCACAGCCCCCCGGCAGGCCGGTACAGACCCCGGGCAGTCCACACAGCCCCCCGGCAGGCCGGCACAGCCCCCCGGCAGGCCGGCAGAGACCCCCGGAAGGCCCGAAATGACGGCGCATCATGATGCGCACACACCGCGCATCATGATGACGTCAGTCTGTCAATCAACTTTGAACTTCCGATTCCGATGCCGAATTCCGATATTGAAAAAATATCGGAAGTCGGTATCGGAATTCCGATACAGCAAGTATCGGCCGATACCCGATACTTGCGGTATCGGAATGCTCAACACTACTAAGCATGCAACTGGTATTCAAATTTTTCAGATTTTTCCCTCGGCTAAAGGTCTTTGCGCACTTCTTACAGATAACCTTGGCCTGATCATGAGGATTTTGTTAAAAAAACTGCCACACTGCACTCTTCCTACTTTGGCAGACATTTTGCGGCCTAGCACGCTGTGATCTTTTGACCCGCTGGACAAGCTGTCCAGCAACTCTTTTGATGTTTGGAACCTGTCTTTGGAGTGCTCCGGGCCTGCCAGATAACAGCTGTTGCGATGTCGATGTCTGCTGTGGATGCTCCTCATCTGAGCTATTGGAAGCAGCACCCTCTTCCCCCAATGGATGCCAATCTGGGTCAACAACTGGGTCATCCATCACCTCCTCTTCTATGTCATGTGCACCTTTCTCTGTGTCACCGTGTATGGTGGTATAGTGTGCGGGAAGGGGCACCTGAGTCTCATCAGGGTCAAAATCTGGCTCTGTACACTGCGAGGACAATGTAGTGCTCTGAGTGAATGTACCAGCAGAATCATCCATCAGCGGCTGTGCATCAGTGCACTCCATGTCAGATTCATCTTGGCCTGGGTAATTCACCATTTGACTTGATAATCCAGGCATGGTATGTGAAAACAGCTCCATGGAGTAATCAGTAGTATGGCCTGCGTCATCCTTCAATCTTGGTTGGGGTGAAGGACACAAGGAAAGGTGTGGTTCATGAACATGAGCCTCCAATGACGACTCAGTGCTTTTACTTTTTACAACTGAAGAAGAGGAGGCGATAGAGCTGGAGGCTGAGTCAGCAATGTAAGACAAAACTTTTTCCTGATGCTCTGCCTTTAAAAGCGGTTTGCCAACTCCTAGAAAACTAAGCGTTCGAGTCCTTATGTAGCCAGACGATGACGCAGGGTCAGCACCTCCTGCATTTGGTCCTATTTTGCTCTTGCCACTATTATCAGATCCACCACCAACACCATCATTACCAGCTGCCAACCCCCGCCCAATTCCACGGCCTCTTCCACCAGCCTTCCTCATTTTTGGTAGAAATGTAGACAAAATCCAACAAACTATATAGTAATGTAAAACAAGGTACAAGGTGTCTATAGGACAGGGGAGTTTTAGAATTTCTGCACACACTTGTGGACAGTGGACACTTGTGGATTGTGTGCGGCCCACTGATATCTGAGCGCTATGTGACACGCTCGATGGCACAGCTGCCTGTGACCAAAGTGACGAGAGGATAATGGAGATTTTGAATCTCTGCGTACACTTGTGGACAGTGGACACTTGTGGATTGTGTGCGACCCACTGATATCTGAGCGCTATGTGACACGCTCGATGGCACAGCTGCCTGTGACCAAAGTGACGAGAGGATAATGGAGATTTTGAATCTCTGCGTACACTTGTGGACAGTGGACACTTGTGGATTGTGTGCGGCCCACTGATATCTGAGCGCTATGTGACACGCTCGATGGCACAGCTGCCTGTGACCAAAGTGACGAGAGGATAATGGAGATTTTGAATCTCTGCGTACACTTTTGGACACTGGACACTTGTGGATTGTGTGCGGCCCACTGATATCTGAGCGCTATGTGACACGCTCGATGGCACAGCTGCCTGTGACCAAAGTGACGAGAGGATAATGGAGATTTTGAATCTCTGCGTACACTTTTGGACACTGGACACTTGTGGATTGTGTGCGGCCCACTGATATCTGAGCGCTATGTGACACGCTCGATGGCACAGCTGCCTGTGACCAAAGTGACGAGAGGATAATGGAGATTTTGAATCTCTGCGTACACTTTTGGACACTGGACACTTGTGGATTGTGTGCGGCCCACTGATATCTGAGCGCTATGTGACACGCTCGATGGCACAGCTGCCTGTGACCAAAGTGACGAGAGGATAATGGAGATTTTGAATCTCTGCGTACACTTGTGGACAGTGGACACTTGTGGATTGTGTGCGGCCCACTGATATCTGAGCGCTATGTGACACGCTCGATGGCACAGCTGCCTGTGACCAAAGTGACGAGAGGATAATGGAGATTTTGAATCTCTGCGTACACTTTTGGACACTGGACACTTGTGGATTGTGTGCGGCCCACTGATATCTGAGCGCTATGTGACACGCTCGATGGCACAGCTGCCTGTGACCAAAGTGACGAGAGGATAATGGAGATTTTGAATCTCTGCGTACACTTGTGGACAGTGGACACTTGTGGATTGTGTGCGGCCCACTGATATCTGAGCGCTATGTGACACGCTCGATGGCACAGCTGCCTGTGACCAAAGTGACGAGAGGATAATGGAGATTTTGAATCTCTGCGTACACTTTTGGACACTGGACACTTGTGGATTGTGTGCGGCCCACTGATATCTGAGCGCTATGTGACACGCTCGATGGCACAGCTGCCTGTGACCAAAGTGACGAGAGGATAATGGAGATTTTGAATCTCTGTGTACACTTTTGGACACTGGACACTTGTGGATTGTGTACGGCCCACTGATATCTGAGCGCTATGTGACACGCTCGATGGCACAGCTGCCTGTGACCAAAGTGACGAGAGGATAATGGAGATTTTGAATCTCTGCGTACACTTTTGGACACTGGACACTTGTGGATTGTGTGCGGCCCACTGATATCTGAGCGCTATGTGACACGCTCGATGGCACAGCTGCCTGTGACCAAAGTGACGAGAGGATAATGGAGATTTTGAATCTCTGCGTACACTTTTGGACACTGGACACTTGTGGATTGTGTGCGGCCCACTGATATCTGAGCGCTATGTGACACGCTCGATGGCACAGCTGCCTGTGACCAAAGTGACGAGAGGATAATGGAGATTTTGAATCTCTGCGTACACTTTTGGACACTGGACACTTGTGGATTGTGTGCGGCCCACTGATATCTGAGCGCTATGTGACACGCTCGATGGCACAGCTGCCTGTGACCAAAGTGACGAGAGGATAATGGAGATTTTGAATCTCTGCGTACACTTGTGGACAGTGGACACTTGTGGATTGTGTGCGGCCCACTGATATCTGAGCGCTATGTGACACGCTCGATGGCACAGCTGCCTGTGACCAAAGTGACGAGAGGATAATGGAGATTTTGAATCTCTGCGTACACTTTTGGACACTGGACACTTGTGGATTGTGTGCGGCCCACTGATATCTGAGCGCTATGTGACACGCTCAATGGCACAGCTGCCTGTGACCAAAGTGACGAGAGGATAATGGAGATTTTGAATCTCTGCGTACACTTTTGGACACTGGACACTTGTGGATTGTGTGCGGCCCACTGATATCTGAGCGCTATGTGACACGCTCGATGGCACAGCTGCCTGTGACCAAAGTGACGAGAGGATAATGGAGATTTTGAATCTCTGCGTACACTTGTGGACAGTGGACACTTGTGGATTGTGTGCGGCCCACTGATATCTGAGCGCTATGTGACACGCTCGATGGCACAGCTGCCTGTGACCAAAGTGACGAGAGGATAATGGAGATTTTGAATCTCTGCGTACACTTTTGGACACTGGACACTTGTGGATTGTGTGCGGCCCACTGATATCTGAGCGCTATGTGACACGCTCGATGGCACAGCTGCCTGTGACCAAAGTGACGAGAGGATAATGGAGATTTTGAATCTCTGCGTACACTTGTGGACAGTGGACACTTGTGGATTGTGTGCGGCCCACTGATATCTGAGCGCTATGTGACACGCTCGATGGCACAGCTGCCTGTGACCAAAGTGACGAGAGGATAATGGAGATTTTGAATCTCTGCGTACACTTTTGGACACTGGACACTTGTGGATTGTGTGCGGCCCACTGATATCTGAGCGCTATGTGACACGCTCGATGGCACAGCTGCCTGTGACCAAAGTGACGAGAGGATAATGGAGATTTTGAATCTCTGTGTACACTTTTGGACACTGGACACTTGTGGATTGTGTGCGGCCCACTGATATCTGAGCGCTATGTGACACGCTCAATGGCACAGCTGCCTGTGACCAAAGTGACGAGAGGATAAGGGAGATTGGATTGCTTTTAAAAAAGCAGTTTGTGGAGCAGTGGGTAAACAGCAATGCCAGCATGTCAGGAAGCCTTAAAAGGCAGCCCAACAACCAACACCACTGATACACCACAATATAGCCTCCCCTTGCACTGCACACACAGTGACTTGTGTGTTGTGCAGGCCAAATCGCTAGCAGCAGAAGCAGTTTTTTTGTCTTCTTCCCTGCCTAACGCTCTCCCTACAGAATCAGCAGCAACCTCTCCCTATACTAAGATCGGCAGAAGTAATATGGCGGTCGGCGTGCACGCCCTTTTATACCCCCTGTGACGCCCACCAAAGCAAGCCAATCACTTGCATGCCCTTCTGAAAGATGGTGGTGACCCGTGCCTATGTCATCACGTTGCCCACAGTGTCCGTGGATCCTGATTGGCTGAAAAAGAGCGCAAAACAAACTTTTGAAACGTGACTTTGGCGCGTAAGTCGCCGACCTCGTGGCCGACCTCATCCTAGGGTCGGGTTTCGTTTCATGAAACCCGACTTTGCCAAAAGTCGGCGACTTTTGAATTTTTTCGACCCGTTTCGCTCAACTCTAGTGAGGAGTAGATTAATTGATGCATAAGGATTAAAGTAGGTGAGAAAGTCAAGGAAAGGGACTAGGTATAGAAAGTGAAGGTAGAAAAAGAAAACGGGGTGATAAAACAATAATTATATAACAGAAGGGATAAATAAAGGTAAGGATGAAAAAAAAGAGAACAAAAAAGCCAGCAATAAAATGGAGAGCACAGGCTAAAATATGTAATGCAGCAAACGATTATGATGAAAGAGGAACGCAAACAGGAGGGAACTAGGAGCGAGGAGAGATGAGTACTGCAATGCAATGAAAAGAAATACACTGAAAAAAGTGTCTACATCACAGATATCTTGTAAAGAAACAGGGGGAAGAGTCATCACAAGCACTCACCAGGCAGGGGAGACAGATGGCCATCTGCTGCTACTGAAGATGCAGGAAGATGAGGTGTCAACAAGTCTGGTTTGAATAAGCCGCTCCTGCAGGATTTGACGTCATGCTGTTGTGGCGCCCCCAGGAGTAAGGTCGCCACAGTGGCTTTGCCTTCCTCAGGGAGGGTAATGCCAGGCTTGGAGGCAATGATGGGTCTCACTCGCAGTTAATCATTTGCATGCAACACAGTTCCCACTCCGGGTCAGCAGAGGGAGCTCTGAACCCAGAACTGAGGGGAGGAGCTGTCTCTGAGGGCCAGAGGAAGGAGTAGAGAGTTAGTCTGCGGAGGGTGAAGTGTGCAGACATGTGGAAGGAGCGCGGAGATAGAGCTAAGAGGTAGAGCTCATCTCCAGTGAGAGCGCCTGAACTGGAGCTTGGTCTCCACGTTTGTATGGACACTGACGGTCCTACAGCAGACACCAGAGGAGTATAAGGCTGTAAAAGCAATACTCCCATCTAACGACTTGAGGCACAACAGCAACACGGATAGTGAGCCGGGACTTAAAAGTGAGGAGTCCCTGGAACCGGCTACAGCTGTCTGCCGTGCAAGTAGAGTTGATAGGAACATCAGAAAGGAGGAACTTCAGTGTAACCCAGTACTGGAAATCCCTAAAGTGAGCGCTAGGAAGGAGACTGCACAGCCCATCTGTGAGAGAGAATCCCTGAGTTGCATCCAGGCTAGCCTGCTCTGTTACCATCTGTAATCAGGACCCTGGACTGTACTTACCTAGTAAAGGTACAGAAATTGCACCCTGCTGTGTCTGTCTGCTTCCTACCTTTCCGGCACTGCTAAACATCCCTATGCCAACCACTTCTACACTGCCCTGGGACTACAGCTTCACCAGTGGGGAGCTTTTACATCTTTGCTGCACTTACCATCTGTCCCAGCGGATCTGCATGCAGCGTCGGCTTAACACCTCCCTTGCCGAGCACCACAGGTGGCGTCACGAATAATCCATCTAATTACATTCTACCCGGGACATTTCCATATTACTTCGGTGCCCAGGGCCACGGTCCGGGTCACTGCTGCTGTGACACATCCCACTGATACCGGCCCGGTACCGAGTACCCCACAGCCCTGGGAGGGCGACCCACTGTGATTCATTAGAAGTGTGGCAGAGAGCATTCACTGTGCAGGGCAGAAGCGGGGCAGGGGGAGGGCGGAAGTGAGGCACTTAACACACACTGAGAAAAGTGCAATGCTCACTGCTCAGTCTGGCCCTGCCGTGCCGGTCCTCCAGCGGCCCTGTACAGCTGCTTAGGGCACCGGCCCGGGGGGCATATGCCCTCCTGCCACCCGGCCCAGCCCGCCCCTGGCAGCAGGTTCCCCGATGGACACTTTAGGAGCCTGTTCTGCAGCCAGGAACAGGAAGGCAGGAGAGCTCAGAGCGGGAAAAGCGTGCAGGCTTTTCTCAGAGCAGCGCAAACATCAGACAGGGGAGGACGCTGACGCAGGCTGGGAGATAACTCTAGTACAGCCGCCAGAGTCAGAGAGACAGCGGACAAAGACTGCAGACCGTGAGTACGTGAAGCCTGGGACTGCAGTGTCAGGAAGGTTGCACACTATCCCTGTGATAAGATGCTGTCCCGCAGAGAGACTGTGTTCTGTGACAAGAAGCTCCCCCGCAGAGAGACTGTGTTCTGTGACAAGACGCTTCCCTGCAAACAGGCTGCATTCAGTAACGGAGCTGTGACCTGTTTAGAGAGATTGAGCAACGTACAAGGTCCCAGTGACTTATGTGTTAATGCAGAGCCCCTTATTCCGGTGAGAAAGCACCGCTGCAGAATAAAAGAGAATGACTTGGAGCAAAGGGGATATCGTCATTCTCATACCTCTCTGGCTCCCGCAGTAACCCCTCGTACCCCGGTTGCACATCCTTAAAGGCCCAGGATACAGAGTACTAAGGACTGCAAGCGCCACTGGTGATTCGGCGCCAAGGTTGGAGAAGAGTGACCCCTTCAATCAAGACCCCTGCAGACTGATAAGTTTCACCATAGGAAAATAACTCTTATAACTGTTGAATACTGTTTATGCTTTTTTGGCTGTTTGCTAAATCCGTTCACTTTATATTCATCTCTATACTGTTAACTTAACCAGTATTATTCCCTGTAAATAAACCTCCACTTTAACTGTTGGTCCGTCTGCTCCGTGGTGACATACCCATTCCTGCACGTTATTACACACAGATTTTTTAGAGAAAATAAAGCTGATCATCGAATCGTGGGCTAAACTAGAAAAGATGTTCTGCAGCAGCTGACATGTACAATATAACATATTAACACATTGTGCCCAGGACCACACCAGTCCATTCCCTCTGCCCAGCCATTGACTTCTCCTGCCCAGAGTCTGAGACAAGTAATCTTGATTCACAGGCAGATAAGGCAAATTGTGTCTACCCTTCATATCAATTCCTACTCACCTTATTTTGACATTGAGGAGATTCTAAAAAGAGATGTGACAAGGGAAGTGCAGGACATTTTATCCGATGTTCATCCATTTACATAGAGCATACATAAAGCATGCCTACAAACAACACCAAACCGGTGCATTAATCATGAGTAGGGCATAGGACACTTTCATCAATTCCCAAAAAGCTCCCCTTCCAGATTAAATTCAGCCACAGAGCCCCAAATAAGTTCAGCTTTCAAACATTAAAATTATTACAGACCCAGACTAGATCCCAGAAGTAACAAAGACCCCAGACCAGACCCCTAAACAAACACACTTCATACCAGTCACCCCCATATAAATATAGAGTAGATCCAGAATACATACAGGTACATGCACCCGAACAAACCATCAGACTCCTGTTCACCAATTTGCTGTCACCACATTTTGCATGCCCTACAATGGGAAGATATCCAGGTTTGCGTGCGGCCACGTCTCCACAGATGTATATGAAGAATGCCGTGGGTGGAAATTGAGAGAAGGAGGTTAAATACAGGTAAGGATCCCAGAGGTGAAAAGTATAACCTTTCCTGCGAAGGGTAATGTTACACGTAGTGACCACAGAAGAATAAAACTGTAGTGGATGGGTGGAAACCATGTGTACGGAGCTGCTGTAGACAATGAGAGGCAGAGACCTGGCTATGAGGCCCACAGTGTACTCACCAACTTCTCTGTTGGTCACTTCAAACCTTAATTAATACCTATAATACATATAATTAAATTATAAGAGATTATCTTCCTGATTAGAGATGAGCAAACCTTTCAAGGTTTGGTTTGGTTCAATTCGGCAAACGTTTCAGACAGTATAAAAGGTCTCTGACACAAGTTCTACTACAGGCAACCCACCAGATGGAGACCCAACTTGGAGTCTCCACATCTCTAAAAATAATTATCACACACCACTAAAGTGACATCAATTTACACAGAAATTTGGATAGGACGAGACAGTGTTTGTTCAGTTGAGCTTTCATTAACATTGAGGACGGGGTCACACTAACCGACGCAAAATACGGTCCGTAGTTTACAGGCGTAATACGGATGAATGACCCCTAAATAGTGCTCCGTATGTCATCCGTAAGCAAGGTGTGGGCGTGTATTTTGCACATGTAAGCATCCGTATGTAATCCGTATGCCATCCGTATGCTGAGATTTTCTCGCCGGCTTACAAAATGGACATATAATGGAGCCCTATGACAGGTTTTATAACACAAACGAAAGAATAGATATAGACACATAGAATACATATATATATATATACATGTCATTGAGACACATATATATATATTTATATTTCACAGAGTTCTTCATAGCAGAATAGCCGCTAATTCAATTGTTGGCTTCTATCAAATCATTCCCCAACCCGACATGAAATGACACATGGTTTACATACAGTAAACCATTTCATTTCATGTTTTTTTTTGTATGTCTTTCATTAGTAATTAGATGAGGGTTGATGTTTAAAATTAGGGAGGTGTAGGTGTTAATTTAAGGGGTTAATTTGTTGTTAAAAAATGTGTGGGCTCCCGCGGTAATTTGTCAATGCGGGAACCCACACACTTTTTTACAACGAATTAACCCCTTAAATTAACACCTGCACCTCCCAAATTTTAAACATCAACCCTCATCTAATTACTAATGAAAGACACACAAAAGAAAACATGAAATGAAATGGTTTACTGTATGTAAACCATGTGTCATTTCATGTCGGGTTGGGGAATGATTTGACAAAAGCCGGAAATTGACTTAGCGGCTATTCTGCTATGAAGAACTCTGTGAAATATAAATATATATATATGTGTCTCAATGACTTGTATATATATATATATATGTGTATTCTATGTGTCTATATCTATTCTTTCGCTTGTGTTATAAAACCTGTCAGTGTGAGTTTACTGTATCACGCACTGAATTGCCGGCTTTTCTAAAGGACACCGGGTGCGTATTTCTCACAAGTCACACATCTGGTCCGTGTGTAATGCGTATTTTTAGCGCACCCATAGACTTGCATTGGCGTACTACGGGCTTAATACGCTGACAATTGCAGCATGCTGCGATTGGCACGGACCATAGAATACAGTCGAGAAATATACGGCTGTTGGGAGCTGCCCCATAGAGAATCATTGGTCCGTGTGTAATGTGCGCTTTTAACGCCTCTCACTCGTCCGTATTCCTCTCTAGTGTGACCCCGGCCTAACTCTAGTACACGTCGAACACCGAGCCTATTCCCCCTTCCACCACGACCACGCTTTTTCTCACTCATGTTGTATATACCCTTCATCTCCTGTAACCTGCTGATTCACAACCTTAGGGTGCCGTCACACTAAATGATGCACCAGCGATCTCGACAACGATACGACCTTGTCAGGATCGCTGGTGCCTCGCTACATGATCGCTGGTGAGCTGCCAAACAGGCAGACTCACCAGCCATCAGGACTAGCGAGGACGCTGGTATCCAAGGTAAATATCAGGTAACTAAGCGCGCGTCACTTAGTTACCCGCTGTGTACGTTGGATTCCAGCTCTTAGCGAGAGCACGCAGGTAGCCAAGGTACACAGGGGGTAACTAAGCGACGCGTGTGCTTAGTTACCCGATATTTACCTTGGATACCAGCTCCCAGCATCTGCTTGCAGCGCTGGGAGCTCGCTGATCGTTGGTCTCCCCGTGCTGGCCAGCGAGAGACCAATGATCACAAAATAGCCCAGGACACTCCTGCACGATCAGTAATACCAGGTGGGGGGGGGCGGTCGCTGATGCATGTCACAGACAGCGAGATCGCTGTGACGGGGCCTTTAGGCACAGACCTGTCAGTCACCTGTCACTAAATGAACAATCGCTAATTCTTTTCTTAGATAGTGTGCCTGAACAAGACCCTTATACCTATTGATTTTTAAGAGGAATTGTGTCCTCCTGATTCCTCACTGCAACACAGTTTGATCCCAAACTATTTGGATTAGCAAATTCAGCCTCTTGGCTGAACCCGTATATTAGGCCTAACAATTTATTTTTAAGTGGAAATGTGTCCTCCTGATTCTCACTGCAGCTATCTGACAAGTTCACTTTCATCATCATCATCATCAGCAGCAGCAGCACTAGCAGGAGCTGTGACACTGAGAAAATGGTGATAGCAAGACAAGATGTCCGTTTTTTATATGGACACAGACATGTGACTACAGCAACCAATCACAGAAGACCTTGCGTCATGACGATGTGAATGGTTTCTGTGCCCTGATTGGCTGCTGGAATGTACACACATTAAGTTATTAAAAAAAAAAATTGCACTCCGCAGCCCCTCTGACCGAGACAAACGTCCTCCCCACATGAAACATGTCCCCCCGCTCGTCATAGCCTAGAAAAAGTGAAAACAAAAGCATTAGTGGGACATTTACCAAACTGTGACCGAATTTCGCAGACTTTGAGGAAAAATGCTCGGGAAACCGAACACGAATCCAAATGTGCTACGTTCACGGCGAATTTGAGATTGGCGAACGCTTTCCAAATAAGTTCACTCATCTCTAGTGATCACCCTAGGAAATTACTAAACAGGGAATCATGGTGGATCTACATATCAAATACAAGAAGGCCACATGGCATGAGCAATAGACGAGATCTCATCTATCATTATCAGTGACTTTTGCGTTTTTTCCTCATGTGTATTTCTCACAAATTTCCAATTCAATTTGTTTTTAAATGTCTTTACTATTTTATATTATTATTATTTATTATTATTATCGCGCTATTTATTCCATGGCACTTTACATGTGAATATATATGTTTATATGGTTTTTATGGCTTTTTCTGATTGGATTGGTTCGACCATGTGGTCCCATCAGGATATTACACATAACATTGAGCAATTTGTCTTTTACATGTGCAATGATTAAAGACACACAATCTGAAAATGCCTTTGCGACGTTATAATTCCCTCCGGGGTTGTGACCTGTTTGTCATATACAGGGTGGGCCATTTATAACGTTGGATCCAAAATGCTTGATTTCAAAATGGCCGCCATGGTCACCACCCATCTTGAAAAGTTTTCCCCCTCCCATATACTAATGTGCCACAAACAGGAAGTTGATATCATCAACCATTCCCATTTTATTTAGGTGAATCCATTTAAATGGCCCACCCAGGTGTATCCAAATAAATGGCACACCCTGTATTTTTATACTTACCTAATAAATTTGATGCTTTTGAGAAGATCCTGACTAGAGAGGAGCGAGCTTGTTTTTCAGCCCCCTTTTTTGGCTGAAAAAGACCCCTTCGGCTTATACATGAGTCATGGTCCCTGCAATAAAAAAATGACATACTCACCTCTCGTCGCTGGGGGCCAGGTGCTGATGTCCTGAGCAGGCGGGGACACCGGTGCACTATGGGGGCCAGGTGCCGGTGTTGCCACTTGCTCAGGCCCCCGGCACTGGCTATATTCACCTGTCCCCGTTCCACCGCTGCGCGCTGCTCTGTCATCTGAGTCCTCTGGCTGTGACGTTCATGTCAGAGGGCGCGATGACGTGGTTAGTGCGCTCCCTAAGCCTGAACCGTCACTAACAGAGGACCTGGAAGACAGAGTGGTGCGCAGCGGTGGAACACGGACAGGTGAATATAGCCAGTGCTGGGGCCCTGAGCAAGCGGTGACATCGGCACCTTGACCCCAGCGACAAGAGGTATGTCATTTTTTTTTCTAATCGCAACAGCAGCAGCATATGGGGCATATTGTATTATGGAGCACATTATGGGGCCACTATTAACCTTTGTGCATCATTATATGGGGTGTATTTTTCTATGGAGCATCTTATGGGGCCACTATTAACCTTTGTGCATCATTATATAGGGTGTATTTTTCTATGGAGCATCTTATGGGGCCACAAGTAACCTTTGTGCAGCATTATATGGGGCATATTTTCTGTGGAGCATCTTATGGGGCCAACATTATTCTTTGTGCAGCATTATATGGGGCATATTTTAATGTGGAGCATCTTATGGGGCCAACATCAACCTTTATGGAGCATTATATGAGGCATATTTTGTACAGATCATCTTATGGGGCCCATCATCAACCTTTATGGAGCATCTTATGGGGACCATCATAAACTGTATGGAGCATTATATAGAGCTTCTGATTCAATATGGATATTCAAAAACATTTAACCTACTGATGTCTCAATTAATTTTACTTTTATTGGTATCTATTTTTATTTTTTAAACTTACCAGAAGCTGCTGCATATCCCACCCTTGGTTTATACTAGAGTCAATACGTTTTCCCAGTTTTTTGTGGCAAAGTTAGGGGCCTCAGCTTATACTCGGGTCGGATTATACTCGAGTATATACTTTACTTCTTATAAAAGCTATAAATTTTACTGAACTTATTTAAATATTATAATAATCACATAAAGATAACTTTAGAAAGACAGTAACACCAGTATCAGGACAATATTGAAGATACAAAATATGTGACAGCAGAAAAAGGCAATTAGCAGTAAATGATAGTACAGAGAATGCATATATGTTTTTATATGCCAGAACAGTCCAATATACAGTAAATCACAGGGGACTGCAGAAAGTTAACTTCCATGGGGAGAACCATCAGAAACACTTTAAATTCATCCTATGTGAGGTCCAAGGCATCTGAATACATCATTTGTTGTTAAAAAAACTAATGTACAATTGTACCTGAATTCAAAGATAGATGCCAAGAAGATTCACATATTTAAGATAAAAGTGGATACATGTTTCTGCCGAGTCACAGCACTATACCCTGAGCAGATGCTGCTAAGGGAACACATAGTAAAGGTACTATTAAATGCATTATTGCTCACCCATAAAGTGCAAAAATTGCCTCTATGTTTGGGTGAAAATATTATTTCTTTGTGCTAATACTGTGATACTTAAACTAGGTCACATTTCAGTATTTAAATATTTAGTGCTACTAGTTTTTCTCTAGCCAGGAGTCCACATTTCTGAATCTAATTGTTTGTACACATAGCATGCTCCAGAAAGCAGGCTACATTTCAGTATATAAATCCTTTGTGGTCATTTTTGCATGAGAAAGGGTCCGGGACAGAGCTTGGAACAGCATTTCTAGCTTAAACATTGATCCGTAACAGGAGGATGAGTGACAGGTGTAAGCCTGCTGGTCTAAAAGCCCTGCCAAAATCAGGCAAGACACATGAAGGAGATTCAACTGGAAGTCCAAACATTTCCAAAATTTAGGGGCAGACATCACAAAACTGTCATAATTATTTTTATTTATTTATTTTACTCACATATTTAACGCCATTAATTCCACAGGGCTTTACAGACATTATCAATTTCCACAGAGTAGAAAGAGGTTAATGGGGCTCTGACACGCCTTCCACTACAGGCAGATGGAGACCCAGCTTGGAGTCTCCACATTTCATAAAGTTGTTGGTAACATCAGCAGCAGTAGCAACAGCAGGCACAGAAGCCATGACAAAGGTATGACAGACTGCAATAACGGAAGATCAATGTAGCACATTAAAAATTACACCATTGCCTTGTCTGCCCAGTCTGCGACTGGGGTTTAATGGAGATAAGTGACTTGTTCATCTTGATGAAAGTTATCTGTCTACACTTTCAGGGAGCAGCCAGATGCGCTTATCCATCAGGATACCACGAGCAGCACAGAAGACACATTCTTAGAGAACGCTGGCTGCCTGGCCTGACATATCTCCAAGCAGGGCAGGCGAGCACATTTAAGAGGGGTCTGGGTTCAGAACCAGAGCATTGAGTGGAATTGCGTTAACTTCCATACCAATGATCCCTTTAAGAGAGACTGGGGTCAGAACCAGAGCGCTGAGTGGATTTGCCCTGACTTACATACCAATGATCCCTTTAATAGAATCCTGGTGTCAGAACCACAGAGCTAAGTGGAACGGTCCAAACTTCCATACCGGGGATCCCTTTAAGAGAGGCCTGGGGTCATAACCAAAGTGCTGGATGGATTTGCCCTGATTTCCATACCAATGATCCCTTTAATAGAATCCTGAGGTCAGAATCAGAGCGCTGAGGGATTTGCCCTATCTTCCATACCTGAGATCCCTTTAAGACAGGCCTGGGGTCAGTACCAAAGCGCAGAGTGGATTTGCCCTAACTTACTTCCAATGATCCCTTTAAGAGACCCTGGTGTCAGAACCACAGTGCTGACTGGAACAGTCCTAACTTCCATACCGAGGATCCCTTTAAGAGAGGCCTGGGGTCAAAACCAAAGCGCTGGATGGATTTGCCTTGACTCCCATACCGGAGATCCCTTTCAGTGGGAAGATGTGCCTATGGGATGGAGGATGTGTGATGGGTATATGGGTATGGAAGGGGGGGATTCATTTCTGTCATGTGCTCTCTGCTCCTTTCTGGGGGGTAGACAATGGCTGGGAGCTTATGTTCCTGGGGATGCTAGATTTCTCCCACCCAGTCACTGTCTGCTGAGGTGTTGTCTGAATTTCCTTTTAGTATGTCTTTGGAGTGTAGGAGGAAACCGGTGTACAGAAGGACACCCACACAAACACGGAGAGAACATACAAACTCCTTGCAGATGATGTCCCTTGTGAGCTTTGAACCCAGGATCCCAGTACTGCAAGGCTGCAGTGCTAACAAAAAGTCCACCATGCTGCCTCTGCCATTTACACTGCTACTAATGTTTTTGCGTTGGTGACTTGACATTCCCGGGGTTGGAAGTTTGTAACTGCGATGTACACTGTGTGCTTCACTGCTGTCTTTGGAAAAAACAGCCTTAACATTGTCTACAAGCGTCTTTTGATAGTCCAGCATGCATACTTCTCTATCGAGGGGGTGACGTATGTGGCAAAATTTACTCTTGTACCGTGGATCTATAAGAGTGGCAACCCAGTAGACAGCACTATTCTTAATCCTAACAATATTCAGGTCCCTGCTTATTTGGCAAGCTATAGCGCTTACCGAATAAGCTTCAGAGGGAACCCGAATACATGGAACGCGCCGGCTTATCAGCTGTTTGGCTCCGCAGCTGCATGTGTCACGGCTGTGTCACTGTCACAACACATGCATGGAGAGCCTGCGTGTTGGACTACAGCTTGCCGAATAAGCAGGGACTCGAACAAATTTGCTCAACTCTATCCAGGGGTCATTCATCTGTGCCCAGTCCGCAAGTGTGATTTGCTGCACATTCGTACAGCATTTTGCCAGACTATACAAAATGTCATACTTTACCAGGAGTTGTCGCTGCTGCAACAGTCGCTGCAACATGTGCAGAGTGGAATTACACCAAGTCAGCACAGCACATATCAATCGGTTACACAGTAACCCGAAAGACCTCTGTAGCGATGCAAGTCAATGAAACACGGGGTGTTCATGCCATAAATGAGCACACAGCAATTGTGCTTTCTGCAGCAGCACATCCAGGCTGGGACAGTGGTGTAGAAATTGCTCTACCACCAGGTTGAGGAAGTGAGCTATGAAAGACACGTGCTTGAGGTTGTCCCGGGATAGATCCGCCATCAGGTTCGCACCATTATCGCACATGGCCTTCCCTGACTCCAGGTACAGTGGAGGCGGCCATTATTCAAAATTGGCATGGATAGCTATCCATAATGCTTGAGTTGTGTGACTGCGATCTCCAATGCATATTAATTGAAACACTGTCTGATTACGATTTTCCCTGGCTGCGCAGTACAGAGGTGGGGGGATTCTCTCTGCACTGTTGGAAAGATTGTCTCTTTTTGGAGCGGTTGAAGGCACAGGTGGAGGCCCTACATGAGGTGAAGGAGGCAGATGCAGCGGTGGAAGTGTTAGATGTAGAGGCTTGTGCCACAAGCCTTGGGGATTTCAAGATTTGCTATCCAATCATACCATGGTGTCTAGTATTTTAGATCACTATTCTTTGGTGTGTAGTGGTTTAGTTCTCCATCCTCTGGTATGTAGTGGTTTAGTGCTCCAAAACTAGGTGTTTAGTTCTTAAACCACTGTTGTCTAGTAGTCTTATAGTCTAGTCCATCTTATGGTGTCTAATGGTTTAGTTCTCCATGCTCAATCGTCTTGAAAGCCTTGAGGAGTCTTGCTTGCTTGTCCAGGTGTCAGTGTTAAAATGCACCATCAGATAGATTTTTTCAAAGATTGGGTGATGTTGTATGCGACATGCTGGTGTAGTGCAGGCACATCTTACATATAGACGTAATGGTGACTGGGCAACTGGTACTGGGGTACTGCTACGGCCATCAGCTTTCAGAAGCCGTCTGTATCCACCAGGCAGAAAGGCTGCATTTCCGTGGACAACAGCTTGTCTTGGCCAACCAATTTGTCAATGATTTCATCCCATTATCACACAGATCACAGGTCGGGAGTCATACAGAACTACCTTCTGTGATCTTTGGAGCAAACAGCTCTCAGCTGGACCCTATCTTCCAAACAATTACATGATTGGGCAATGATCAACCGAGGAGGCCGCAGGCTGTTCCCAATAATTTTTTATCAGAAATCTAACAGATAGCGTTTGTCATATGCATCTCCAGATTACAATGCATGGAATATGTGTATATAACACTGTACTATCACTGCTAACTCCACAATACTCCACTACTCGCTGTCACCATCAATCCTTTTTTTAATTAGCACAGGAAAATTGGATGACATTCTTCTTTGAAGGTCCACACCATCAGACTTTTCCATGCCCTCTCCCTCAGAGTAATGGTCATACACCGTCCCCCAAGCTCACCCACCCAATTGCTTGACCACTTTTCTGCCTGGCTGCTGCACTTCATGTTCTCAGAATTTCCAACTCTTAACCTGGGAGACTTCAACATCCCCATAAACAACCCCACCTCCCAAATGCATCCCAGCTTTCATCTCTAACCACTTCTCTTGGCCTCTCACAACTTTCAACCCCTGAGACACTCCAAGACCGTAACACCCTTGATCTGATCTTTGTCTGGCTCTGTTCAATCTCCTACCTAGATAACTGATCTCTTCGCTTCTCTACACCAAGAAATTAGGACTAACCACAGCTTACACAGTTTTAGGCACTCCCTAAATAGATATCTATTTAGGGCGGCCTATTGTGGTGCCCTGTGTCTTTGCCACCACAAAATGGTTAAATATGTACTGTTTTGTATGTGTTTTGTGAGCAATGGGAGTTATGCTTTCTCTGCTAGAGACCACAACACACAAACACATTTTACCTCACTCCCTCACTTGTCTAAAGCTTAGAGCTTTGCAGACATGCCCTAACTTAGAGGGGGAGGAGTCGAGTTGTTGTTCTTTTTGAAGAAGACGGTGGAGAGAAAATGGAGAACGCTCCTGGAAGCCATGACATGCGCTCCCTCCAGGAGTAAAGCTAAGAAGCATCAGGGTGTCAGTCACTAGACCATCCATGCTTTTAGAGCAGGGTGGTAAGCGGAGAGACTGTGTGGGTTTATACAACCAACAGCAGAGTGTTTTCCCCCAGGAACTGTACCGAACTAGGATCAGTGAATGATTGTGCAAGAAGCAACTCGAGCTTCACACAGGATCCAAGCTGCAAGTTGCCAGAGGAGGAAAACACAGTGAGTAGTGGCTATACTGGAAGTTCCAAACTCTGGGAAGCCTTGGTCCCAGAAGGGATTAGAATAGCAGGAGGCACACAGCAGAGAGAAGGATAACTCCCATTTTGCAAAGCAGACTGTACATCTGGTGAGAGTTGTAATATCTCCTCTGAACTGCACTTGAACTACAGTAAATGATAAAGTGACTTTCCTTGTCTCCTGCCTTATTACTCTGTGCCTTCTACTTCCATCACAATCCCTGGGGGTCAGCCCTGGTTGGAGGGGGTTAAACATCTGCACTGCCATCACCATCTACCACCCCAGGGATCATCTGCAGTACCGGCTGTCCTACAGTCGAACACTCCAACTGGCGTCATAAATCACTACATAAACTTTATCCCTAATCAATACTGCCCTTTTACATGACCGCCTGGGGCCACGGATCAGTTCACTGCCACTGTGACATATCCCTTTAAGACGACCGGCCCGGTACCGAGTATCCCACGGCCTCTGGGGCACGTCACTATCACGTTCCCTAATCAAAGTCCTTTTGATATAGTCTATTCTCTACTTCTCTGAACATAATTTGCCATCAAACTCTACAGCATCTAAAAGCACTACAAATATTGGCTGGTGACCACCTCAGGCAGCCTTTATCTACCCCACTCATTTCCTCGAGACGGCTGGACCATCATTATAAATAAGCAACTGTACTTTGTGTCAATCCCACCTCATTGTAGATTTTAAGCTCAGTAAGATCATCAATACTTTTGCTTTATTTATTGAATTATTTACTTTTGTAATTTATGACTGTTTTATATGAACTGCTGACTTGTAGAGCTCTACGGAATTTATTTATTTTTTATAAATAAAGATTATTATTATTAGTAGATTGAAGATGGTGAAGATCAGGATCTTAGCTTTGTCATGTGTAGGAGGAAACAGTCTTTTAAGTGACCACAACTGCACGAACAAAGGCTGGCTGCTGTGCTATCAAAGGGTAGAGTAGGGTGAACATGACCAACTGCTGGACTGTGAGTGAGGTGCAGGCGGGGATGTTATCATGGATTGAGCAAGATGTGATGTGCTTGGTGTCTGAGATCGGTCAAAAACAGCAGGCATGTTCACTTTCATAACAGCTGATGAGCTGTCACTCACCATGACTGTAGTGTGTAAACAAATATGGATTTGAATGTGCCAGTTAGTACATGTAATAGTCAATTTATTGGATTTTTTGCCTCCTCTCATTCATTTTTTGAAAAGTTGTCAGATAACGAGAGTTGGATCATTCTTTGCAGTCTCAAAAAAGGGCAAAGCTAGCTAACCCTTGCCGCCTCAGCGAACTGCAGATTTACGACTGTTGCTGGCCACAGCCAGAGTTGTGGCTGAGGTTGCAGTGCTTTTTGTGGTTGCATCACTCAGTGTCTGTGTGGAAAGTCGCAATGTAACCTACTCGTCTTACTCCTCCTCCACCTCCTCTGATGAGCTACTCAGCTGCATGCCTCTGGGTTCACACCAAGTGGGATCTACAACCTCATCGTCATTCTTTCTGTTCTCCCACTCTTCGCCCTGAGAATCAACCTCCTCCTCTTTTTGTGCTGACAGCACAGTACAGTGCGCCTGTGTCTCTGGTATCTGAGTTTCATCAGGATCACCTCCACCCCTGAGGGTTAACTTCTAGTGATGAGGGTCTGGATTCTGTTCGTACCCTACTTTGTCTGGCCCCGGATCCAGCTGAAAAAAAAAATGGGAATTGGAGCAAATGCTTTCCTCCTCTTGAGTCTGTGAATCTTTGGATCAGACCTCTGATGTCCATGGAATAGAATATGCAAATAACTGCAGATTTGCCAATCTATGGTTCCCCACAGTCAGCTGGGCGGTTGGAGAGTTGTGACGCGGTATGAAACAAGGGTAATTGAACTGCACCTTCTGAGGACTGCACTGTTTGTGATGTTAATGTGGTGCCCCTGAGGATGCAGTCGCCACAGAGGTACTGCACCTCAGCCAGAGGTGTGGTACTCCGCTCTCGGGTAAGGAGGGGGCACTACCCGGGACTCACACACTAGCACCCAACACTAGACCTCTTCAGGCCAGGGAGGAGCTGGGTAGAGGGTGTGGGTGGAGGAAGTAGAAAAGGGGAGGAGTCACAGTTAGTGACAGGTGGGCGAGAGAAGTGAGTTGGTGTGAGGGAGGAGAGAGGAGCTCGTGCCAGGACTAGAGAGGAGAAACAGGAATATGAAGGAGTCGGAGAGGTGCTCCAGAGTGAGGAGAAGGGATCCTATGGGCCAGGTTAGTGAAGTGTCCACCCTTGGTGCCCCAATCAACGCCGACCGTAGTTGGGTGGAGGGACCAGGTCGCAGTAGGGGACCGGCCCCAGACTAGTGGAGATACTGCAAGACCCAGCTAACATACCGGAGTCTGTAGTGACTGAATGTGCGACAGCCTTATCCACACACATATTCGCTGAAAAGGCAGCCATATAGGATCAAGGGGACCAAGAGGACGGTGCCCGACAGGATCTGAGGCTGCTGGCTTGGGACACTGTGTGTGAGGCACAGGGCAGGAGAGGCGGGAGCCAGCGCTGGGAGAGACGACCATAGATGGAGCAAAAGAAGAGGGTCCTGATAAAATGTGCCCCAAATTACCCAAGAGCTGGCTGGACCACCGACCGGGAGGACACAGCACGCCGGCTGGGGATTGTAACCTGAAAGACCATGAGTAAAAGTGTGAAGACTGCACCCCGCTGTGTCCTCAGATTTATTTACTGCGTCATCTGCCCCGCACCACAACCATTTCCATCACCAGTGGATCTGAATCGCACCATTGGCCCTCTTCTTATTGCCGAACACCACCACGGGTGGCGTCAAAAGCTTTCCCATATTTATTTAATTGCAACGCCCAGGGTCACGGACCGGGTCACTACTGCTGAGTACCCCTGGCCCTAGCAGGTGCTGCATTAAGATGGAGTAAGAGGAGGAGAGGCCACTTGATGCAGAGCTTGCGATACACTGGAGTACATGCACTTTCTGGCCCTCATTCCTGTCTCAAAAACCTAAACAGATATTCAGTACTTTCAATTCTCTCCTCCATCGCTGAGCTCCACCTCCCTCACCACTCATCTCAGCTGAAGACTTTGCCTCATTCTTCACGCAGAAGATTGACAACATAAGGCAAAGCTTTTGCCGAAAGTCCCCAAAGGCCCTTCCTCATAAATACTCAACTTTCCTCCTCCAAAATCAACTTCTCCACTATTACGGAAAATCAGTTTTACTCTTTTCTCTACAAATCACGTCTCGCCACATGTGAACTTGACCCAATCCCATCCCACCTCGTTTCAAACCTTACCATAGTCTTCATCCCAACCCTAACCCACCTCTTAAACCTGTCACCAACAACTGTTGTCTTCCTCTCATTCTTCAAACATACCTTGCTCACACCCATCCTCAAAAAACCCTCCCTCGACTCATCCCTTACGTATAGCTATTGGCCCATATTACTTCTCCCCTATGCCTCAGAAATACTGGAATATCACGTCCATTTGAACTGACCTCCCACCTCTCCTCCTGCTCCCTCTTTGACCACTTACAATCAGGCTTCCGACCACACTATTTCATTGAAACTGCCCTGACTAAAGTCAATAACGACCTACTAACCGTCAAATTCAAGCAACACTACTTTGTCCTCCTCCTCCTGGACCTGTCATCTGCCTTTAACAGACCAGACCACTCACACACCACCTCCTCATCTTGCCCCCCATCTGTCGGTGTCCCCCAGTTCTAGGACCCTTGCTCTTCTCCGTCTAGAACTTTAGACTTTAACGGGAGATAGTGGACAATATTCTGCGCTGCTGACAGAATGGAGACGTATATCCCAGTATGGTACAGTAAGGGGGTGGTTTATTTCAGCTCATTTCGAAGTACCGTATATACTCGTATATAAGCCGACCCGTGTATAAGCCGACACCCCCCCTAATTTTGCCACAAAAACCTGAGAAAACTTATTGACTCATGTATAAGCCGAGGGTAGTGCTGCACAAGGGTTAATGGTGGTCCAAAAATATGCTCCATAGATAAATACCCCCATAAAATGCTGAAAAAAGGGTTAATAGTGGCCCAACAAGATGCTCCAAGGATAAATACCCCCATATATTGCTGCACAAGGGTTAATGTTGTCCCAAGTAGATGCTCCATACATAAATACCCTCATATGCTGCACAAGGGTTCATGGTGGCCCTAGTAGAAGTTCCATACATAAATCCCCTTCATATGATGCACAGGGGTTAATGGTGGCCCAAGTAGAAGCTCCATACATAAAGAACCCCCATATGCTGCACAGGGGTTAATAGTGGCTGAAGTAGATGCTCCATATATAAACACCCCCCATATGCTGCACAAGGGTTAATAGTGGCCCAAGTAGATGCACCATATATAAACACCCCCCATATGCTGCACAAGGGTTAATAGTGGCCCAAGTAGATGCTCCATATATAAACACCCCCATATGCTGCACAAGGGTTAATAGTGGCCCAAGTAGATGCTCCATATATAAACACCCCCATATGCTGCACAAGGGTTAATAGTGGCCCAAGTAGATGCTCCATATATAAACACCACCCATGTGCTGCACAAGGGTTAATAGTGGCCCAAGTAGATGCTCTATATATAAACACCCCCCATATGCTGCACATGGGTTAATAGTGGCCCAAGTAGATGCTCCATATATAAACACCCCCCATATGCTGCACAAGGGTTAATAGTGGCCCAAGTAGATGCTCCATATATAAACACCCCCATATGCTGCACAAGGGTTAATAGTGGCCCAAGTAGATGCTCCATATATAAACACCACCCATGTGCTGCTGCTGCTGCCGCTGCTGCTATAAAAAAAAAGGCATACTCACCTCTCCGTCGCTGGGGGCCAGGTGCCGGTGTAGCCGCTGGCTCAGGCCCCCGGCACTGGCTATATTTACCTTTCCCGGTTCCATCTCTGCCGGGTCCTGTGCAGTGACGTTAGCAGAGGGCGCACACTGACTACGTCATCGCAGCCTCCGCTAATGTCACAGCCAGAGGACCGGGGAGACAGCAATGGAACGGGGAGCGGTAAGTATTGCTCTGCTCCCTGTCCTACTCACTGCTCTCCTGGCACCCGGTCTCTTCAGTCCCTGCTTCCAGCATGATGTCGGCGTCCCAGGCTGTTCCTGCATTCAGCGGTCACATGGTACCACTCATTAAATATGCGCATATTCATGAGTAATAAGCGGTACCATGTGACCGCTGAATGCAGGAACAGCTGGGACACTGAGATTATGGGGGAAGCAGGGGGGCTGCAGAGACCATGCCAGGAGGGGAGAGTATGGTCTCTGACACCCCCCACTCCCCCTCCCCTGCCGACCCCCCTATATGACTCGTGTATAAGCCGAGAGGGAGACTTTCAGCCCAAAAAAATGGGCTGAAAATCTCGGCTTATACATGAGTATATACGGTAAATAACTTCTTCTTCAGGAAAAACCACATGTGGAATATTGTCCACTAACTATCGTTACAGTCTGATGTCTGATGGTCACTTGCAGACCCGTGGATCCACTGCGGCTGATTTGCTTTATTATATGCGTCTTTAAAAAATTGAACAGGTGAGTTTAATCTGACTGCTAAACCAACAGTTTTTCTCGGCTAAGACCCGATTTCCGCTGATTTCTCCTACAGTTTCTTGGCTATCCTTCTAGAACTTTGACATGGGACAGCTCATGGAGTCTCATGGCTTTCACTATCACTTCGAAGCTGATGACACACAGATTTACTTCTCTGGACCTGACATCACCTCCTTACTAACCAGAATCCCACAATGTCTGTCCACTATTTCATATTTCTTCTCTGCCAGACATCTAAAACTTAACATGGAAAAAAACAAATTCCACCATCTAATGAAACCCCCCCAACTGACCTATCCTTCAAAATCAATGGCTGCCCACTGTTCCCAATCCTGCAAGCTTCATTCTCATCTCTCGTTCAAATTGGAGATTCTAGCCCTTTCCATTTCCTGGCGACAACTCAAAAATATCTCCCAGATCTGGACATTCCTCAAACATGAATCTGCAAAAACACTAGTGCATGCCCTCATCCTTTCCAGACTCTCCTACTGCAACCTCCTACTCTATGACCTTCCTTCTATCACTCTCGGACCCATCAAATGTATTCTAAACTCTGCTGCAAGACTAATCCACCTGTCACCCCGCTATTCCCCGGCTTCTTCCTTCTGTCAATCCCTGAACTGGCTCCCTGTTGTCATAAAACTCCTGATCAAAACCCTAACTTTGGCATACAAAGCCATCCAAAACTTGTCTTCTCCATACATCTGTAACCTAGTTTGCGGATACTTACCTGCATGCAACCTCCGATCATCACAAGATCTCCTTGTCTACTGCCCTTTTATCTCCTCTTCCCACAATCACATACTAGATTTCTCCCGTAGCTCATTTCTACTCTGGAACTGTGTACCCCAACATATCATACTCTCGCCTTCCATGGGAACCTTCAAAAGGAACCTGAAGAACCACCTCTTCCAACAAAGCCTACAACCTACAATAACCATCACTCCACAATAATGCTGTAAAAGCCATTCTACCCTCACCTATTGTATCCTCACCCATCCCTTGTAGACTGTGATCTCTCACAGGTCGGGTCCTCTCTCCTCCAGTTACATTCGGCGACTTGTATTGTTTAAGATTATTGTCCTTGTTTTCATTATGTAGACCCCTTTTCACCTGTGAACTGCCATGGAATAAATGGTGCTATAACAATAAACAATAATAATACCACTGTGCGACTGCCAAAAAGAGGGAGTCGAGCAGACTGAACAGCAACAGAGGTTTTCAAAAAACTGCACAATTATACTATTTCTACTCTGGGGAAATTGATGACACTTTAGTGGTGTGTGGCAATAATTTGGGGAAATGTTTCTTCCCCAACTTGGGTTTCCTTCATGTGTGTTGCCTGTAGCAGTAGAGTTACCAGACCGGCAGGCCTACACTTACTGTCAGTCAGCTGACTGTGTTATGTCCTAAAAAGCTTATAACAATAGTAGTCGACAAAGCTGATATTTGTGCCACTTGAGTATAGCTGAGCAGAGAAACAGTTTGAGCTGTTGCATAAGGTATCAGGGCTCCAAGCACAGTAGGCCTACACCGGTCACTCGCCCACCTCATCTTACTTTAAACGTAAATTAAAAACTTTAAATGTTGGCCCAGACCCTGACAATGCATGCTTGGCCCATGGCTGACTGCTGTGCCATTATCAAATTTCTACTGTGGGTAAATTGATGCCACTTTTCCTGTTGCCTGACCCTAATTTTTTGGAAATGTTTGGCCCCCAAGTTGGGTGTCTTTCATGTGTGTTACCTGAATTTGGCAGGCTCCCAGCACAGCAGGCCTAACCTTGTTCCTCACCCACCTCTTAATTTCAACTTATCTTCAAAGCTGTAAATGTTAGGCCAGACCCTGTCTCATGTATGGCCCATGCCTGACTGGTGCACCATTAGACATTTTTCCACTATTCCTGGTGTCTGCTCCTAATTTTGGTAAATGTTTGGACTCCAAGTTGGGTCTCCTTCATGTGTGTTGCCTGAATTTGGCAGACCTCTCAGAGCAGAAGCCCTACACCTGTCACTCATGCACCTGTTACTGATCAATGTTTCAGCTAGAAATGCTGCTCCAGGCCTTGTCCCATGTTTCCTTGATGCGCAATTAGTAATTTGTACTTTGGATCAATTGATGCCACTTTTCCTGGTGTCAGCCCATAATTTGAGCGGTTTTGGCAGCTTTTTGGCCCCCCTGAAGGTTTTGTCTATGCGTTTGGTTTTGCCTCCCATTAAATTCAAACAGGGTTCAGATATGTTCGACAAACCAAACTGATTGACGAACTGCTCGGCAAACATCTTACTGTTCGCCGAATCCGAACTGAATCTTGAAAGATTCGCTAATCTCTAATACTGATGGTGGAATATTTCCTTTCTTCTGTCACAAATTTTTAGGGGCTTCATAGCAAAAGGTGTGAATACATATGCACATGCCACATTTTTAGTTATTTGATCCAAAAATGTAATTTATGCCTATATTTTTCTCACTTCACCAACATAGACTATTTAGTGCTGATGCATCACACATAAACCGGATTACAAAAATACTTCAACACAGGTTGTAATGTAACAAAATTGTTAGAAAGCCAAGGGGGTGAGTACTTTTGCAAGTCACTGTGCATATCTGTACAGTTGTGCTCAAAAAGTTTACATACTCCAACTGAATTTTTGCTTTCTTGGCCTTTTTTTCAGAGAATATGAATAACACCCAAACTTTTTCTCCACTCATTTTGATCTCATCACTCCAAATTACCTTGTTCCAGAAGTTTTGAGGCTTGTCTCTGTGCAGTTTCGCGTATTGTAGGTGAGATACTTTGTGGCATTTGCGCAGTAATAGCTTTATTCTGGCGACTCGACCATGCAGCCCATTTTCCTTCAAATGCCTCCTTATTGTGCATCTTGAAACAGCCACACCACTACTTCTCAGAGAGTTCAGTATATCAGCTGATGTTATTTGTGGGTTTTTCTTTGTATCCCGAACACTTTACCTGGCATTTGTCACAGGTGACAGGTGAGGATGTTTCCTTTAGTAGCCATTCAAACCCATTTGTGGCAAATTCTGTGCATGTTATCAGGCAAAAATCACCAGGGTATGTGAACTTATGATCAGGGTCATTCGGATGTTTTGGGTTGTCATTAGGATTTAAAAAGAGAAAACACAGTAGTTTGACAATAAATGACTTCACCCAACTACTAACCATGAGTGGAGAAAAAGTTTTGGTGTTATCATACATATTCTCTGAAAAAAGACCAAGAAAGCAAAAATTCTGCCGGGGTATGTAAACTTTTGAGCACAACTATATATATGTTGGGCATCAGGTTCCTGCCACTGTACAGCTGGAATCCAGAGATTTGCAAACGGCAGTCTCCCATTCCCCTTTGGCCGCAATGGAACCTGCTCAACAGACTCGACGGTCCTGGTGCTCTGCCCAGACCAGCAGTGTAGGATTGGTTGCTGCTGTCACCTCTGGTTCAGGTTTGACAATGCAGCCTGGCCAGCAGCAAAAGACTCCAGAATCTAAGTCCCTCCGTCGCTCCACTGAGCATGCTCATGGGACGTTTCCCCATTGGGGATCGGAAGTCACATGCTCAGGTCCTTCTCCAGCTCTGATTTGTCCATCAGGGGGATCTGGAAGGTTCCGGAAGGTCTCGGCTATAAAAGACTCGCATGGCCGCTCGGTCATGTGCAAATATAGACTCTTGTTATTATGTGTGTGAGTTAAGATGGATGCATGAGACTGGTGACTGACTTATTATGATCCCCCCTCCCTTGGATATTACGAATGTGGTTAGGGAATTAGTGGTCAGAGTAAGCGCCAGCAGTGGCTTTGTCTATGTGCCATTGAGCACCCCGCTCTCCACACGAGCGTTAGCGTCACAGTGCCATTCAGCACAAGGCACCTTTACACCGCACTAGCAGCTGCATTCCTTATAGTGGCACCGTGTGCAAGTTAAGCGCTTTCCCCAGCTCTGGAGGTTAGTGGCGTCCGCTGAGGCGGTGCAGTGCACACCTGATGCAATTAATATTCAGCATTGCTGTTCCTGACAACGCAATTGCGGTGTCGAGCACTCGTGGGTCTAGAAGGACTCTTTCCAGCGTCTCAGGGGCCGAGTCCTGTGACCATACACTAGTGCTCCTATAGCCGAGCTCTGTGAGCACAAACAGGCTCCATCGTTTATGTTCAGCGGTAGTGCGGCTCTGTGAAGCAACAGAGTCCGCCCCTGTATACAGCGGGTGACGTTACCCCGCATGTGTTTCTCCAGAAAACCGCCACATAGCATCTGCCATTAATGAGCAGCAGTTTACCACCCCTGCACGGTGGACCCCGGGCTGCGAACGCACCTTATTACCATCTTTATTATTTGGTGTGTTCCGCCAGCCCTAACATTATACTAGCGCCAGGGTCTGGCTAGTAATGATGAACAGCGACTGTTGCAGTACATCCGGCAGCTGCAGGGCAGGTTGGCGGCTCTCGAGCGTTCAGCCTCAGCTGCGGATGTTACTGCGGTCGCTGTTCAGGCAGCCACAGAGGCGTGATGATCATGTGGTGCAGAGTGTCTCACGGTTCTTGGACACTCTGAAGCATGTCTTCCTGGGACCACGAGTCACCCATGACACTGCGCTCCGGCTGCTGGCATTGTCACAGGGCTCGTCCATGGTCAGTCACTTTGCTATCCAGTTCCGGACGCTGGCCTCGGAGTTAGAGTGGCCAGATAAGGTCCTCATTCAGGCATTCTGGAGAGGTTTGGCTGGCCATGTGAATGACGCTCTGGCCACCAGGGAGATTCCCGCTACACTGGAGGAGCTTATCACCATCTCCACCCGTATAGACCTTCGCTTTGCCGAGCGAAGGTTGGAGCGGTCACAGTGTAGGCAGAGGTTTAGGTTGGCACCCAGTTTTGCTAAATCTCTGGAATCTTCCGATCAGGCGTCCGAGCATCAGGGGGCTTCCTGTTGTGAGTTCATTTTCCCCTTCACCATTGAGGTCTGATGAACTCCCTCTTCTGGTGAAGGAAGGTAGTGAGGCTGATTACAAAGCACCTGAGCAGAATGATAATGACTGGGTGACTGGAATTGCTGACTGGATATAAGGCAGCCGACGCCCTTCTGCCTTGCGGGTGATTACTCTGAGGGATTCTTGGAGACCAGTCTGATTCCTGCTCCTCAAAAGCTAAGTTTTCTGCTCTACTTTTTGCATTTGTGTTTTGGTTTTGTTTTGCCTTGTTTTTCTGGATTTCTGCCTTTCCCTGCTGGGTGAGCTGAATTCCTTTTTGCTCTGTCTTCAGAAAATACCTGAGTACTGATATAGTCTTTTTGAAGCCTAGCGTCTTCAGGGCTTTTTTCCCTATCAGTCTGTTGGCTCTTGTTTTTGAGAGGGTTTTGGCGGATTGCAGACAGCAGCTTTTCTATTCTGTCCTATTTAGTTAGCTTGGGCCCCATCATTTGCTCAGCCTATCTTTCTATCTGTGTGAGTGTTTTTTCATCTTGCTTCACTGTCATTATATGTTGGGGGCTGCCTATTGCTTTGGGGTCTGCTCTGGGGCAGTTTAGATTTCCCTTTCTGTCTTTAGGCTATGTAGTTCTCCAGCTGTCATCGAGGGGTCTAGGGCACCGTAGGAACCCCCCACGGCTACTGCTAGTTGTTGTTGTTAGGTTCAGGGGTCTGCAATCCGATAGCTGCCAACTTCTCTAGTTTTCTGGACTTAGCTAGTATTTCTGCTTTTGCCTCCTACGGTGACTCATTCATAACAGCTTCCCGTGAGGGATCCAGGCCCCGTCCGCTCGAGCTCCTGTGATCTGTCATGCTTGCCGGCAGTCCGGTCACTTTGCCAACCTGGTGCCCACAGCGGCTGGGAAGACGCTCATCCCTAGTGGCCGTAGGAGGTGGCTCACTAGAATCCACAGTTTTTCCTTCAAGTTGTCCTTTAAGGGGACACTTGGGTTTGGTTCTTCCACTCTGGCGGTGGAGGTTTGCATGGATTCCGGAGCGGAGGGCAATTTTATGTCATCTGCCTTCGCTCAACGGCACACGATACCACTGCTTATGATGTCCAAGCCAGTCACCGTCAGAGTAGTGAACGGCATGACTCTGCCTTCACAGATTTCCCACCAAACAGCTCCACTGATACTCTCGGTGTCTCCATCTCATCAGGAGATGATATCCCTCCTCGTTATGCCCGAGGGTATCGACCAGGTCCTTCTAGGGGTTCCCTGGTTGCGGTATCACTCTCGCCATATAGAGTGGTCCTCGGGGAGAATTCTTGGTTGGAGTAAGTCATGTGAGGGTAGATGTCTGAGGGAGTGCGTCCAGGTTGCCTCCACCGAGGTCCCCGCAGATCTTTCCTCACTCGCTAAACAGTATCGACAGTATGCGGACGTGTTCTCCAGAAAGGCAGTGGAGACCATTCCACCGCATCACCCCTATGACTGTCCTATTGACCTCTTGCCTGGTGCTGTGCCTCCCCGAGGTCGAGTCTATCCCCTATCTCTCCCGGAGACAGAGGCCATGTCTCAATACATCAGGGAGAATTTGGCAAGAGGATTCATTAGGAAGTCAGTGTCACCAGCGGGGGCGGGATTCTTCTTCGTCCAGAAGAAGAGTGGGGAACTACGTCCTTGCATCGATTACAGGGGTCTTAGCGCCATCACCGTTAAGAATAAGTATCCTCTGCCCCTGATAGCGGAGCTGTTTAATAGGCTATGGGGAGCAAGAGTGTTTACCAAGCTTGATCTGCGGGGGGCTTACAACCTGATTCGCATCCGTGATGGGGACGAATGGAAGACGGCATTCAACACCAGAGATGGGCACTACAAATACCTGGTGAAGACTTTGGGCTCTGTAATGCCCTGGCCATCTTCCAAGACTTTGTGAACGATATCTTCAAGGATATGCTTACCACCACGGTAGTGGTCTATCTGGGTGATATCCTCATCTACTCTCCAGATATTGACTCCCACCGGAGAGATGTTTGCAAAGTTTTCAACCTCCTGCGGGCAAACTCCCTCTATGCCAAGTTGGAGAAGTGTGTGTTTGAGCAGGAGTCCTTGCCTTTCCTGGGCTATATCATCTCCGCCCAGGATTTGTCCACCCAGGATTTGGCCATGGATCCTGCCAAGCTACAGGCGGTGATGGATTGGCAGGAACTCCATTCTCTCAAAGCGGTGCAGCGCTTTATGGGGTTCATAAATTACTATCGCCAATTCATCCCCCACTTCTCGACTTTGGTAGCGCCCTTGGTAGCCCTCACCAAGAAGGGTGCAAATCCCAAGTTGTGGTCGGAACCTGCCTCCAAGGCCTTCTCCTCCATTAAGTCCCATTTCGCTATCGCTCCCATTCTGCATCGCCCCAATGTAGATAAGCCCTTCATTCTGTAAGTGGATGCCTCCTCTGTCGGTGCTGGAGTGGTCCTGTTTCAGAAGGACACGCAAGGTCGGAAGCACCCATGCTTCTTTTTCTCCAAGACCTTCACACCGGTGGAGAGGAATTATTCAAATTATTCCATCGGGGACAGGGAGTTGCTAGCGATGAAGTTGTCCTTCTCGGAGTGGAGACACCTCCTGGAGGGGACTCGCCACCCTTTCCAGGTGTTCACTGACCACAAGAACTTGGTGTACTTGCAAACAGCCCAGCAGCTAAATTCTCGCCAGGCCAGATGGTCCTTGTTCTTCTACCGGTTCCACTTCACCCTCCATTTTCTCTCCGGGGAGAAGAACGTCCGGTGTTATGATGAGTCACCGAAGGAGGAAAAAACAAAATACCAGCTAAGTCCAGAAAAACCACAGAGGTTGGCAGCTATCGGATTGCAGACCCCTGAACCTATCCACAACATCTAGCAGTAGCCGTGGGGGGTTCCTACGGTGCCCTAGACCCCTCGATCACAGCTGGAGAGCTACATAGCCTAAAGACAGAAAGGGGAAAAACTTAACTGCCCCAGAGCAGACCCCAAAGCACTAGGCAGCCCCCAACATATGATGACGTGAAGCAAGATGAAAGCACTAACACAGATAGAAAGATAGGTTGAGCAAATGATGGGGCCCAAGCTAACTACATAGGACAGGATAGGAAAGCTGCTGTCTGCCATCCGCAAAAACCCTATCAAAATGAGCCAACCGACTGATAGGAAAAACAGGCCCTGAAGTCGCTAGGCTTCAAAAGACTATATCAGCACTCAGGCATATTCTGAAGACAGAGCAAAAGATCAACATATCAGAGACAAAAATGGAATTCAGCTCACCCCCGGCCGGGGATGGCAGAACTCCCAAAAAACAAGGCAAAACAAAAACAAAACTGAAGAGTACAAAGCAGAGCAGAAAAACTTAGCTTTGAGACGCAGGAATCAGACTGGTCTCCAAGAATCCAGCAGGAAAATCACCAGCCAGGAAGAAGGGCGTCGGCAGCCTTATATCCAGTCCTCAATTGCAGCCTCCCAGTTATCATCTAGCTGCCCAGATGTTTGGTAATCAGTCTCACTACCTTCCTTCACCAGAGGAGGGAGTTCATCAGACCTCAATAGTGAAGGGAAAAATGAACTCACAACAGTCCAGGCCGATGCTCTCTCCCGCTCCGTGGTGTCATCGGAGGAAGAGGAGGAGGAGCCTCGGCTGATCGTCTCATTCGAGAGCCTGAGGACTGTGGCTCCGGTCGCCATTGAGTCAGTACCTCCAGGCAAGACATTTGTCCCTGCCCGTCTGCGACCGGAGGTCCTCTCTTGGGCTCAATCGTCCAGGGTGGGTGGACATTTCGCTACAAAACGGACCTCTGAGCTTCTGGCGAGGACGTACTGGTGGCCGCATATGGCCCGTGACGTCAGGGATTATATTCAGGCATGCGTCTCTTGCGCCCAGAATAGGTCCTCTCGGCAGCGGCCCGCTGGGCTACTTTATCCCCTGCCGGTAGCGGACAGGCCCTGGGAGAAGGTTGCTATGGACTTTGGGGTGAGGCTACCCAAGTCCAGTGGCAGCTCTGTCATTTGGGTTGTCATGGACCATTTCTCCAAGATGGTGCACCTGGTACCTCTCTCCCGGTTACCTTCTGCACGGGGCCTGGCAGCATTGTTCATTAAGCACGTTTTCCACCTGCACAGCATGTTGGACAAGATTGTCAGCGACCGCGGTCCTCAGTTTGCGTCTCAGTTCTGGAGAGCGCTCCGTTCGCTGCTCAGCATTGAGCTAAATCTCTCCTCGGCCTATCATCCTGAGACGAACGGATTGGTAGAGAGAGACAATCAGACCCTGGTCACATATCTACGACATTTTGTCTCGGCCACGCAGGACAACTGGGCATCCTTGCTGCCGTGGGCGGAGTTCGCTTTGAACAACGCTGTGGCCGAATCCACCGGTCAGACCCCATTCCTCCTAAATTACAGCCAGCATCCACGCATCCCTGTGCCCATGCCCGTGTCATCCACCGACTCTAGGGTGGCAGACTGGGTGGTGGAGGCACGTGACATTTAGGATCGCACTCAGGATGCTATCCGAGCTTCCAAGGAGAGAATGAGGACCTCTGCTGATGCACACCGGCGCCCTGCTCTGACCTTTACCCCTGGCGACTTAGTGTGGCTCTCCGCCCCAAACATCAGGCTGCGGGTTGAGTCCGCTAAGTTCGCACCGCGCTACATTGGCCCCTTCAAGGTCCTTGAGCAGATCAGCCCTGTGGTCTACTGTCTGGCCCTTCCGCCACACTTGGCTATCTCTGATACATTCCACGTGTCCCTCCTTAAGCCTGTTCACATGTCCCGGTTCTCCAAGTCATCTGCCGGGACATCAGACCTGTCTTCAGACGAGTTTGAGGTCAATGCCATCGTGGAATGCAAGGTGATGTGGGGCAAAAAGTTTTATTTGGTGAATTGGAAGGATCATGGTCCAGAGACTCGGACCTGGGAGCCAGTGGAGAACATCCACGCTCCGTTCCTCATTGCGGCGCTTGAGCGTAGCGAGGCTCAGAGGGGAGGGGGCGTAATGTTAGGCATCGGGTTCCTGCCACTGCACAGCAGGAATCCAGAGCCTTGCACTCGGCGGTCTCTCATTCTCCTCTCGGCTATAAAAGACTCGCATAGCCACTCGGTCATGCACTAGTATAGACTCTTGTTATTATGTGTGTGAGATAAGATGGATACATGAGACTGGTGACTGACTTTTTATGATTCCCCTCCCTTGGATATTACGAATGTGGTTAGGGAATTAGTAGTCAGAGTAAGCGCCAGCAGTGGCTTTGCCTATGTGCCACTGAGCACCCCGCTCTCCACACAAGCGTTAGTGTCACAGTGCCATTCAGCACAAGGCACCTTTGCACCGCACTAGCAGCCGCGTTCCTTATAGCGGCGCCGTGCGCAAGTTAAGCGCTTTCCCCCACTCTGGAGGTTAGTGGCGTCCGCTGAGGCAGTGCAGTGCACACCTGGTGCAATTAATATTCAGCATTGCTGTTCTTGACTCTGCAGTTGCGGTGTCGAGCACTCGTGGGTTTAGAAGGACTCTTCCCAGCGTCTCAGGGGCCGAGTCCTGTGACCATACACTAGTGCTCCTATAGCCGAGCTCTGTAAGCACAAAAAGGCTCCAGTGTTTATGTTCAGCGGTAGTCCGGCTCTGTGAAGCAACAGAGTCCTCCCCTGTACACACCGGGCGACATTAACCTACATGTGTTTCTCCAGTATACTGCCATATAGCATCCGCCATTACTGAGCAGCAGTTTACCACCCCTGCACGATGCACCCCGGGCTGCAAACGCACCTTATTACCATCCTTATTACTTGGTGCGTTCCGCCATGTACTGTATCTCCACACACACATATGCCCTGACAATGGTGTCACAGTATCAGAATTCTATAGAGTGACGATGTCACAAAGGTAAAGATGTAGGAAGAGTTGATAAAAGGCCGACACACGAACATTCTAACTGAGGGTTTTAGAGTTTGTGAGTTTGGATTTAGTTTTGCGTTTCTGTTGAGCAAAATGCCTAAAAATAAGCGCTTTATTATGGAATCTGATACAGAGAACAGCGGCAGAAGTCACCAGGTGAGTGATGACTCTTGTATTCATCATTTGTGGGTTTTTGTAAGTCACTTTTGTGTTTCTTTTTTACTTGCCGCATTTGATTACTTACTTTTATTTGCCACATTCATCAACATGAATTTTTCCCAAAGTAAAAAAAGGACTGGTCTTTTTTTTCCCTGCGTTTAGCTATTTTTGCTCCTTTTTTTACACAGAAAAGTCAAATGTTTTCCAAAATGTCGCAAAAATTTAGCTTTGACCTTAAAAACTATGACAGTATGAATCACTCTGTGGTAATACTGGAGATCATTTGGGGCAAATCTTGCATCTTTTTGAAAAATTGCAAATAATGAACCAGGCAAAAATATCTGAAAACCCCAAATCCCTACACCAGTAGTAAGCAAAAAAAAGGGTGAGCTCATATAAAATAGTCTTCAAATATGGTGAATTTGCTGAAAAAAAAAAAGGCTCAAAGCTCCAAAAAAACATACACACATGTAGGAATTTCTAAGGGTATGTGCACACGTAGTGAAATCTGCTGCGTTGTACAGTACCTTTATTTTCAATTTTAAAAAAAACGCAGTGCACATGCTGTGGATTTTTCCACGCGGTTTTGCTGCGGTTTACAATCCGCAGCATGTCAATTGTTTGGTGCAGAAACGCTGCAGTTTTACACCTCATCCATTATGAGGTGTAAAACCGCAGGGCAAAACCGCAGGCCAAACCGCAGATAGGATTTACCTGCGGTTTTCTCTCCAAAAGCCGCACACCCAAAAAAACTACGTGTGCACATAGCCTAAAAATTGAAAGCAAAAATCATTATATATTTTATTTTTTTCTTCCCAGTCACCGGTCAATGGAAAACGCTGCAGAGTTTCTGCATCCGACATACAGGACGGCAGCAGTGATGAGAACTTCCATCAGGTGAGCCCTCATTTCTCTACAGCGCGGTCTGTAGCTTTGGGTTTCAATAAGGAATGGACGCCGCATTCTGAGATAATGCCGCCATATCGCGGTGGCTTATATCTCACTGTTTGTGTTTCTTGATTTCAGTCTCATCCACTTATTCCGAGGTCTCCGAGGAGCCTTGGAGATGAAGATGGCGGCTCTGGTTCCCACCTGCTAAATACGGAGTCAGGTATGTGACAAAGCGTCTGGAAGGATCATAAACTCCTTCCTGTAAAATAAGAAATTAGACTTTTGATTAATAAAACTAAACGACACAGAAGTAAATGATTATATTTGTTCTTTTCTCCAGAGTCCACATCTCACCAATCCAACTTTGTGTAGGAAGAGACAGCGAGGTAATGTATTCCTATATATCCGTATTATCTGTGTCATATTCATGTTATCTGGTCACTAGGTGGCGCGGTTATTGGTATATTCTCAGATAAGGCGTCAGCTGTGTGTCTGCAGGTCGTGTACGACCATAGTATATATCTTTGATGTTTTCTTATCAGGAAACAGGAGCGTCCCATCAATAACTGTTTCCTGAGAGATCTGTCTTCTCCCACATCCAAATACGTCACCAACTTTCATAAGAACAAACAGAAGTTGATACGACGCTTGTATAAGTTTTTTAACCGGACCGTCTTTGAGAACCAGGTATTCAGTTATAATACACACCCAGAATAGGGCGATACGGGGATGAAGGGTTAGAGCTAGGATTAGAATATCCAGCGTATACAGTATATACGTTTATATTCTGTAGGTATAGGGTGATATGGGGGATAGTGACTGGAGGGTTAGAGCTAGGGTAAGTCTATCCAGTGTATATAGTATATACCTCTATATTTTGTATTTTCTCCTTCTTTCCTCTGTAGCTTCCTGCAGATTTGGATATCAGCTGGAATAAAAGACTGCGTAAAATAGCCGGGCGCACCGGCTTCATGCTGGTTAATGGGCAGCGCTATGCCATCATCCAGTTATCAGATAAAGTCTGCGATTCTGCAGGTAGGCTTCACATCGGGCACAATTTATGGGTTTGCTGCGGTGACATCTTCCGTACATCTTTACTCCTGATTGTAATAAAATGCTGCTTTGTCCTCAGATCGAGTACGAGACACAATTATCCATGAGATGTGTCATGTTGCCTGCTGGCTCATCAATGGTAATGGAGACTGTAGCCATCACCAGCTATGGATGCAGTATTGCGAGAAGGTGGCACAGATCCACCCTGACCTCCCGCCCATTACCGTACTCCACAGTTGGGAGTGCCACTATCCAGTGCTATACCAGTGCTCAGGGTGCCAGGGCAGGTAAGATATGACGCACATTAACCATGGACAGAGCCTGATACTGGATGGGCGGATATTCCTGTATTTTTATGTGAGTTTTAGTTGCTTTACGATTCTGCACTCAGACGTGGAGGAGCTCTGTCATTGATGTTGGATGTGTTTGTACCTTTCGGATCAGTCTTCTATATAAGCCTTTTCTCTCACCATAGAGTCGGACGATGGACGAATTCTCTAAACACTGAGAAGTACGTGTGCAGCCACTGTGACGGCAAATTTTTTCTTGTAACCCCAACCTGAGGAGATCTATTAGCCATAAGATCGGCCGGACAAGATGGCAGCACATGGACAACGTCATCCATCTCAGTCATCCACCTCAACAGCGTCTTCTCACCATCTCGCGGGCAGCACTGGAGTCTGCAGCACCCGGGTGTTGGAAGCAAATCCGACCATGGACTTCTGCATGGAGTTTGCATGTTCTCCCCGTGTCTGCGTGGATTTCCTCCAGGTTCTCCGGTTTTCACCCACATTCCAAAGACATACAGATAGGTGAAATTTGGACTTACTTCCAAATTGTCCTTAAAATAAATGATCCCAGTACATCACCGAAAAACATGTTGGTGCTATGTCATTAACTGGGAATAAATCCACATAAAAAATGTATTTTTGTTATGTTTCTTGGTGTCATTTATTCAGTGTACAGATCTTTTTAGAGAAAATGAAGTTGCTCGCTGAATCATGGGCTAAACTAGAAGAGTCAAAGAGGTTCTGCAGCAGCTGACGTGTTCATTATAACATAGTAATTAGAGGCCAAACTGCTGGTGCTATGTCTGAAAATAGGAAATTAGAACTTCAGATCAATCAATCACTATTGCCCAGGACCAGACCAGTCCATTCCCTCTGCCCAGCCATTGACTTCTCCTGCCCAGAGTCTGAGACAAGTAATTTTGATTCACAGGCAGATAAGGCAAATTGTGTCTACACTTCATATCAATTCCTACTCACCTTATTTTCATATTGAAGAGATTCTAAAAAGAGATCTGACAAGGGAAGTGCAGAACTTTTTATCCGATGTTCGTCCATTTACATAGAGCATACATAGAGCATGCCTACAAACACCACCAAGCCGGTGCACTAATCGTGAGTAGGGCATAGGACACTTTCATCAGACCAGACCCCAGACCAGACCCCTAATCAAACACACACTTAACACCAGTCACCCCCATATAAATATAGAGTAGATCCAGAATACATACAGGTACATGCACCCGAACAAACCATCAGACTCCTGTTCACCAATTTGCTGTCACCACATTTTGCATGCCCTACAATGGGAAGATATCCAGTTTTGCGTGCGGCCACGTCTCCACAGATGTATAAGAAGAATGCCGAGGGTGGAAATTGAGAAAAGGAGGTTAATATACAGGTAAGGATCCCAGAGGTGAAAAATATAGCCTTTCCTGTGAAGGGTAATGTTACACGTAGTGACCACAGAAGAATAAAACTGTAGTGGATGGGTGGAAACCATGTGTACGGAGCTGCTGTGGACAATGAGAGGCAGAGACCTGGGTATGAGGCCCACAGTGTACTCACCAATTTCTCTGTTGGTCACTTCAAACCTTAATTAATACCTATAATACATATAATTAAATTATAAGAGATTATCTTCCTGATTAGAGATGAGCAAACCTTTCAAGGTTTGGTTTGGTTCGATTTGGCAAACGTTTCAGACTGTATAAAAGGTCTCTGAGACAACTTCTACTACGGGCAACCCACCAGATGGAGATCCAACTTGAAGTCTCCACAACTCAAAAAATAATTAGCACACACCACTAAAGTGACATAAATTTCCACAGAAATTTGGATAGGACGAGACGGTGTTTGTTCAGTTGAGCTTTCATTAACATTAACACATTACCCAAGTATACGTCAAACACCAAGCCTATTCCCCCTTCCACCACGACCACACTTTTTCCCGCTCATCTTGTATATACCCTTCATCTCCTGTAACCTGCTGATTCACAACCTGCTGATACCAAATTGTTCTATTTTGATCTCATCTGACCACATGACCTTCTCCCATGTCTCTTCTGTATCATCCAGATGGTCATTGGCAAATTTAAAAGCGAGCCTGGACATGTGCTGGTGTGAGCAGGGGAACCTTACGTGCCCTGCAGGATTTTAATCCTTGACGGCGTAGTGCATTACTAATGGTAATGTTTGAGACTGTGGTCTCAGCTCTCTTCAGGTCATTGACCAGGTCCTCCCATGTAGTTTTGTGCTGATTCCTGACTATTCTCAGAATAATCCTTACCCCTTGATGTGAGATCCTGCATGGAGCCCCAGACCAAGGAAGACAGACAGTCATCTTGTGTTTCTTCCATTTTCTAATAATTGTGCCAACAGTTGTTGCCCTCTCATCAATCTATTTACCTATTGTCCGGCAGCCCATGCTAGCCTTGTGCAAGTGTACAATTTTGTCCCTGGTGTCTTAGACAGCTCTTTGATCTTGGCCATGGTGGAGAGGTTGCAGTGTGATTGATTGTGTGGACAGGCGTCTTTTATACAGGTATTGAGTTTAAACAGGTGCAATCAATGCAGGTAATGAGTGCAGAGTAGGAGGCTTCTTAACGAAAAACAAACAGGTTTATGACAGCCAGAATTTTTGCTGGTTGGTAGGTGATCAAATCTTTATTTAATACAAGAAAATGCAATTTAATTATTTAAAAATCATACAATGTGATTTTCTGGATTTTTATTTAAGACTCCATCTTTCACACTTGAAGTGTAACTATGATAAAAATTACAGACCTCTCCATTCTTTGTAGGTGGGAAAACATCCAAAATCGGCAGCGTTTCAAATACTTATTTTCCCCCACTGTATATGTATATGTCCACACACACACATATTCTCTGACTAATAGTCAGAGGTGATAAAAGGCCGGCTCACGAACATTCTGAGGGTTTTAGAGTTAGTGGAGTTTGGATTTTGTTTTGCGTTTCTGTTGAGCAAAATGCCTAAAAAATAAGCTCTTTATTATGGAATCTGATACAGAGAACAGCGGCAGCAGTGACCAGGTGAGTGATGATTCCTGTATTCATCATTTATAGGGTTCTTTTCAAGTCACTTTTCTGTTCCTTTTTTACCTGCGGCATTTGATGACTTACTTTTGTTTGCCACATTCATCAACATGTGGCACTCTTTTCATCAATTTTTCCAAAAGTAAAAAAAAATGGTCTTTTTTTCCCCCCTTAATTTAACTATTTTTGCCACGTTTTAACACAAAAAAGTCAACTTTTTCCAAAATGTCGCAAAAAATAAACTTTAACCTTTAAAACTATGACATTATGAATCACTCAGGGGTAAGACGAGAACATTTCAGATAAATCTTGCATTTTTTTGAAAAGTTACAAATAATGAACCAGGCAGAAATATCTGGAAACCCCAAATCCCGACACCAAAATTAAGCAAAAAAAAATGGGTGAACTCATGTAAAATAGTCTTCAAATATGGTGAATGTGATGCAAAAAAAGACTCAAAACACTAAAAAAAATTCTAGGAATGGATCAGGCCCTATGTGTTAAGCACTAGTAGCTTGGTAACTCTCCTCTGCTGTACCCCAGGTCCAGACCTTATACCCTACACAATATTACATACATTTTAAAATTGACTCTCGATAATAATAAGATATTATGGTTTCAAATTTCTAAAAATTGGAGGCAAAAATCATTATGTTTTTTATTTTTTTCTTCCCAGTCACTGGTCAATGGAAAACGTCGCAGAGTTTCTGCGTCCAACATACAGGACGGCAGCAGTGATGAGAACGTCCATCAGGTGAACGCTCCTTTCTCTACAGCGCGGTCTGTAGCTTTGGGTTTCAACAAGAAATGGACACCGCATTCTGAGATAATGCCGCCATATCGCGGCGTCTTAATTCTCAATGTTTGTGTTTCTTGATTTCAGTCTCATCCACTTATTCCGAGGTCTCCGAGGAGCCTTGGAGATGAAGATGGCGGCTCTGGTTCCCACCTGCTAAATACGGAGTCAGGTATGTGATAAATCGTCTGGAAGGATCATAAACTCCTTCCTGTAAAATAAGAAATTAGACTTTTGATTATTAAAACTGAACGACACAGAAGTAAATGATTATATTTTTTCTTTTCTCCAGAGCCCACATCTCACCAATCCAACTTTGTGCAGGAGGAGACAGCAAGGTAATGTATTCCTATATATCCCCATTATCGGGGTCATGTTCATGTTATCTGGTCACTAGGTGGCGCGGTTATTGGCATATTCTCAAATAAGGCGTCAGCTGTGTGTCTGCAGGTCGAGTACGACCATAGTATAATTTTTTGATGTTTTCTTACCAGGAGACAGGAGCGTCCCATCAATAACTGTTTCCTGAGAAATCAGTCTTCTGCCACATCCACAAACATCACCAACTTTCACAAGAACAAACAGAAGTTGATACGACGTTTGTATAAGTTTTTTAACCGGACCGTCTTTGAGAACCAGGTATTCAGTTATAATACACACCCCAAATAGGGCGATATGGAGATGAAGGGTTAGAGCTAGGGTTAAAGTATCCAGTGTATATAGAATATACCTCTATATTCTGTAGGTATAGGGCAGTGATGGCTAACCTTGGCACTCCAGCTGTAGTAAAACTACAACTCCCAGCATGCCCTTGCAACCTGCAGCAGTTGAGGCAGCAGTTGAGGAATGCTTGGAGTTGTAGTTCTCCAACAGCGGGAGTGCCAAGGTTCGCCATCATGGTATAGGGTGATATGGGGATAGTGATGGGAGAGTTAGAGCTGGGGTTACTGTATCCAGTGTATATAGTATATACCTCTATATTCTGTAGGTATAGGGTGATATGGGGGACAGTGACTGGAGGGTTAGAGCTAGGGTAAGTGTATCCAGTGTATGTAGTATATACCTCTATATTTTGTATTTTCTCCTTCTTTCCTCTGTATCTTCCTGTAGATTTGGACATCAGCTGGAATAAAAGACTGCGTAGCACAGCCGGCCGCACCGGCATGAAGCTGGTTAATGGGCAGCGCTACGCCATGATCCAGTTATCGGATAAAGTCTGCGATTCTGCAGGTAGGCTTCACATCGGGCACAATTTATGGGTTTGCTGCGGTGACATCTTCCGTACGTCTTTACTCATGATTTTAATTAAATGCTGCTTTTTCCTTAGATCGACTTAGAGACACCATTATCCATGAGATGTGTCATGCTGCCTGCTGGCTCATCGATGGTAATGGAGACTTTGGCCATCACCAGCTATGGATGCAGTATTGTGAGAAGGTGGCACAGATCCACCCTGACCTCCCGCCCATTACCGTAATCCACAGTTGGGAGCGCCACTACCCGGTGCTATACCAGTGCTCAGGGTGCCAGGGCAGGTAAGATATGACACATATTAACCATGGACAGAGCCTGACACTGGATGGGTGGATATTCCTGTATTTTTATGTGAACGTTTTAGTTGCTTTACGATTCTGCACTCAGACATGGAGGAGCTCTGTCATTGATGTTGGATGTGTTTGTACCTTTCGGATCAGTCTTTTATATAAGCCTTTTCTCTCTCCATAGAATCAGACGTTGGATGAATTCTCTAAACACTGAGGAGAACGTCTGCAGCCGCTGCTACAGCAAATTTTTTCTTGTAACCCCAACTTGAGGGGATCTATTAGCCATAAGATCGGCCGGACAAGATGGCAACACTTGGACAACGTCATCCATCTCAGTCTTCCACCATAACAGCGTCTTCTCACCATGTCGCGGGCAGCACGGTGACTCAGTGGTTAGCACTGGAGTCACCCGGGTGTTGGAAGTAAATCCAACCACGGACTTCTGCATGGAGTTTGTATGTTCTCCCCGTGTCTGCGTGGGTTTCCTCCGGGTTCTCCGGTTTCCTCCCACATTCCAAAGACATACTGATAGGTGAAATTCGGACATCCTTCCAAATTGTACTTAAAATAAATGATCCCAGTACATCACCGAAAAACATGTTGGTGCTATGTCATTAACTGGGAATAAATCCACATAAAAAATGTATTTTTTGTTATGTTTCTTGGTGTCAGTCATTCAGTGTACAGATCTTTTTAGAGAAAATAAAGCTGATCATCAAATCGTCGGCTAAACTAGAAGAGTCAAAGAGGTTCTGAAGCAGCTGACATGTACATTATAACACATTGTTTAGAGGCCAAAGTGCTGGTGCTATGTATGGAAATAGGAAATTAGAACTTCAGATCAATCAATCACTATTGCCCAGGACCAGACCAGTCCGATCCCTCTGCCCAGCCATTGACTTCTGCCCAGAGTCTGAGACAAGTAATTTTGATTCACAGGTAGTTAAGGCAAATTGTGTCTACCCTTCCTATCAATTCCTACTCACCTTATTTTGACATTAAGGAGATTCTAAAAGGAGATCTGACAAGGAAAGCGCAGAACTTTTTATCCTATGTTCGTCCATTTATATGGTGCATGTGGAGCATTAATCGTGAGTACGGCATAGGACATTTTTATTAATTTCCAAATAGCTTCTTTTCCAGGTTAAATTCAGGCCATAGAGCCCAAAATAAGTTCAGCTTTCAAACAACAAAATTATTAGTGACCCAGATTAGATTCAGGAATTAACAAAGACCCCAGCCCAGACCCCTTAACAATCACATACTGCACACAGTCACTCCCATATAAATATAGAGCAGATACAGAATACATACAGGTACATGCTCCAGAACAAAACAACCTGACTCCTATTAACCAATTTGCTGTCACCACATTTTCCATGCCCCACAATGGGAAGATGTCCACGTCTGCCTGTGGCCACTTCTCCACAGATGTATAGGAAGAATGCAGTGAACAGAAATTGGGAAGAGTTTAATATACAGGTAAGGATCCCAGAGGTGAAAATCATAGCCTTTCTTGTGAAGGGTAATTTCACACGTTGTGACCACAGAAGAATAAAACTGAAACAAATTCACCGGATCTGTAATGTCTTCCTGATCAGTAGGGTCCCAGGGGTCAGACGGATCAGAAAGGGGCTCTGAAATGCCATATTGTAATGGATCGGTGGCCATGCATGTGTATGGCCACTCCAGTCATAGTCTATAAGAATATTAGAGATAGCTGAAAGCTGTGTTTGGTTATCTCCAGCAGACCCATAGACAATGAACAGAGCAGAAGTGCACATGTACGGCCACCAATCTATCCTGACAGGACATTTCAGAGCCAATTCTCAGTGAACTCCTACCAATCAGTATATTATCCTTTTTTACTTTTGATTGGTCATGCTTTAACCCTGCCTTCGGTTCTCTCCAGAAGGGGAGAGAGGGGGTCCATATTGGTTGTTGCCAAGTCTCTTAGTCCCATTGGAACTTGTGTATTTAGGAGGTGTAAGTTCCTTTACTTTCTAGATAGTGGATGTGTGGCGCCCTGCATCTTTACAGCCACGAAAGGGTTATATATGTACTGTTTTGTATCTGTTTTGTGAGCAATGGGAGTTATGCTTCTCTGCTAAAGACAACAACACACACAATTTACCTCACTCCCTTACTTGTCTGAAGCTTAGAGCTTTGCAGACATACCCAAACTGGGAGGGGGAGGAGTCGAGAGTCGTCGTTTTCAGTGAAGAAGAAGGTGGAGAGAGAATAAAGAATGCTCCTGGAAGCCATGACATGCCCTTTCTCCAGGAGCAAAGCTAATAAGAATCAGGGAGTGAGGGGCTTCAGAGCAGGGTGGTAAGCTGAGAGACTTTGTGAGTTTATACAACCAACAATAGAGTGTTTTCCCCAGAAAGACTGCAGCAAACTAGGATCAGTGAAGGATTGTGCAAGAAGAAACTTGATCTGCACACAAGATCCAAGCTGCAAGTTGCCAGAGGAGGAAAACACAGTGAGTAAGCGTTGTACTAGAAGTTCTAAACTCCGGGAAGCCTTGGTCCCAAAGGGACTAGAATAGCAGGAAGCTTACACTGAGTCACAGCAGAATGAAGGATAACTCCCATTCTGCAGAGCAGACTGTAACCTGGTGAGAGTTGTAATATCTCCTCTGAACTGCACCTGAACTACAGTAAATGATAAAGTGACTTTCCTTGTCTCCTGCCTTATTACTCCGTGCCTTCTACTTCCATCACAATCTCTGGGGGTCAGCCCTGGTTGGAGGGGGTTAAACATCTGCACTGCCATCACCATCTACTCCCCCAGGGATCATCTGCAGTGCTGGATATACTACAGTCGAACACTCCAACTGGCATCACGAATCACTACATAATCTTTATCCCTAATTAATTCTCCCCTTTTACATGACCGCCTGGGGCAATGGATGGGGTCACTGCCACTGTGACACATCCCTTTAAGATGACCGGCCCAGTATTGAGTATCCCACGGCCTCTGGGGCGCGTCATTTTAGCGTCACAAACAGGATACCATGCGTGCCTAAAGTCCTACAGGAGCAACAACCTGCAGCAACTGAAGCGGTTAGTCGCACCCCTGCAAGGGTTAACTAGAGGGGGAAGATGTCTAATCCCGGTAGCGCTCAGGGTGCAGCAGTTGCAGCTCCCATAATGCATAAATAAAGCCAAATCTCCACATTCGTCGCATAAACATTTATATTGTGCAGACATTGTATCTTATTTCTAATCTCCTACTGCAGACCTGGGCAAAGTGCCGCCCACGGGCCACATCTGGCACTCTGGCTGTCTCAGTCCGGCCTGTGGACGAGACAGCTGTGGGACTGGAAACCTGAGGTCCGCCGGACGCACCGTGCCTGCCGCTCTCTGCCTCCCTAGGCGCAGAAAGCATTGGTGGAGGAGGGGCCTTCGGCCACTTCCTCCACCAATCAGCGTGTGAAACAGCTGACACGATGAGTCGATGACGTCATTTTTTCGCGTCAGCTGTGTACCACCGGAGAGTCAGCACAACGGTGGCAGGGAGAAGAGCAGAGCGCCAGGGAATGGGACCGAGATGAGTATGTGGTGTTTTTTTTCATGTGTATGAACATGGGGATTCTCTGGAAGAGAACATGGGGATTCTATGGGGGTGAACATGAGGATTCTATGGGGTGAACATGGGGATTCTATGGGGAGGTGAACATGGGGATTCTATGGGGGTGAACATGGGGATTCTATGGGGTGAACATGGGGATTCTATGGGGGTGAACATGGGGATTCTATGGAAGTAAACATTGGGATTCTATGGAGTAAATGGGGATTCTATGGGGGTAATCATGGAGATTCTATTGGGTGAACATGGGGATTCTATGCAGGTGATGTACAACACATGGGGATTCTATGGGGTGAACATGGGGATTCTATGGGGTGAACATGGGGATTCTATGAGGGTGAACATGGGGATTCTATGGAAGTAAACATTGGGATTCTATGGGGTAAATGGGGATTCTATGGGGGTGATCATGGGGATTCTATGGGGTAAACATGGGGGTTCTATGCGGGTGACGTACAGCACATGGGGATTCTATGGGGGTGAACATGGGGATTGTATGAGGTAAACATGGGGATTCTATGGGGTAAACATGGGGATTCTATGGGGTGAACATGAGGATTCTATGCTTATGACGTACAGCACATGGGGATTCTATGGAGGTGACAACATGCGGCACATGGGGATTCTATGGGGGTGACATGCAGCACATGAGGAGGCTATGGGAAGGCTGTATACTGTCATGCAGTACATGGGAAGGCTGTGTGAGGCTCATGCAGTTAATAGGGAGGCCGTCTGGGGCTCATGCAATATATGGGGAGGCTGCGGGGGCCTCATTCAGTATGTGGAGAGACTGTAGGGCTCATGCAGTATATGGGGGAGGCTGTGTGGGGCTCATGCTGTACATGGGGAGGCCGTCTGGGGCTCATGCTGTACATGGGGAGGCCGTCTGGGGCTCATGCAATATATTGGGAGGCTGTGTGGGGCTCATGCAGTATATGGGGAGGCTGTGTGGGGATCATGCAGTATATGGGGAGGCTGTGTGGGGCTCATGCAATATATGGGGAGGCTGGGGGGGCCTCATTCAGTATGTGGAGAGACTGTAGGGCTCATGCTGTATATAAGAAGGCTGTGTGGGGTCATGCAGTATATAATAAGGCTGTGTGGGGCTCATGCAGTATATGGGGGAGGCTGTTTGGGGCTCATGCAATATATGGGGAGGCTGTGTGGGGCTCATGCAATATATGGGGAGGCTGTGTGAGGCTCATGCTGTACATGGGGAGGCTATGTGAGGCTCATGCTGTATATAAGGGGCTGTGAGGGGGTTTAAAGATATATAGGGTGGTGTCAGCATACTTAATTCTGCTCAATATTAAGTAACATAAACATAGTAACATAGTTTTGAAGGCTGAAGGAAGACCTTATGGCCATCTAGTTCAGCCTATTTTTAGTGCAGCTGTTCTGCATTGTTGATCCTGGGGAAGGCAAAAAACCCACAGAGTAGAAGCCAATTTTCTCCATAGGGAAAAAAAATTCCTTCCCCTAAGCTGGGTCAACCATCTACCTATAATATTCTGTTATTCGTAACCTTCTATACTGTTACTCACAAGAAAAGCCTCCATTCCTATCTTAAATTCATTCAGTGAGTTGGCCATCACCACTTCCTCAGGAAGAGAATTCCAGAGCCTCGCTGCTCTTACCGTGAAGAACCCTCTTCTATGCTGGTGCAGAAATTGTCTTTCCTCCAAACGAAGAGAAAAAACACACCAGCACTGGAATATAATAAACCAATCTATTCTTAGTAACTATAATAATAATAATAATAACAATAAAAAATATATATACCACCAGTGTTAGTGAAATTAGTGATTGCACACTATTAAGGATAAAATACACCAACCAACCAATCAAAGGACCTCTTAACCATAAAAAACCAGACAGGGTGTATTTATTAGATTATATTTTATTTTATTTATACAGGTGGTTACATTAAAACCAATTAAAACCAAAAAGAGTGCACGTATAGGAACAGTTTCCACAAAATTGTAAAATGATGAGACCCAATTTATGTATAATTCAAATCTGCATACCCCACATGTTGTAAAATAACAATTTGAAAAGGATTGTAAAAAAGGTGCAAAAACTACATAAAAATCATTATAATACATAAAAAATAATTAACAAAAAAAGTGCAATGTGCAATGTGCAAAATTGTCACACAGTGAATCATATATTAAAAAAAAAAAAAAAAAATTTAAAAAGGAAAAAACACATGAACACATATGCTTTTAAACATCAATTGTGTGTATTCACAAAACTTCCATATATCCAAAGTAAAGTGCAAAGTGCCTGTGCAATAGAATCATGCACAATATATGAAACAACCAGTGCCACCTTTTCATTAGAAAATTACAACTCTTTACATATACAGAGGTATGCCATGAACAGATCCTTTACCTATACGGGTCACCACGTCCCTATCACACGCTCCCCGACGCGCGTTTCGGAATCCTTTCCTTCATCAGGGGGTGGCTACATAATGGATCCGGAGGGTTTTTTATATGTGGAGGCTTAATCACGCCAATCTGCTTATTGGCGCTGATTGTGATAGCGGTGCTCCGGTTGTGGGGGTGGCGCATGCGCAGTCCGGAGGTCCCACAATCCCAAGCGCCGGACCACGTGACCGGAACACACTGGCACTAAGCCCGGCGTTACCAAGGTCACGAGGACGCAGCAGATCAGGACGTGGGACACGGAGCTCGCATGCGCACCACCAGGAGCAGCGCATCAAATGTAATAGGGCAGAAATTCCACCATCAATCCATTATATTACATTATATCTCTCAATTGATAACAAGGTTACTATACATCGTACAAAAATATATAAATATATAGATTCCAATACATTATATGATAAAAAGAAATAATAATAATAATAATAATAATACAAAAATAAATAATTAATAAATATTATAAATCCATCAATAGACATATAGAAGTGTATATATATAATAATGCATATATAATAAAAATAAATAAAAAATAGAATATAATAAATATGAAAAATAATAAATAAAAAAGTAAATAATATTAAATAATGATAATATAATAAGTGAAAATATGAATATAATTATTAATGATTAAGAAATAAATAAAAAATAAAATATAAAAAGGATATAATGTATAATATATAATAATCCTAACCAATAGATAATAATTATATAATAATAATATATATATATATATAAAATAATTACACATTCAATATAATAATAAATAACTAATATACACACAATATAATAAAAAATAATAATAGATAATTACACAACCAAATAATTTATAAAAAAAGAACAACAATATTTTTTATATATATAAATCACATAATAAATAGTAAAAATTACACAATAAATTATATAGTCCAATAGTATCGGAAAAAATTGAGATATGAATATCCAACAGATAAAATCTTCATGACAGCTTCATAGTTCCACAAAGTATCCACCAATCCAGAGAAATTTATTATCATTGCAGCCAGGATATTATTTGACCATATATAGAATAAATAAATCTATAAAAACATGAATAATATAATAATTAAAAACGAAACGACTTATTATTAATTAAAATTGGTTTAAAAACTAAAATAGGCAGGGTTTACAGAAAAGGAGTAAAACTCAAATTCTCATTCAAACCACTGGGAGACACAGTATCCAATGTCCAAATCCACCTAATTTCTTTTTTAGCTAAAAGATTCCCTATTTTTCCTCCTCTCTCATTGGGTTGTACCATGTCTATCCCTATCACTTTTAATAATGAAGCATCACAATTATGGTAAACCTTGAAGTGTCTAGGGATAGTTTTTAATGTTGAAATGTCATCAATTTCTTTAGCGGCTATTATCCCTAATATATGCTCCCTAACACGGACTTTCAATTGACGTATGGTCATTCCAACATAAATTAAAGAGCAAGGGCACGTGGCATAATAAATAACTGCTCTAGTTGTACAAGTTATCGAATGTTTAATCCGATACGTCAATGTGTCCTTTGAATTCGAAAAATTTAGTGCCCTACTCATATTGGGACATGCCACGCATTTCCCACATGGCTTAGAACCCAATGGTTTTTTTATACTCGATAAAAAGTTAACAGGGGATGGAGTAGATACGTAGTGACTTTTCACTAAGTGATCTTTTATATTTCTTGATCTTCTAAAGGTAATGCTCGGAGTGTCCCCTATATAGTTGGACAATATAGGATCTATTTTTAAAATACCCCAGGATTTGGTCAAGACTTCTCTCATTAAATCAGTTTGGCCATGATACTGCGAGATATATCTTACACAATGATTTGTTTCTCTAATTTTATTCCCATAAAGCGCTTGATGTCTGGTGGTATTTTTTGCCCGATTATAGGCCTTTTTAATGGAGCGGTGGCTATACCCACGTTCTAAGAATCTCTGTTTCAATTCTATAGCTTGTAATTCAAAATCCTCATCTCTTGAACAGATTCTTCTCAATCTTAAGAATTGTCCTATTGGGATAGATCGTATCATAACCGGTGGATGTGATGAATTTGCATGGAGGAGGGAATTGACGGATGTTGATTTCCGAAAAATATCAGTGTGTAAACAATCATCCTCACCTCTCCTAACACTGACATCCAAAAATTCCATTTTATTTTGGTCAAACTGATATGTCAAGTGTATATTAGAAGAGTTATTATTCAGACCCAACATAAATTCATGAAGGGATTCCACCGACCCCTCCCATATCAAAAAAACATCATCAATGAAATGTACCCACATTAGGACATGCTCCATTGATGATGCCAATCCAGAGAGAAAGAGGTCCCTCTCCCACAGCCCCAGGAATAGATTTGCATAGGCCGGCGCGAAAGAAGCACCCATTGCAGTGCCCTGGAGCTGTAGGAAGAAGGACCCCCTAAAGAGAAAGAAATTGTGTGAGAGAGCGAATTCTAGGAGTTCCACAATAAATTGGCACATAGATTTCGGTGTAGTTGATGAATATAGAAAATATTCCACAGCTTTAATACCATCATTATGACGAATGTTCGTATACAGTGATTCCACATCGCATGACACTAATAAAGTGTCCCTGCCAATGTGGAGCCCATCTACCTTTTTCAAAAATTCATTTGTGTCTTTAATAAATGAAGGCAGTTCCTCCACTAATGGTTGTAGTCTAGAGTCCACAAATCGATTGACATTCTCCAAATAATTTCCACATCTGGATATGATGGGTCTACCGGGCGGGATTGATTGGTTTTTGTGGACTTTAGGCAACAAATAAAATGTTGGTATCATCGGCTCAGGCATCTGTAATGCCACAAATAAATTTTTTGAAATAACATCCATCTCTAATGCCTCCTTCAAAATGCCCATCAATTCAGTTTGAAATTTATCAGATGGATTATAAGTTAGTTTTTTATAACATGATTCATCCATCAACTGCCTAAAGGCCTCCCTTTCATAGAGTTGTTTAGGCCAGATCACCAAATTACCCCCCTTGTCAGCTGGTTTATATACTACGTCCGGTATTTCCTGTAATTGTTTTAAAATCATTCTCTCCTTCTTAGTAAGATTTTCCACATGAGGAAATTTAGGGATTTTCTCCAATTCTCTACTTACAACTTTTACAAATGTCTCAACCACTGGATAAGCTGACAAGGGGGGAAATTTCCATGACTTAGGGCGTATCGACTTCGGAATCTTACCTCCCTCTGATTCATTGTGCTCCTGGTCCAATTCATTCAAGGTGACTAATGCCTCCTGTTCCGCCTCTGTTGGGAATAATTGCAATATTTTTTCATCATGAAAATATTTTTTAAAAATAAGTTTTCTAGCAAACAAATGTAAATCCTTTATGGCAGAAAATTTATCAAATTGAGCTGTAGGGCAAAACATAAGACCTTTGTTCAAAATTTCCATTTCAATATCAGAAAAATTATATGAACTTAAATTAATCACCTTTAGACTATTCTTATAATTCTCAGGGGAGTATCTAAATGTCCGCTTGACTGGTACATAACGAGGTTCCCTTTTACGTTTCGGTGTAGAGATTGCAGAAACAGAGGCGGAAGAGGAGGCACCAGAAATATCCCCTGCCACAGGATTAGATGACAGAGAGATGGATCGATCACGATTTTTCTCCCCCATTTGGTATCTGCGCCATCTGTAAATTCTCCCGTCCGCAAGATCTCTTTGGTCTCTCAATAATTTATCAGTCTGTTTAGCCTGAATCTCCTTTGTCCATTGGTCAATATGTTTCTCCAATTGACCATCCATCGATTGATATAACTCAGTAGATAGACAAGATTTAGCTTTAGCAAAGGACTCCTCCAACTGTTTATCCAATTCCACCAAATTTTTCGAATTATATTTAACCAACAACTCCATCAATTGTCTAGATGCCATATTACAGACATTTTCCCAGTTCTTTATAAATTCATCATCATTGACTGGGAATGAGGGGGTTACCTGAATTCTCAGACCCCTAGGTATCAACTGATGTTGTATATAATTCTCCAAAAAAGCACGATTCCACCAAGACCTTGTGCGCTTATATATCAAATTCTTTACATTTCTAAACAACTCATCAAATTGTAAACCATTGCCAGGTGTAATTGTAGAACCACCATTAGTGATTCCAAAACGAAGAGAATGCCCCCTTGTTCTTGTCACAGTCCTTGGTACAAACAGTTCATTGGGGAGATCTCTGTATTGCCCTCTGATCTCTGATATACTTGTACATATATATTATGTCTCCCCTATGTCTTCTCTTTTCTAGAGTAAATAGACCTAATTTTGATAACCTTTCTGGGTATTGTAGTGAACCAACTCCATTTATCATTTTAGTCGCCCGCCTTTGAACCCTTTCAAGTTCAGTAATGTCTTTCTTGAGCACCGGCGTCCAAAATTGCACACAATACTCCAAGTGTGGTCTGACTAGTGATTTGTACAGAGGGAGAATTATGATTTCATCTCGAGTTCCCAGACCTCTTCTAATGCATCCCATGACCCTATTTGCTTTGGTGGCAGCTGCCTGACACTGGGCACTCCAATTTAGCTTCTTATTGACTAAGATGCCTAAGTCTTTTTCCATGTCTGATTTCTCCAGCAGTATCCCATTTAGTAAGTAATTGTAGCATCTGTTTCTCCTTCCCATGTGCATAACCTTACACTTATCTGTGTTAATCCTCATTTGCCATTTTTCAACCCAATTCTCCAATTTACTCAAATCTGTCAATGGTTGCAAACTGTCCTCCTTTGTGTTAACTACCTTACATAGTTTTGTATCATCTGCAAATACTGATATTTTACTGTGTAAGCCATCCACTAGATCATTAAAAAATATATTAAATAGTAGGGGGCCCAATACAGAACCCTGTGGTACCCCACTAGTAACCCTGGCCCAATCTGAGTATGCACCATTAATAACCACTCTTTGTTTTCTATCACTAAGCCAGCTACCTACCCATCTACACACATTTTCCCCTAGCCCAAGCGTTCTCATCTTACTGACCAATCTTTTATGTGGGACAGTGTCAAATGCTTTAGAGATAAAGAGATAAATGACATCCAATGATTCTCCTTGGTCCATTTGAGAGCTTACATCCCCATAGAAGCTGATCAGGTTAGTATGACAGGAGCGATCCTTCATAAATCCATGTTGATATGGAGTTAAACATTTATTAACATTGAGATATTCCATAATGGTATCCCTTAGAAACCCTTCAAAAATTTTACCCACAACAGATGTTAAGCTTACCGGCCTATAGTTTCCAGGTTCCCTTTTACACCCATTTTTGAATACTGGTACCACATTTGCTTGCCGCCAATCAAAAGGAACAGACCCTGTTTCTATAGAGTCTTTAAATATAAGGAATAGAGGCCTGTCTATCACATTACTCAACTCCCTTAATACCCGAGGGTGAATGCCATCAGGGCCTGGTGATTTGTCAATTTTAATCTTACTAAGGCGGTTCTGCACTTCTTCCTGGGTTAGGCAGGTAATACTTAATGGGGAGTTTACATTATGACTCTGCATTTCCCCTGGCAAATCCTTTTCCTGTGTGAACACTGTTGATATAATTAATATTAATAAATTAATGTTGAATAGAATTAATTTCAAGCTATTGGTTCAGCCTTCCACAACAGTCATGGTCTCTCATGTGGTCCCTAGGGAAAATTAATTGCCCATGCCCACCCTGTCCTACTGGGTTTAGAGAGAAAGTCAAAGAAAGAGAAAGAGCGAGAGAGAACTGTGCAGCTACCTCTTTTCAGCATCACTTGATTAAAAATACTTTTTTGTATTGTTACATTTTTTACAAGCAGAAAGCTTATTGTTACAATGTTATTCTAAAAAGTTGCACAAAAGCATGACGATAGTAGAGAAAAGAGAATCTAGATTTATCTAAAAGCTGCTAATCCCCTCTTCCTATGGCAGGGGTGGGGAATCTCTGGTATGCTCAGTCCCCCAGGTAGACTTCCAGGGACCACAGTGCTCGGGTGGTGGACAGCAAAATGCCCACCCAGTGCCATCCCTTTAATTGCTCCTGACACGGCAAGTACAGTATGTGAATGCAGCGTGTTATGAGTTCATTTTCTCCTTCACCTCTGATGTGTGATGAACTCCCTCTGCTGGTGAAAGGAGGTAGTGAAATTGATCTGGATGGGAAGAACCTGTCATCTGAACAGTTGGAGTGTGATTGGACATCCGGAATATCTGAGTAGATATAAGGCAGCCGACGCCCTGCTGGGTTGCTGGTGATCCTTTCTGCGCTGAGCTCTGGCATCCAGTTTAGTTCCTGTCTACTAAAAGCTAAGTTTTTGCTCTGCTATTTTTCCATGAGATTTTGTCTGTTTACTTAGTGTTTGTGTTCAGCCTGCCCTGGTTGGGACGGGCTGTACTCCATTTTTGTCTCTGATCAGTTGATCTCTTTGCTCTGTCTTCAGAATATACCTGAGTGCTGATATAGTGATTTTGAAGTCTAGTGACTTCAGGTCCTTTTCTATCAGACGTGTTGGACATTATTTTTGGCAGGGTTTTTGCGGATGGCAGCCAGCATCTTTTCTGTCCTTTCCTATCTAGTTAGTTTGGCCCCATCGTTTGCTCAGCCTGTCTTTCTGTCTGTGTTAGTGTTTTCATCTGTTTTTCACCGTCAATACATGTTGGGGGCTGTCTATTGCTTTGTTGTCTGCTCTGGGGCAGTTTAGATTTCCCCTTTCTCTCTTTAGGCTTATTTAGCTCTCTGGCTGTGAAGAGGGGTCTAGGGCACCGTAGGAACCCTCCACGGCCACTGTTAGTTGTGGTGAATAGGATCAGGGGTTTGCAATCCGCTAGCTACCAACCTCTCCGGTTTTCTGGACTTAGCTTGTGTTTTTGTTTTTTCCTCCTCCGGTGACTCATTCATAACAGCAGTGTTTACTACTGAACACAGTGGTGCTTGCAATAAAGGATTACGTCATGACACTGGTCAGTGCCAGCATCTGGACTTACTTTGTGAATGGAGTCAGTGCTCTATGGCTCAGTCCCATCGATGACGATGAAAGCAGTAGAAGCCCCAGTGCCTACTGTGATGTATATGTCCCAGCATCTCTTGTGATGTATGTGCCCAAGCACCTCATGTAATGTTTGTGTTCCACTCATGTGATTTATATAATCCCAGCCCCTCCTGTGATATATATGCCCCAATGTCTCCTTTGATGTATATGTCCCAACCTCAATGTATCCTGTGTGATGTATAAGCTCCAGCCCCAGTATCTACAAGATGTATATGCTGCAGTCCCAGTGTCTCCTATATGATGTATATGCTGCAGCCCCAGTGTCTCCTATGTGGTGTACATGCTCCAGCCCCAGTCTAACCTATATGATGTATATGCTCCAGCCCCAGTATCTCCTATGTGATGTATGTATTCAGCAGCCTGTGTCTCATATGTGATGTATATAGAGCAGTCTCTGTGTATTCTATGTGATGTATGTATAGCAGTTTCAGTGTCTCCTATGTGGTGTATATAGAGCAGTCTTAGTGTAATATACAGTATATACTAAAGAATCTCTGACTGATTGAGTTTCATAAATGTTTTTTGAGCAGTGAATGAATTTCCAACTGTGAGGTGACATGTAGTATAATATACATCTGTGTTGAAAACTTATTACTGCAAGTTCTTTTCAAAACTCATTGCAAAAAGTATACTGCGCTCCAGACTGACGGAAACCTGGAAAAACAGTTGCAAGCAGCAACATTATCCATACCACCTAACATCATGGTCGCACCAAAGAGAAGCCGTTCCAGTCACCACATTAGAGGTGAGATAATTAAACGCTTCATCATATAAAGCAGGATAAAATTCAAGTTGATAATTATAACGACTCTTGAAGGAAGGCATAAATATATCCAAAAGGCTGTTTGTAGGGAAAAGGTTCCTCACCCCTTCCCCTGCAATAAGCATGAATGCCCGACCCCTAGATTTATACCAGTCACCCCTGAGGAAGCCCACGCGAAATGTGCGTTGGGGCTGCATGGTGTGACCAGTTACAGAGACTTATTCGGGTGAGATTTTTTTCTAGTATCAGACCTTTTTGCTAGGCTTCTTTTGGGTTGACTTTTATAATGGCACTATGTTGAGTATGTATACCCAGAGTGGCATATATATGTAATTGTATTATATTTCTGATGCTGGTGAAATATTGTAATAACAGTGATTTTATAGGATTATTCATATGATCTAGGCTTTCCCGGTCTATAATTTGTGTAACTGTGTTGGACTTTGTGTCCGATGTCCTTCACACTTTGCTAGTGTTTTATTATTTTTTATGATGTATTATAATATTCATGAATATATTCAATAAATGTAATATATTTTATATACAGTATTTGATACTCCCGAGTCTCTCTTTTTGTTTGCAAATATTATTGGAGTATACCTGCTGATTGTTTTTACTACGTATTTTAACTCCTTTTTCTGGAATTTGTTTATTTATAACGGCTCCTGAAGGACGGCATAAATAAATCCAAAAGGCCGTTTGTAGGGAAAAGGTTCCTCACCCCTTCCCCTGCAATAAGCATGAATGCCCGACCCTTAGATTTACACCAGTCACCATAAATATAAGCCACATCATCACCTCTTCTGTCACATAAAGATCTATGAAATGAAGAAAGACAAATACAATTTCTCCATGTGAACATCATCCTGAGAAAGATCCCATTCACACTTCTGTATCACAATCTATATGTATGGATCCCCTGTATATAATCAGCGGTGCTACATAATATTCCATCATCTACCAGCTATATTCATACATAAAAATAATGGGGAAAATAAGTGTTTGATACACTGCCAATTTTGCAAGTTTTTCCCCCTACAAAGAATTGAGAGGTCTGTAATTTTTATCGTAGGTACACTTCAACTGTGGGAGACAGAATCTAGGAACAAAATCCAGAAAATCACATTGTATGATTTTTACATAATTTTAATTTCACTGCATGAAAAAAGTATTTGATACAAGCGAAAACCAGAACTTAATATTTGGTACAGAAACATTTGTTTGCAATTACAGAGGTCAGATGTTTTCTGTGGTTCTTGTCCAGGTTTGCACACACTGCAGCAGGGATTTTGGCCCCTTCCTCCATGCAGATCTTCTCCAGATCTTTCTGGTTTCAGGGCTGTTGCTGGGGAAAATTGAGCTTCAGCTCCCTCCAAAGATTTACTATGAGGATCCGGTCTGGAGACTGGCTTGACCATTCCAGGACCTTTAAATGCCATTCCTTAGTTTCCCTGGCTGTCTGTTTTGGGTCATTGTCATGCTGGAAGACCCAGCCATGACCCATCTTCAATGCTCTTTCTGAGGTTGTTGGCCAAATCTTGCGATACACAACCCCATTCAACCTCCCTTCAATATTGAACAGTCGTTCTGTCCCCTTTGCAGAAAAGCACCGCCAAAGTATGATGTTTCCCCCACCATGCTTCACGGTTGGGACGGTGTTCTTAGGGTTGTACTCATTAATATTGTTCCTCAAAATACAGCAAGTGGAGTTGATACCAAATTGTTCTATTTTGGTCTCACATGACCTTCTCCCATGTCTCTTCTGTATCATCCAGCCGGTCATTTGCGAATTTAAAAGCGAGCCTGGACATGTGCTGGTGTGAGCAGGGGAATCTTACATGCCCTGCTGGATTTTAATCCATGACGATGTAGTGCGTTACTAATGGTAATGTTTGAGACTGTGGTCTCAGCTCTCTTCAGGTCATTGACCAGGTCCTCCCATGTAGTTTTGTGCTGATTCCTGACTATTCTCAAAATCATCCTTACCCCATAAGGCAAGATCCTGCATGGAGACCCAGATCGAGGAATATAGACAGTCGTCTTGTAACATAGTAACATAGTAACATAGTTATTAAGGTTGAAGGGAGACTTTAAGTCCATCTAGTTCAACCCATATCCTATCCTAACTTGCCCTAACATGTTGATCCAGAGGAAGGCAAAAAAACCCCATGTGGCAACAGTAAGCTTCACATTGGGGAAAAAAATTCCTTCCCGACTCCACATACGGCAATCAGACTAGCTCTCTGGATCAACGCAATATTAAGGAGACTAGTGTATATACCCTGTAATATTATACTTTTCAAGAAAGGCATCCAGTCCCTTCTTAAATTTTAGTAGTGAATCACTCATTACAACATCATATGGCAGAGAGTTCCATAGTCTCACTGCTCTTACAGTAAAGAATCCGCGTCTGTGAGTATGCTTAAACCTTCTTTCCTCCAGACGTAGAGGATGCCCCCTTGTCCCCGTCACAGGTCTAAGAGTAAAAAGATCATTAGAAAGGTCTTTGTATTGTCCCCGCATATATTTATACATTGTAATAAGATCACCCCTAAGCCTTCGATTCTCCAAACTAAATAACCCCAAGTGTAATAACCTGTCTTGGTATTGCATACCCCCTAGTTCCCTAATAACCTTGGTCGCTCTTCTCTGCACCCGCTCCAGTTCAGCTATGTCTTTCTTATACACCGGAGACCAGAACTGTACACAGTATTCTAAGTGTGGTCGCACTAGTGACTTATATAGAGGTAAAATTATGTTCTCCTCATGAGCATCTATGCCTCTTTTAATGCATCCCATTATTTTATTTGCCTTTGCAGCAGTTGCTTGACTCTGGCCACTAAATGTGAGTTTGTCGTCCACCCATACACCCAGGTCTTTTTCAGTGACTGTTTTGCCCAGTGTTTTACAATTAAGCACATAATTATACAACTTGTTCGTTCTACCCAAGTGCATGACCTTACATTTATCCCAATTAAAGCTCATTTGCCATTTATCAGCCCAAGCTTCTAGTTTACATAAATCCTCCTGTAATATAAAATTGTCCTCCTCTGTATTAATTACCCTGCAGAGTTTAGTGTCATCTGCAAATATTGAAATTCTACTCTCTATGCCCCCTACAAGGTCATTAATAAATATGTTAAAAAGAAGCGGGCCCAAAACTGACCCTTGTGGTACCCCACTGCTAACCGTGACCCAGTCCGAGTGTGCTCCATTAATAACCACCCTTTGTTTCCTATCCCTGAGCCAGCTCTTAACCCACCTACACATATTTTCCCCTATCCCCATTGTTCTCATTTTATGTATCAACCTTTTGTGTGGCACCGAATCAAAAGCTTTTGAAAAGTCCATGTACACCACGTCCACTGCATTCCCTTGGTCCAGTCCGGAACTTACCTCTTCATAAAAGCTTATCAGATTAGTCTGACAGGAACGGTCTCTTGTAAACCCATGTTGATATTGGGTCATAAGGTTATTCTTCTCCAGATACTCCAGTATAGTATCTCTTAGAAAACCCTCCAGGATTTTACCCACAGTTGAGGTTAAACTTACTGGCCTATAATTTCCAAGTTCAGTTTTTGTCCCCTTTTTGAATATTGGCACCACATTTGCTATACGCCAGTCCTGTGGTACAGACCCTGTTATTATGGAATCTTTAAAGATTAAAAATAGTGGTCTATCTATGACTGTGCTTAATTCCTGCAGTACTCGGGGGTGTATCCCATCCGGGCCCGGGGATTTGTCAATTTTAGTGATTTGTAGACGCCGCCGTACTTCCTGCTGGGTTAAGCAGGTGACATTTAATGGAGAATTTTTAACCCTGATCATGTTATCCGTCATGGGATTTTCTTGTGTAAATACTGTTGAAAAAAAGTCATTTAGCATATTGGCTTTTTCCTCATCCTCATCCACCATTTCATCCAGGCTATTTTTAAGGGGGCCAACACTATCATTTTTTAGCTTCTTACTATTTATGTAGTTAAAGAATATTTTGGGATTATTTTTACTTTCTCTGGCAATGAGTCTCTCTGTCTCAATCTTTGCTGTCTTGATTTGCTTTTTACAGAATTTATTTAATCTTCTGTATTTATTTAATGCCTCATCACTACCTACTTGCTTTAATTCTCTAAATGCTTTATTTTTATCTCTTATTGCGCCCCTTACAGCTCTATTTAGCCATAGTGGTTTCCTCCTATTTCTCGCATGTTTATTCCCATACGGTATATATTGTGCACAGGTCCTATTCAGGATGCTAATAAACGTCTCCCATTTTCTTTGTGTATTTTTATGTCTCAGGATATCGTCCCAGTTAATTGCACCAAGATCATCTCTCATCCGTTGGAAATTTGCCTTCCTGAAGTTTAGTGTCCTTGTAACCCCTCTACTACACATCTTATTAAAGGATACATGAAAACTTATTAATTTGTGATCACTATTACCCAAGTGACCCCCAACCCTTACATTTGATATGCGGTCTGGCCTGTTGGTTAATATTAGGTCTAGCAGTGCCCCCCCTCTTGTTGGGTCCTGAACCAGTTGTGAAAGGTAATTGTCTCTCATAGTTGTCAGACACCTATTACCTTTGCTGGAACTGCAGGTTTCGGTTCCCCAATGTATTTCAGGGTAGTTGAAGTCCCCCATAATAATGACTTCTCCTTGAGTCGCTGCTTCATCTATTTGCTTTATGAGGATATTCTCTGTAGCTTCCATTATTTTTGGAGATTTATAACAAACCCCTATCAGTAATTTATTATTTTTCCCCCCTCCCCTTATCTCTACACACAGGGACTCTACATTTTCATTAGATTCATATATATTATCACGAAGGATGGGTTTTAAGGATGATTTTACATATAAACACACGCCTCCCCCTCGCTTATTTGTACGGTCATTTCTGAACAGACTATAGCCCTGTAAATTAACAGCCCAGTCGTGGTTCTCGTCCAGCCATGTCTCAGATATCCCCACCATGTCATAATTATGTTCCAACAACATTAACTCCAATTCCTCCATTTTGTTGGCGAGACTTCTGGCATTAGTATACATGCACTTTATGTATCTCTCTGTACCTCTATTCTTTCTTAAATTATTAACTGTTCTAACCCCACCCCCCATGCCACCTCCACCCCCAATGTCATTATTTGTGCCCAGGTCTCTATCTGCACTGTCTTCCCCTCCTATAAAAGGAATACCCTCCCCCCCGTCCCTAGTTTAAACACTCCTCCAACCTTCTAGCCATTTTCTCCCCCAGCACAGCTGCACCCTCCCCATTGAGGTGCAGCCCGTCCCTAGCGTAGAACCTGTAGCCAACTGAGAAGTCGGCCCAGTTCTGCAGGAACCCAAACCCCTCCTTCCTACACCAATTCCTGAGCCACTTATTAACCTCCCTAATCTCCCGTTGCCTCTCTGGCGTGGCACGTGGTACAGGAAGTATTTCTGAAAATACCACCTTGGAGGTCCTTGCTTTAAGCTTACAGCCTAATTCCCTGAAATCATCTTTAAGGACCTTCCACCTACCTCTAACTTTGTCATTTGTGCCAATGTGCACCATGACCGCTGGATCCTCTCCAGCCCCTCCCAGTAATCTGTCAACCCGATCAGCGATGTGTCGGACTCGAGCGCCAGGTAGGCAGCACACTGTTCGACGATCCCTGTCTTTGTGACAGATTGCCCTATCTGTTCCCCTAATAATTGAGTCTCCCACTACCAGAACCTGTCTGGCCTGCCCTGCTCTCCTATTTCCCCCCTTACTGGAGAAGACACTCCTCCGGCTTTCAGAGGACATGCCTTGCTGCAGCAGTGCTACTCCTGCACTAACACTCCCCTCATCTGCCAACTTAGCAAACTTATTGGGGTGTGCCAGATCAGGACTAGCCTCCCTGGTGCTCTTCCCTCTACCCCGCCTTCTAACTGTCACCCAGCTAGCTGCTTCATTGTCCTGCAGCTCCAACCTAGCATCCCCCCTCATCTATCCCAGTGAGCGTCTGCTCAGTGAGCAGAAGACTCCTTTCCATATTGTCTATGGATCTCAGTGTTGCCAGCTGCACATTTAGATCCAGTATCTGGGCTTCCAAATGCACAACGTGCTCACATCTTGCACAGCAGTATGCACCCTCCACCGGCTGTTCAAGGATTTCATACATGCGGCAAGACGTGCACTGCATGGCATTGGCAATAGTGGAGCACATCCTAATGGGGATTGCACCAGACAATAAGATAAGCAAAAATAAATTAATTAATTAAAAAAAAAAAAAAAAAGTATTAATATAACAGCAATTCAGTAAGACCTCCCTTGGAAACTCCCTGTGTTTCTTCCATTTTCTAATAATTGTCCCAATATTTTTTGCCTTCTCACCAAGCTGCTTGCTGAATGTCCTATAGCCTGTCCCAGCCTTGTGCAGGTCTACAAATTTTGTCCCTGGTGTCTTAGACAGCTCTTTGATCTTGGCCATGGTGGAGAGGTTGCAGTGTGATTGATTGTGTGGACAGGCGTCTTTTATACAGGTATTGAGTTTAAACAGGTGCAATCAATGCAGGCAATGAGTGCAGAGTAGGAGGCTTCTTAACGAAAAACTAACAGGTTTATGACAGTCAGAATTCTTGCTGGTTGGTAGGTGATCAAATATTTAATGCAACAAAAAGGAAATGTAATTATTTAAAAATCATACAATGTGATTTTCTGGATTTTTATTTAAGATTCCATCTTTCACAGTTGAAGTGTACCTGCGATAAAATTACAGACCTCTCCATTCTTTGTAGGTGGGAAAACATGCAAAATCGGCAGAGTATTAAATACTTATTTTCCCCCACTGTATATGTATATGTCCCCCCACACACATATTCCCTGATGATGATGTCACAATATCAGAGTTCTATAGAGTGACAATGCCACACAGGTGATGATGTCACACAGGTGATGATGTCATAATAGTCAGAGGTGATAAAAGGCCGACGCACGAACATTCTAACTGAGGGTTTTAGAGTTAGTGGAGTTTGGATTTTGTTTTGCATTTCTGTTGAGCAAAATGCCTAAAAATAAGCGCTTTATTATGGAATCTGATACAGAGAACAGCGGCAGCAGTGACCAGGTGAGTGATGATTCCTGTATTCATCATTTTTAGGGTTTTTTTCAAGTCACTTTTCTGTTCCTTTTTTAACTGCAGCATATGATGACTTACTTTTGTTTGCCACATTCATCAACATGGGGCACTCTTTTCATCAATTTTTCCAAAAGTAAAAAAATGTTCTTTTTTTCCCCCTTAATTTAACTATTTTTGCCACGTTTTAACACAAAAAGTCAACTTTTTCCAAAATGTTGCAAAAAATAAACTTTGCCCTTTAAAACTATGACATTATGAATCACTCAGGGGTAAGACGAGAACATTTCAGACAAATCTTGCATTTTTTTGAAAAGTTGCAAATAATGAACCAGGCAAAAATATCTCGAAACCCCAAATCCCGACACCAAAATTAAGCAAAAAAAATGGCTCAACTCATATAAAATAGTCTTCAAATATGGTGAATGTGATGCAAAAAAAAGACTCAAAACACAAAAAAAAATTCTAGGAATGGATCAGGCCCTATGTGTTAAGCACTAGTAGCTTTGTAACTCTCCTCTGCTGTACCCCAGGACCAGACCTTATACCCTACACAATATTGCATACATTTTAAAATTGACTCTCGATAATAATAAGATATTTTGGTTTCAAATTTCTAAAAATTGGAGGCAAAAATCATTATGTTTTTTATTTCTTTCCTCTCAGTCACCGGTCAATGGAAAACGCAGCAGAGTCTCTGCGTCCAACTTACAGGACGGCAGCAGTGATGAGAACGTCCATCAGGTGAGCGCTCGTTTCTCTACAGTGTGGTCTGTAGCTTTGGGTTTCAATAAGAAATGGACACCACATTCTGAAATAATGCTGCCATATTGCAGCGTCTTAATTCTCAATGTTTGTGTTTCTTGATTTCAGTCTCATCCACTTATTTCGAGGTCTCCGAGGAGCCTTGGAGATGAAGAGGGCGGCTCTGGTTCCCACCTGCTAAATACAGAGTCAGGTATGTGATAAAGCGTCTGGAAGGATCATAAACTCCTTCCTGTAAAATAATAAATTAGACTTTTGATTATTAAAACTGAACGACACAGAAGTAAATGATTATATTTTTTCTTTTCTCCAGAGCCCAAATCTCACCAATCCAACTTTGTGCAGGAAGAGACAGCAAGGTAATGTATTCCTATATATCCGTATTATCGGTGTCATATTAATGTTATCTGGTCACTAGGTGTCGCGGTTATTGGCATATTCTCAGATAAGGCGTCAGCTGTGTGTCTGCAGGTCGTGTACGACCATAGTATATATCTTTGATGTTTTCTTATCAGGAAACAGGAGCGTCCCGTCAAAAACTGTTTCCTGAGAGATCTGTCTTCTCCCACATCCAAATACGTCACCAACTTTCACAAGAACAAACAGAGGTTGATACGACGTTTGTATAAGTTTTTTAATCGGACCGTCTTTGAGAACCAGGTATTCAGTTATAATACACACCCAAAATAGGGCGATACGGGGATAAAGGGTTAGAGCTAGGATTAGAGTATCCAGCGTATATAGTATATACCTCTATATTCTGTAGGTATGGGGTGATATGGGGGACAGTGACCGGAGGGTTAGAGCTAGGGTAAGTCTATCCAGCGTATATAGTATATACCTCAATATTCTGTAGGTATGGGGTGATATGGGGGATAGTGACAGGAGGGTTAGAGCTAGGGTAAGTGTATCCATTGTATATAGTATATACCTCTATATTTTGTATTTTCTCCTTCTTTCCTCTGTAGCTTCCTGCAGATTTGGACATCAGCTGGAATAAAAGACTGCGTAAAATAGCCGGGCGCACTGGCTACATGCGGGATAATGAGCAGCGCTACGCCATCATCCAGTTATCAGATAAAGTGTGCGATTCTGCAGGTAGGCTTCCCATCGGGCACAATTTATGGGTTTGCTGCGGTGACATCTTCCATACGTCTTTACTCCTGATTGTAATAAAATGCTGCTTTGTCCTCAGATCGAGTACGAGACACCATTATCCATGAGATGTGTCATGTTGCCTGCTGGCTCATCGATGGTAATGAAGACTTTGGCCATCACCAGCTATGGATGCAGTATTGCGAGAAGGTGGCACAGATCCACCCTGACCTCCCGCCCATTACCATACTCCACAGTTGGGAGTGCCACTACCCGGTGCTATACCAGTGCTCAGGGTGCCAGGGCAGGTAAGATATGACGCATATTAACCATGGACAGAGCCTGATACTGGATGGGCGGATATTCCTGTATTTTTATGCGAACGTTTTAGTTGCTTTATGATTCTGCACTCAGACATGGAGGGCTTGGTCATTGATGTTGGATGTGTTTGTACTTTTCGGATCAGTCTTCTATATAAGCCTTTTTTCTCTCCATAGAATCGGACGATGGACGAATTCTCTAAACACTGAGGAGTACGTGTGCAGCCACTGTGACGGCAAATTGTTTCTTGTAACCCCAACCTGAGGAGACCTATTAGCCATAAGATCGGCCAGACAAGCTGGCAGCACATGGAAAACGTCATCCAGAACACTGGCAGCACGGGCAGCACGGTGACTCAGTGTTTAGCACTGAAGTCTGCAGCATCTGGGTCGTGGAAGCAAATACGACTACGGACTTCTGCATGGAGTTTGTATGTTCTCCCCGTGTCTGCGTGGGTTTCCTCCGGGTTCTCCGGTTTCCTCCCACATTCCAAAGACATACTGATAGGCTAAATTTGGACATCCTTCCAAATTGTCCTTAAAACAAATGATCCTAGTACAGCGCCACAAAACATGTTGGTGCTATGTCATTAACTGGGAATAAATCCTCAGCAAAAAATGTATTTTTTGTTATGTTTCTTGGTGTCAGTCATTCAATGTACAAGTAAGGGGGTGAAGTACAGGAGGAGCCAAGAGAGGGTTGCCTCCTCTGCTCCTTACCCGGTACCATTGAGCAGGGCAGCAGGCAGGGGCTGGCTGGCAAATTTTAGCCTGGGAGGCAAGTGGGTCGCCCTCGCACACCCAGGGCAGCGGGGTACTCGGTACCGGGCTGGTGTCAAGGCGGGAATGTGCCACAGCAGCGGTGACCTGGTCTGTGGCCCTGGGCACCCAATATCAATGGCGGTGATGTTAATGGTGTTAAAGTTTATATTAATAGTTCTTGACGCCACCCGTGGTGTTTGGCAAGTAAGATGGTAAGCCGACGCTGCATACAGATCCGCTGGGACTGATGGTGTGGTGCAGCAGAGATGGTATAGCTCCCCACAGGTGGAGCTGTAGTCCCAGGGCAGTGTAGGTGCAATGGATGAGGAGAGGCACAGAATGGTATGGATGCTGGTACCCAGGTGTAGCGGTGTGGGAATAACTGGAGGACACCAGAGTATGCGGTTCCAAAGCTTTACTCACTGTTTGCAGTTCACACAACTGCCTCCCTCCATACTGTGTTCTCCAGGTCAGGGCTCCAGCCAACCTCCAGGCAGGATAGGATTCTCCCTTCCACACTCCGCCAACATGTACCTTACTGAACGACTCCTCCAATGCGCCTTTAGGTGCGAAGCACTCTAGTACTTAATTACCCTGGAATGCCTCTCTCTAGGTGTTCCTAGTCTTTACTTGTATGACAATCAGCTGTAGCCTGCTTCGGTGACTCCACTCTGCTTCCCGGCTCTCTATTCAGTTGCTGTTGTGTTCCAAGTCTATGATGGGAGCAAGTGGTTAACGGCTCACTACTCCTCTGGTGTCTGTTGCCGGACATAAAGATCCAATCAACCTCGGGGACCGGGCCCCGGCCTTTGCGCTCTCTGGACTGGAAGGGTTCTCTCTCTTTCTCAACCCGTTTCCCACCGTCCTTCTATTCTCCTTTGTTCCGATCTGTTCTCTCTCTCTTATGGAAGGTTAGGGTTATCAATCTTTTCAGTCTCTTTCTCTGGTCTTTCTCGTGCCAGCAGCCCAGATCACTGGGACCTGCTGCAGCACGACCCTCAGACACCCATCTTCTCTCTTCTCTCTCCTCCAACCAACTAACTACTAACTTTCACTCTTCCCTCTCTTTTGTATCATCTCTCTCCACCTGCCTCCCAGCACATCTCGTGTTATAAAGCAGGGTTCCACAAGGGGTGCTCTGCTGACCTCCAGCATGAAGCTGTTAGGTGGCCCCACTGAACTCTCCTGTGTGTGGAATGCAGATGTGGAGCGTGGTCAGGAGTTCCCACCTTACCTGGATGGTGGTGCACTACACCTTAGGAGAAGGTGCAGTAATTCTGTGGTGACTGAAGCCTCAGGGGCGCCACACAAGCACACAGCAGTGGCCCATGAGTAGAGGCCCATCCTTAAAGGGGTTGTCGGATCTCAATGAGAACCTTTCAGCAGTTTCGGCTGATATAAGATACAGCCACTGCCTTTCAGGACTTATCTACTGCATTCCATAATGCTGTAGATAAGTCCCCTCCGACCTGCAAGATAAGAAAAATAAGTTTTATTATACTCACCCAGGGGGCGGTCCGGTCGGATGGGTGTCGCAGGTCCGGCGCCTCTCATGTTCTTGCGATGCCGTCCTCCTGCTTGCTCCTTTTTCTCTTTCCGATGCAGGCGTACTTTTATGCCCTGTTGCGGGCAGAGTGGAGTACTCCAGTGCACAGGCGCTGGGAAAGGTCAGAGAAGCCCAGCGCCTGCGAACTGCAGTACTTTGCTCTGCCCTCAACAGGGCAGATCAGTACACCTGCGCAGGAGCCACGGCAGAAGTAAGATGGAGGACGTCATCGCTAGAAGATGGGAGGCGCCGGACCCAGACCTACGACACCCATCGGACCGGACCGCATTAGACTTTCCCCCGTGTGAGTATAATAAAACTTATTTTCCTTATCTTTCAGGTCAGATTGGGGGCTTATCTACAGCATTATAGAATGCTGAAGACAAGCCCTGAAAGGCAGTGGCCGCATGTTATAGCGGCCAAAAGAGGTGACAGGTTCCCTTTAAGCTACATGTCTACAGTCACTATGTGTGAATCCTCACATCGTGCACACAGTCCGCTGTGAGGATTCTCTGGTGCCAGCACCAGGAACAGGTGGTCTTGTGACCGCAAGCATGATATATATATATATATGTATACACTGCTCAAAAAAATAAAGGGAACACTTAAATAACAGAATATAACTCCAAGTAAATCAAACTTCAGTGAAATCAAACTGTCCACTTAGGAAGCAACACTGATTGACAATCAATTTCACATGCTGTTGTGCAAATGGAATAGACAACAGATGGAAATTATTGGCAACTATCAAGACACACTCAATAAAGGAGTGGTTCTGCAGGTGGGGACCACAGACCACATCTCAGTACCAATGCTTTCTGGCTGATGTTTTGATCACTTTTGAATGTTGGTTGTGCTTTCATACTCGTGGTAGCATGAGACGGACTCTACAACCCACACAAGTGGCTCAGATAGTGCAGCTCATCCAGGATGGCACATCAATGCGAACTGTGGCAAGAAGGTTTGCTGTGTCTGTCAGCGTAGTGTCCAGAGGCTGGAGGCGCTACCAGGAGACAGACCAGTTCGCCAGGAGACGTGGAGGGGGCCGTAGGAGGGCAACAACCCAGCAGCAGGACCGCTACTTCAGCCTTTGTGCAAGGAGGAACGGGAGGAGCACTGCCAGAGCCCTGCAAAATGACCTCCAGCAGGCCACAAATGTGCATGTGTCTACACAAACGGTTAGAAATCAACTCCATGAGGATGGTCTGAGTGCCCAATGTCCACAGATGGGGGTTGTGCTCACAGCCCAACACTGTGCGGCCCTCCAAAGAATGCCACCCCACACCATTACTGACCCACTGCCAAGCCGGTCATGCTGAAGGATGTTGTAGGCATCAGATCGCTCTCCACGGCATCTCCAGACTCATCTGCCGTCTGTCACATGTGCTCAGTGTGAACCTGCTTTCATCTGTGAAGAGCACAGGGCGCTATTGGCGAATTTGCCAATCCTGGTGTTCCGTGGCAAATGACAAGCGTCCTGTACGGTGTTTGGCTGTGAGCACAACCCCATCTGTGGATGCCCATCTGTGAGTTCACAGAAGTTTGATTCACTTGGAGTTATATTCTGTTGTTTAAGTGTTCCCTTTATTCTTTTGAGCAGTGTGTGTATATACAGTATATATATATAAATATATATATCCAGCCACATTCCTACTAGACTGCTTGTGTCCTTGCTCAATACAGTTGCATTAGGCTGTGCAAGTCTAGTCGGCATGTGACCACATGTATGCAAATCACAAACTTGCAGTCACACACCTGCCGAATAACCACAGCACTGCGAGCAATGTGAGGTTTCACAAGTGTGCAGTCACATAGAATGACACTGAGTGAATGCACCAATGACACACACACATGCACAGCCCCACTGTACAATGACACACACACAGCTCCACTGTATAATTTCACACACACGCACCACAGTCCTTGAATCTGCGCTAGCAGTAAAACACTGTGCCCAATACTCCCTTCCCTCATCTCCCCTTGTCAGGCCATATAATCTTCACCTCCTATGTGGATCACTGCTCACGATTCCTGCCTTCCGCTGCCCATACAGTCCCTTCATAACAGCACCATACAATACCTCCATAAAAGCACCATAGAGTACCTCCATAACACCTTGTCCACCATACAGTTTCTCAACAGAACAGTACACTGCCTCACTAAGACCAATGAACAATGCTTTACTAATACCACCATAATGTGCCTCAGCAAAACCAACACACGGTGTCTGAACAGTGCCACACACATATCTATGGAGAGGTAGGGAGACAGATGCAAATAACAACATATAGCGACACTGTGCGTCATCACTCGGGGCCAGATGCCGGTGTCACTGCTGGCTCAGGACCCCGGCACTGGCGATATTCACCTGTGCCTGTTCCATCGCTGCACGCCGCTCTGTCTTCCGGGTCTCTCTGTCAGTGACTGTTCAGGCAGAGGGCACTGCATGCACTAACTACGTCACCGCGCCCACTGACCTAAACGTCACAGACAGAGGACGCAGAGGACAGAGCGGAGCGATGGACCGGGGACAGGTGAATATAGCTTATACTTACCCCCTCCTGGTGCGGTCTCTGCAGCCCCCGCTTCTCCCAGTCTCCGGCTCCTTCCTTCAATGGTCACGTGGTACCGCGCATATTCATGACTTTAATGAGCGGTACCACGTGACCGCTGAGGAAGTAGCCTAAGACCGTGGGAGAAGCGGGGAGGCTTCAGAGACCGTGCCGGGGGGTGTCAGTATGATCTGAATCCCCCGCTCCCCTCCCCCGCCGACCCCCTGGTATATGACTTATGTATAAGCCGAGAGGGGGACTTTCAGCCCCAAAAAATGGGCTGAAAATCCCGGCTTATACGCGAGTATATACGGTAATAGTTATATATCAGTAAATACATGGAAATCAGCCATAGAGAAAAAGAATAAGTAAAAGGCTGTGTGCCCACGTTGCGTTTTTTAAGCGTTTCCGCAGCGGCAAGGCCACCGCGGAAACGCTTAAAAAACACTAGGTAAAACGCATTTCCATGCAATCCTATGGGATTCCGCATTGCTGTGCCAATGCTGCAAATTTTTCCACTGCTGAATCGCATTGCGGAAAAATCTGCAGCATTTCCATTCATTTGGTGCAATCGCGGTCACACTTGTCAAGCGCTATTGCTTGTGTGTGACCAACCTGTCAATCACTTTTCCAAGCGATGCTACAAATTGCTTGGAAAAGCTCTAGCATTCTGCAAGCTAAAAAAATGTGTGTTTTGCGGGAAACATGCAAATTCCACATGTGTTTTACAAGCGGCGGGGAGTTGCGGAAATGCTGCGGAAACGCTGCAACGTGGGCACAAAGCCAAAAATGCAGAAAAAAAGAAGGCAAGGAAAAGAAAAGGAAAAAAAAAAACGGGAATATGTCCTGGAGGTGGGAACAAATAAGATATGGACTAAAATGTACATGGAATGGCAGTAAAGGTGAGGAGTAGATTAATTGATAAGGTGCATAAGGATTAAAGTAGGTGAGAAAGTCAAGGAAAGGGAGTAGGTATAGAAAGTGAGGGAAAAAAAAGAAAACGGGGTGATAAAAGAATAATTATATAACAGAAGGGATAAATAAAGGTAAGGATGAAAAAAAGAGAACAAACAAATAAAATGGAGAGCACAGGCTAAAATATGTAATGCAGCAAACGATTATGATGAAAGAGGAACGCAAACAGGAGGGAACTAGGAGCGAGGAGAGATGAGTACTGCAATGCAATGAATAGAAATACACTGAAAAAAGTGTCTACATGACAGATATCTTGTAAAGAAACAGGGGGAAGAGGCGTCACAAGCACTCACCAGGCAGGGGAGACAGACGGCCATCTGCTGCTACTGAAGATGCAGGAAGACGAGGTGCCAACAAGTCTGGTTTGAATATGCCGCTCCTGCAGGATTTGACATCATGCTGTGATTCATTAGAAGTGTGGCAGAGAGCGTTCACTGTGCAGGATGGAAGCGGGGCAGGGGGAGGGCGGAAGTGAGGCACTTAACACACACTGAGAAAAGTGCCATGCTCACTGCTCAGTCTGGCCCTGCCGTGCCGGTCCTCCAGCGGCCCTGTGCAGCTGCTTAGGCACCGGCCCGGGGGGCATATGCCCTCCTGCCACCCGGCCCAGCCCGCCCCTGGCAGCAGGCTCCCCGATGGACACTTTAGTAGCCTGTTCAGCAGCCAGGAACAGGAAGGCAGGAGAGCTCAGAGAGGGAAAAGCGTGCAGGCTTTTCTCAGAGCAGCACAAACATCAGACAGGGGAGGACGCTGACGCAGGCTGGGAGATAACTCTGGTACAGCCACCAAAGTCAGAGAGACCGCGGACAAAGACTGCAGACCGTGAGTATGTGAAGCCTGGGACTGCAGTGTCCGGAAGGTTGCACACTATCCCTGTGATAAGATGCTGTCCCGCAGAGAGACTGTGTTCTGTGACAAGACGCTCCCCCACAGAGAGACTGTGTTCTGTGATAAGACGCTCCCCCGCAGAGAGACTGTGTTCTGTGACAAGACGCTCCCCCGCAGAGAGACTGTGTTCTGTGATAAGACGCTCCCCCGCAGAGAGACTGTGTTATGTGATAAGACGCTCCCCCGCAGAGAGACTGTGTTCTGTGATAAGACGCTCCCCCACAGAGAGACTGTGTTCTGTGATAAGACGCTCCCCCGCAGAGAGACTGTGTTCTGTGACAAGACGCTCCCCCGCAGAGAGACTGTGTTATGTGATAAGACGCTCCCCCGCAGAGAGACTGTGTTCTGTGACAAGACGCTCCCCCACAGAGAGACTGTGTTCTGTGATAAGACGCTCCCCCGCAGAGAGACTGTGTTCTGTGATAAGACGCTCCCCCGCAGAGAGACTGTGTTCTGTGACAAGACGCTCCCCCGCAGAGAGACTGTGTTATGTGGCAAGACGCTTCCCTGCAAACAGGCTGCATTCAGTAACGGAGCTGTGACCTGTTTAGAGAGACTGAGCCACGTACAAGGTCCCGGTGACTTATGTGTTAATGCAGAGCCCCTTATTCCGGTGAGAAAGCACCACTGCAGAATAAAAGAGAAGGACTTGGAGCAAAGGGGATATCGTCATTCTCATACCCCTCTGGCTCCCGCAGTAACCCCTCGTACCCCGGTTGGACATTGTTAAAGGCCCAGGATACAGAGTGTACTAAGGACTACAAGCGCCACTGGTGATTTGGCGCCAAGGTTGGAGAAGAGTGACCCCTGCAGACTGATAAGTTTCACCATAGGAAAATAAGTCTTATAACTGTTGAATACTGTTTATGCTTTTTTGGCTGTTTGCTAAATCCGTTCACTTTATATTCATCTCTATACTGTTAACTTAACCAGTATTATTCCCTGTAAATAAACCTCCACTTTAACTGTTGGTCCGTGTGCTCCGTGGTGACATACCCATTCCTGCACGTTATTACACACAGATTTTTTTTTAGCGAAAATAAAGCTGATCATCGAATCGTGGGCTAAACTAGAAAAGTAAAAGATGTTCTGCAGCAGCTGACATGTACAATATAACATATTAACATATTGTGCCCAGGACCAGACCAGCCCATTCCCTCTGCCCAGCCATTGACTTCTCCTGCCCAGAGTCTGAGACAAGTAATTTTGATTCACAGGCAGATAAGGCAAATTGTGTGTACCCTTCATATCAATTCCTACTCACCGTATTTTGACATTGAGAAGATTCTAAAAAGAGATGTGACAAGGGAAGTGCAGGAAATTTTATCCAATGTTCGTCCATTTACATAGAGCATACATAGAGCATGCCTACAAACACCACCAAAGCGGTGCATTAATCGTGAGCAGGGCATAGGACACTTTCATCAATTCCCAAAAAGCTCCCCTTCCAGATTAAATTCAGACACAGAGCCCCAAATAAGTTCAGCTTTCAAACATTAAAATTATTACAGACCCAGACTAGATCCCAGAAGTAACAAAGACCCCAGACCAGACACCTAAACAAACACACACTTCATACCAGTCACCCCTGTTGTGAGTTCATTTTCCCCTTCACTACTGAGGCCCGAGGAACTCCCTCTTCTGGTGAAGAAAGGTAGTGAGCCTGATTGTCAAACACCTGGGGCTGATGATGATGACTGGCTGAGTGGAGTTAATGACTGGATATAAGGCTGCCGACGCCCTTCTGGCCTGCGGGTGATTTCTCTGTGGACTTCTAGGAAACCAGTCTGATTCCTGCTCATCTAAAGCTAAGATTTCTGCTTTGCCTTTTTGCATTAGTGTTTTGTTTTCCTTGCTTTTCTGGATTCTGCCATTCCCTGCTGGGGTGAGCTGAATCTCCTTTTGCCTGTTGCTCTGTCTTCAGAATATTCCTGAGTACTGACATAGCTTTTTTGAAGCCTAGCGTCTTCAGGGCCTTTTTTACTGTCAGTTGGTTGGCTCTTATTTTCATAGGGTTTTTCACGGATTGCAGACAGCAGCCTTCCTGTCCTTTCCTATCTAAGCTAGCGTGGGCCCCATCTTTGCTCAGTCTATCTTTCTGTCTGTGTTTTGTTCTTTCTTCTTGCTTCACCGTCATTATATGTGGGGGGGGCTGCCTTTTGCTTTGGGGTCTGCTCTGGGGCAGTTTAGATTTCCCTTTCTGTCTTTAGGCTATGTAGTCCGCCGGCTTTGATCGAGGGGCCTAGAGCATCGTAGGAGCCCCCCACGGCTACTGCTAGTTGTGTTGATAGGTTCAGGGGTCTGCAATCCGATAGCTGCCAACTTCTCTGGTTTTCTGGACTTAGCTAGCATTTCTATTTTTGCCTCCTACGGTGACTCAATCATAACACACCCCCATATAAATATAGAGTAGATCCAGAATACATACAGGTACATGGACCTGAACAAACCATCAGACTCCTGTTCACCAATTTGCTGTCACCACATTTTGCATGCCCTACAATGGGAAGATATCCAGGTTTGCATGCGCCATGTCTCCACAGATGTATATGAAGAAAGCCGTGGGTGGAAATTGAGAAAAGGAGGTTAATATACAGGTAAGGATCCCAGAGGTGAAAAGTATAACCTTTCCTGCGAAGGGTAATGTCACACGTAGTGACCACAGAAGAATAAAACTGGAGTGGATGGGTGGAAACCATGTGTGCTGAGCTGCTGTGGACAATGAGAGGCAGAGACCTGGCTGTGAGGCCCACAGTGTACTCACCAACTTCTCTGTTGGTCACTTCAAACCTTAATTAATACCTATAATACATATAATTAAATTATAAGAGGTTATCGTTCTGATTAGAGATGAGCAAACCTTTCAAGGTTTGGTTTGGTTCAATTCGGCAAACGTTTCAGACAGTATAAAAGGTCTCTGACACAACTTCTACTACAGGCAACCCACCAGATGGAGACCCAACTTGGAGTCTCCACATCTCTAAAAATAATTATCACACACCACTAAAGTGACATCAATTTACACAGAAATTTGGATAGGACGAGACGGTGTTTGTTCAGTTGAGCTTTCATTAACATTGAGGACGGGGTCACACTAACCGACGCAAAATACGGTCCGTAGTTTACAGGCGTAATACGGATGAATGACCCCTAAATAGTGCTCCGTATGTCATCCGTAAGCAAGGTGTGGTCGTGTATTTTGCACATGTAAGCATCCGTATGTAATCCGTATGCCATCCGTATGCTGAGATTTTCTCGCCGGCTTACAAAATGGACATATAATGGAGCCCTATGACAGGTTTTATAACACAAACGAAAGAATAGATATAGACACATAGAATACACATATATATATATATATATATATATATATATACATGTCATTGAGACACATATATATATATTTATATTTCACAGAGTTCTTCATAGCAGAATAGCCGCTAATTCAATTGTTGGCTTTTGTCAAATCATTCCCCAACCCGACATGAAATGACACATGGTTTACATACAGTAAACCATTTCATTTCATGTTTTCTTTTGTGTGTCTTTCATTAGTAATTAGATGAGGGTTGATGTTTAAAATTTGGTAGGTGTTAATTTAAGGGGTTAATTCGTTGTTAAAAAATGTGTGGGCTCCCGCGGTAATTTGTCAATGCGGGAGCCCACACACTTTTTTGCAACGAATTAACCCCTTAAATTAACACCTGCACCTCCCAAATTTTAAACATCAACCCTCATCTAATTACTAATGAAAGACATACAAAAGAAAACATGAAATGAAATGGTTTACTGTATGTAAACCATGTGTCATTTCATGTCGGGTTGGGGAATGATTTGACAAAAGCCAACAATTGAATTAGCGGCTATTCTGCTATGAAGAACTCTGTGAAATATAAATATATATATATGTGTATTCTATGTGTCTATATCTATTCTTTCGCTTGTGTTATAAAACCTGTCAGTGTGAGTTTACTGTATCACGCACTGAATTGCCGGCTTTTCTAAAGGACACCGGGTGCGTATTTCTCACAAGTCACACATCTGGTCCGTGTGTAATGCGTATTTTTAGCGCACCCATAGACTTGCATTGGCGTACTACGGGCGTAATACGCTGACAATTGCAGCATGCTGCGATTGGCACGGACCGTAGAATACAGACGAGAAATATACGGCTGTTGGGAGCTGCCCCATAGAGAATCATTGGTCCGTGTGTAATGCGCGCTTTTAACGCCTCTCACTCGTCCGTATTCCTCTCTAGTGTGACCCCGGCCTAACTCTAGTACACGTCGAACACCGAGCCTATTCCCCCTTCCACCACGACCACGCTTTTTCTCACTCATGTTGTATATACCCTTCATCTCCTGTAACCTGCTGATTCACAACCTTAGGGTGCCATCACACTAAATGATGCACCAGCGATCTCGACAACGATACGACCTTGTCAGGATCGCTGGTGCCTCGCTACATGATCGCTGGTGAGCTGCCAAACAGGCAGACTCACCAGCCATCAGGACTAGCGAGGACGCTGGTATCCAAGGTAAATATCAGGTAACTAAGCGCGTGTGTCACTTAGTTACCCGCTGTGTACGTTGGATTCCAGCTCTTAGCGAGAGCACGCAGGTAGCCAAGGTACACAGGGGGTAACTAAGCGACGCGCGTGCTTAGTTACCCGATATTTACCTTGGATACCAGCTCCCAGCATCTGCTTACAGCGCTGGGAGCTCGCTGATCGTTGGTCTCCCCGTGCTGGCCAGCGAGAGACCAATGATCACAAAATAGCCCAGGACACTCCTGCACGATCAGTAATACCAGGTGGGGGGGCGGTCGCTGATGCATGTCACAGACAGCGAGATCGCTGTGACGGGGCCTTTAGGCACAGACCTGTCAGTCACCTGTCACTAAATGAACAATCGCTAATTCTTTTCTTAGATAGTGTGCCTGAACAAGACCCTTATACCTATTGATTTTTAAGAGGAATTGTGTCCTCCTGATTCCTCACTGCAACACAGTTTGATCCCAAACTATTTGGATTAGCAAATTCAGCCTCTTGGCTGAACCCGTATATTAGGCCTAACAATTTATTTTTAAGTGGAAATGTGTCCTCCTGATTCTCACTGCAGCTATCTGACAAGTTCACTTTCATCATCATCATCATCAGCAGCAGCACTAGCAGGAGCTGTGACACTGAGAAAATGGTGATAGCAAGACAAGATGTCCGTTTTTTATATGGACACAGACATGTGACTACAGCAACCAATCACAGAAGACCTTGCGTCATGACGATGTGAATGGTTTCTGTGCCCTGATTGGCTGCTGGAATGTACACACATTAAGTTATTAAAAAAAAAATTGCACTCCGCAGCCCCTCTGACCGAGACAAACGTCCTCCCCACATGAAACATGTCCCCCCGCTCGTCATAGCCTAGAAAAAGTGAAAACAAAAGCATTAGTGGGACATTTACCAAACTGTGACCGAATTTCGCAGACTTTGAGGAAAAATGCTCGGGAAACCGAACACGAATCCAAATGTGCTACGTTCACGGCGAATTTGAGATTGGCGAACGTTTTCCAAATAAGTTCACTCATCTCTAGTGATCACCCTAGGAAATTACTAAACAGGGAATCATGGTGGATCTACATATCAAATACAAGAAGGCCACATGGCATGAGCAATAGACGAGATCTCATCTATCATTATCAGTGACTTTTGCGTTTTTTCCTCATGTGTATTTCTCACAAATTTCCAATTCAATTTGTTTTTAAATGTCTTTACTATTTTATATTATTATTATTTATTATTATTATCGCGCTATTTATTCCATGGCACTTTACATGTGAATATATATGTTTATATGGTTTTTATGGCTTTTTCTGATTGGATTGGTTCGACCATGTGGTCCCATCAGGATATTACACATAACATTGAGCAATTTGTCTTTTACATGTGCAATGATTAAAGACACACAATCTGAAAATGCCTTTGCGACGTTATAATTCCCTCCGGGGTTGTGACCTGTTTGTCATATACAGGGTGGGCCATTTATAACGTTGGATCCAAAATGCTTGATTTCAAAATGGCCGCCATGGTCACCACCCATCTTGAAAAGTTTTCCCCCTCCCATATACTAATGTGCCACAAACAGGAAGTTGATATCATCAACCATTCCCATTTTATTTAGGTAAATCCATTTAAATGGCCCACCCAGGTGTATCCAAATAAATGGCACACCCTGCATTTTTATACTTACCTAATAAATTTGATGCTTTTGAGAAGATCCTGACTAGAGAGGAGCGAGCTTGTTTTTCAGCCCCCTTTTTTGGCTGAAAAAGACCCCTTCGGCTTATACACGAGTCATGGTCCCTGCAATAAAAAAATGACATACTCACCTCTCGTCGCTGGGGGCCAGGTGCCGATGTCCTGAGCAGGCGGGGACACCGGTGCACTATGGGGGCCAGGTGCCGGTGTCACCTCTTGCTCAGGCCCCCGGCACTGGCTATATTCACCTGTACCCGTTCCACCGCTGCGCGCTGCTCTGTCATCTGAGTCCTCTGGCTGTGACGTTCATGTCAGAGGGCGCGATGACGTGGTTAGTGCGCTACCTAAGCCTGAACCGTCACTAACAGAGGACCCGGAAGACAGAGTGGTGTGCAGCGGTGGAACACGGACAGGTGAATATAGCCAGTGCTGGGGCCCTGAGCAAGCGGCGACACCGGCACCTTGACCCCAGCGACAAGAGGTATGTCATTTTTTTTTCTAATCGCAACAGCAGCAGCATATGGGGCATATTGTATTAAGGAGCACATTATGGGGCCACTATTAACCTTTGTGCATCATTATATGGGGTGTATTTTTCTATGGAGCATATTATGGGGCCACTATTAACCTTTGTGCATCATTATATAGGGTGTATTTTTCTATGGAGCATATTATGGGGCCACAAGTAACCTTTGTGCAGCATTATATGGGGCATATTTTCTGTGGAGCATCTTATGGGGCCAACATTATTCTTTGTGCAGCATTATATGGGGCATATTTTAATGTGGAGCATCTTATGGGGCCAACATCAACCTTTATGGAGCATTATATGGGGCATATTTTGTACAGATCATCTTATGGGGTCCATCATCAACCTTTATGGAGCATCTTATGGGGCCCATCATGAACTGTATGGAGCATTATATAGAGCTTCTGATTCAATATGGATATTCAAAAACATTTAACCTACTGATGTCTCAATTAATTTTACTTTTATTGGTATCTATTTTTATTTTTTAAACTTACCAGAAGCTGCTGCATATCCCACCCTTGGTTTATACTAGAGTCAATACGTTTTCCCAGTTTTTTGTGGCAAAGTTAGGGGCCTCAGCTTATACTCGGGTCGGATTATACTCGAGTATATACTTTACTTCTTATAAAAGCTATACATTTTACTGAACTTATTTAAATATTATAATAATCACATAAAGATAACTTTAAAAAGACAGTAACACCAGTATCAGGACAATATTGAAGATACAAAATATGTGACAGCAGAAAAAGGCAATTAGCACTAAATGATAGTACAGAGAATGCATATATGTTTTTATATGCCAGAACAGTCCAATATACAGTAAATCACAGGGGACTGCAGAAAGTTAACTTCCATGGGGAGAACCATCAGAAACACTTTAAATTCATCATATGTGAGGTCCAAGGCATCTGAATACATAATTTGTTGTTAAAAAAACTAATGTACAATTGTACCTGAATTCAAAGATAGATGCCAAGAAGATTCACATATTTAAGATAAAAGTGGATACATGTTTCTGCCGAGTCACAGCACTATACCCTGAGCAGATGCTGCTAAGGGAACACATAGTAAAGGTACTATTAAATGCATTATTGCTCACCCATAAAGTGCAAAAATTGCCTCTATGTTTGGGTGAAAATATTATTTCTTTGTGCTAATACTGTGATACTTAAACTAGGTCACATTTCAGTATTTAAATATTTAGTGCTACTATTTTTTCTCTAGCCAGGAGTCCACATTTCTGAATCTAATTGTTTGTACACATAGCATGCTCCAGAAAGCAGGCTACATTTCAGTATATAAATCCTTTGTGGTCATTTTTGCATGAGAAAGGGTCCGGGACAGAGCTTGGAACAGCATTTCTAGCTTAAACATTGATCCGTAACAGGAGGATGAGTGACAGGTGTAAGCCTGCTGGTCTAAAAGCCCTGCCAAAATCAGGCAAGACACATGAAGGAGATTCAACTGGAAGTCCAAACATTTCCAAAATTTAGGGGCAGACATCACAAAACTGTCATAATTATTTTTATTTATTTATTTTACTCACATATTTAACGCCATTAATTCCACAGGGCTTTACAGACATTATCAATTTCCACAGAGTAGAAAGAGGTTAATGGGGCTCTGACACGCCTTCCACTACAGGCAGATGGAGACCCAGCTTGGAGTCTCCACATTTCATAAAGTTGTTGGTAACATCAGCAGCAGTAGCAACAGCAGGCACAGAAGCCATGACAAAGGTATGACAGACTGCAATAACGGAAGTTCAATGTAGCACATTAAAAATTACACCATTGCCTTGTCTGCCCAGTCTGCGACTGGGGTTTAATGGAGATAAGTGACTTGTTCATCTTGATGAAAGTTATCTGTCTACACTTTCAGGGAGCAGCCAGATGCGCTTATCCATCAGGATACCATGAGCAGCACAGAAGACACATTCTTAGAGAACGCTGGCTGCCTGGCCTGACATATCTCCAAGCAGGGCAGGCAAGCACATTTAAGAGGGGTCTGGGTTCAGAACCAGAGCATTGAGTGGAATTGCGTTAACTTCCATACCAATGATCCCTTTAAGAGAGACTGGGGTCAGAACCAGAGCGCTGAGTGGATTTGCCCTGACTTACATACCAATGATCCCTTTAATAGAATCCTGGTGTCAGAACCACAGAGCTAAGTGGAACGGTCCAAACTTCCATACCGGGGATCCCTTTAAGAGAGGCCTGGGGTCATAACCAAAGTGCTGGATGGATTTGCCCTGATTTCCATACCAATGATCCCTTTAATAGAATCCTGAGGTCAGAATCAGAGCGCTGAGGGATTTGCCCTATCTTCCATACCTGAGATCCCTTTAAGACAGGCCTGGGGTCAGTACCAAAGCGCAGAGTGGATTTGCCCTAACTTACTTACCAATGATCCCTTTAAGAGACCCTGGTGTCAGAACCACAGTGCTGACTGGAACAGTCCTAACTTCCATACCGACGATCCCTTTAAGAGAGGCCTGGGGTCAAAACCAAAGCGCTGGATGGATTTGCCTTGACTCCCATACCGGAGATCCCTTTCAGTGGGAAGATGTGCCTATGGGATGGAGGATGTGTGATGGGTATATGGGTATGGAAGGGGGGGATTCATTTCTGTCATGTGCTCTCTGCTCCTTTCTGGGGGGTAGACAATGGCTGGGAGCTTATGTTCCTGGGGATGCTAGATTTCTCCCACCCAGTCACTGTCTGCTGAGGTGTTGTCTGAATTTCCTTTTAGTATGTCTTTGGAGTGTAGGAGGAAACCGGTGTACAGAAGGACACCCACACAAACACGGAGAGAACATACAAACTCCTTGCAGATGATGTCCCTTGTGAGCTTTGAACCCAGGATCCCAGTACTGCAAGGCTGCAGTGCTAACAAAAAGTCCACCATGCTGCCTCTGCCATTTACACTGCTACTAATGTTTTTGCGTTGGTGACTTGACATTCCCGGGGTTGGAAGTTTGTAACTGCGATGTACACTGTGTGCTTCACTGCTGTCTTTGGAAAAAACAGCCTTAAAATTGTCTACAAGCGTCTTTTGATAGTCCAGCATGCATACTTCTCTATCGAGGGGGTGACGCATGTGGCAAAATTTACTCTTGTACCGTGGATCTATAAGAGTGGCAACCCAGTAGACAGCACTATTCTTAATCCTAACAATATTCAGGTCCCTGCTTATTTGGCAAGCTATAGCGCTTACCGAATAAGCTTCAGAGGGAACCCGAATACATGGAACGCGCCGGCTTATCAGCTGTTCGGCTCCGCAGCTGCATGTGTCGCGGCTGTGTCACTGTCACAACACATGCATGGAGAGCCTGCGTGTTGGACTACAGCTTGCCGAATAAGCAGGGACTCGAACAAATTTGCTCAACTCTATCCAGGGGTCATTCATCTGTGCCCAGTCCGCAAGTGTGATTTGCTGCACATTCGTACAGCATTTTGCCAGACTATACAAAATGTCATACTTTACCAGGAGTTGTCGCTGCTGCAACAGTCACTGCAACATGTGCAGAGTGGAATTACACCAAGTCAGCACAGCACATATCAATCGGTTACACAGTAACCCGAAAGACCTCTGTAGCGATGCAAGTCAATGAAACACGGGGTGTTCATGCCATAAATGAGCACACAGCAATTGTGCTTTCTGCAGCAGCACATCCAGGCTGGGACAGTGGTGTAGAAATTGCTCTACCACCAGGTTGAGGAAGTGAGCTATGCAAGACACGTGCTTGAGGTTGTCCCGGGATAGATCCGCCATCAGGTTCGCACCATTATCGCACATGGCCTTCCCTGACTCCAGGTACAGTGGAGGCGGCCATTATTCAAAATTGGCATGGATAGCTATCCATAATGCTTGAGTTGTGTGACTGCGATCTCCAATGCATATTAATTGAAACACTGTCTGATTACGATTTTCCCTGGCTGCGCAGTACAGAGGTGGGGGGATTCTCTCTGCACTGTTGGAAAGATTGTCTCTTTTTGGAGCGGTTGAAGGCACAGGTGGAGGCCCTACATGAGGTGAAGGAGGCAGATGCAGCGGTGGAAGTGTTAGATGTAGAGGCTTGTGCCACAAGCCTTGGGGATTTCAAGATTTGCTATCCAATCATACCATGGTGTCTAGTGTTTTAGATCACTATTCTTTGGTGTGTAGTGGTTTAGTTCTCCATCCTCTGGTATGTAGTGGTTTAGTGCTCCAAAACTAGGTGTTTAGTTCTTAAACCACTGTTGTCTAGTAGTCTTATAGTCTAGTCCATCTTATGGTGTCTAATGGTTTAGTTCTCCATGCTCAATCGTCTTGAAAGCCTTGAGGAGTCTTGCTTGCTTGTCCAGGTGTCAGTGTTAAAATGCACCATCAGATAGATTTTTTCAAAGATTGGGTGAGGTTGTATGCGACATGCTGGTGTAGTGCAGGCACATCTTACATATAGACGTAATGGTGACTGGGCAACTGGTACTGGGGTACTGCTACGGCCATCAGCTTTCAGAAGCCGTCTGTATCCACCAGGCAGAAAGGCTGCATTTCCGTGGACAACAGCTTGTCTTGGCCAACCAATTTGTCAATGATTTCATCCCATTATCACACAGATCACAGGTCGGGAGTCATACAGAACTACCTTCTGTGATCTTTGGAGCAAACAGCTCTCAGCTGGACCCTATCTTCCAAACAATTACATGATTGGGCAATGATCAACCGAGGAGGCCGCAGGCTGTTCCCAATAATTTTTTATCAGAAATCTAACAGATAGCGTTTGTCATATGCATCTCCAGATTACAATGCATGGAATATGTGTATATAACACTGTACTATCACTGCTAACTCCACAATACTCCACTACTCGCTGTCACCATCAATCCTTTTTTTTAATTAACACAGGAAAATTGGATGACATTCTTCTTTGAAGGTCCACACCATCAGACTTTTCCATGCCCTCTCCCTCAGAGTAATGGTCATACACCATCCCCCAAGCTCACCCACCCAATTGCTTGACCACTTTTCTGCCTGGCTGCTGCACTTCATGTTCTCAGAATTTCCAACTCTTAACCTGGGAGACTTCAACATCCCCATAAACAACCCCACCTCCCAAATGCATCCCAGCTTTCATCTCTAACCACTTCTCTTGGCCTCTCACAACTTTCAACCCCTGAGACACTCCAAGACCGTAACACCCTTGATCTGATCTTTGTCTGGCTCTGTTCAATCTCCTACCTAGATAACTGACCTCTTCGCTTCTCTACACCAAGAAATTAGGACTAACCACAGCTTACACAGTTTTAGGCACTCCCTAAATAGATATCTATTTAGGGCGGCCTATTGTGGTGCCCTGTGTCTTTGCCACCACAAAATGGTTAAATATGTACTGTTTTGTATGTGTTTTGTGAGCAATGGGAGTTATGCTTTCTCTGCTAGAGACCACAACACACAAACACATTTTACCTCACTCCCTCACTTGTCTAAAGCTTAGAGCTTTGCAGACATGCCCTAACTTAGAGGGGGAGGAGTCGAGTTGTTGTTCTTTTTGAAGAAGACGGTGGAGAGAAAATGGAGAACGCTCCTGGAAGCCATGACATGCGCTCCCTCCAGGAGTAAAGCTAAGAAGCATCAGGGTGTCAGTCACTAGACCATCCATGCTTTTAGAGCAGGGTGGTAAGCGGAGAGACTGTGTGGGTTTATACAACCAACAGCAGAGTGTTTTCCCCCAGGAAGACTGTACCGAACTAGGATCAGTGAATGATTGTGCAAGAAGCAACTCGAGCTTCACACAGGATCCAAGCTGCAAGTTGCCAGAGGAGGAAAACACAGTGAGTAGTGGCTATACTGGAAGTTCCAAACTCCAGGAAGCCTTGGTCCCAGAAGGGATTAGAATAGCAGGAGGCACACAGCAGAGAGAAGGATAACTCCCATTTTGCAAAGCAGACTGTACATCTGGTGGGAGTTGTAATATCTCCTCTGAACTGCACTTGAACTACAGTAAATGATAAAGTGACTTTCCTTGTCTCCTGCCTTATTACTCTGTGCCTTCTACTTCCATCACAATCCCTGGGGGTCAGCCCTGGTTGGAGGGGGTTAAACATCTGCACTGCCATCACCATCTACCACCCCAGGGATCATCTGCAGTACCGGCTGTCCTACAGTCGAACACTCCAACTGGCGTCATTAATCACTACATAAACTTTATCCCTAATCAATACTGCCCTTTTACATGACCGCCTGGGGCCACGGACCAGTTCACTGCCACTGTGACATATCCCTTTAACACGACCGGCCCGGTACCGAGTATCCCACGGCCTCTGGGGCACGTCACTATCACGTTCCCTAATCAAAGTCCTTTTGATATAGTCTATTCTCTACTTCTCTGAACATAATTTGCCATCAAACTCTACAGCATCTAAAAGCACTACAAATATTGGCTGGTGACCACCTCAGGCAGCCTTTATCTACCCCACTCATTTCCTCGAGACGGCTGGACCATCATTATAAATAAGCAACTGTACTTTGTGTCAATCCCACCTCATTGTAGATTTTAAGTTCAGTAAGATCATCAATACTTTTGCTTTATTTATTGAATTATTTACTTTTGTAATTTATGACTGTTTTATATGAACTGCTGACTTGTAGAGCTCTACGGAATCTATTTATGTTTTATAAATAAAGATTATTATTATTAGTAGATTGAAGATGGTGAAGATCAGGATCTTAGCTTTGTCATGTGTAGGAGGAAACAGTCTTTTAAGTGACCACAACTGCACGAACAAAGGCTGGCTGCTGTGCTATCAAAGGGTAGAGTAGGGTGAACATGACCAACTGCTGGACTGTGAGTGAGGTGCAGGCGGGGATGTTATCATGGATTGAGCAAGATGTGATGTGCTTGGTGTCTGAGATCGGTCAAAAACAGCAGGCATGTTCACTTTCATAACAGCTGATGAGCTGTCACTCACCATGACTGTAGTGTGTAAACAAATATGGATTTGAATGTGCCAGTTAGTACATGTAATAGTCAATTTATTGGATTTTTTGCCTCCTCTCATTCATTTTTTGAAAAGTTGTCAGATAACGAGAGTTGGATCATTCTTTGCAGTCTCAAAAAAGGGCAAGGCTAGCTAACCCTTGCCGCCTCAGCGAACTGCAGATTTATGACTGTTGCTGGCCACAGCCAGAGTTGTGGCTGAGGTTGCAGTGCTTTTTGTGGTTGCATCACTCAGTGTCTGTGTGGAAAGTCGCAATGTAACCTACTCGTCTTACTCCTCCTCCACCTCCTCTGATGAGCTACTCAGCTGCATGCCTCTGGGTTCACACCAAGTGGGTCTACAACCTCATCGTCATTCTTTCTGTTCTCCCACTCTTCACCCTGAGAATCAACCTCCTCCTCTTTTTGTGCTGACAGCACAGTACAGTGCGCCTGTGTCTCTGGTATCTGAGTTTCATCAGGATCACCTCCACCCCTGAGGGTTAACTTCTAGTGATGAGGGTCTGGATTCTGTTCGTACCCTACTTTGTCTGGCCCCGGATCCAGCTGAAAAAAAAAATGGGAATTGGAGCAAATGCTTTCCTCCTCTTGAGTCTGTGAATCTTTGGATCAGACCTCTGATGTCCATGGAATAGAATATGCAAATAACTCTGCAGATTTGCCAATCTATGGTTCCCCACAGTCAGCTGGGCGGTTGGAGAGTTGTGACGCGGTATGAAACAAGGGTAATTGAACTGCAACTTCTGAGGTCTGCACTGTTTGTGATGTTAATGTGGTGCCCCTGAGGATGCAGTCGCCACAGAGGTACTGCACCTCAGCCAGAGGTGTGGTACTCTGCTCTCGGGTAAGGAGGGGGCACTACCCGGGACTCACACACTAGCACCCAACACTAGACCTCTTCAGGCCAGGGAGGAGCTGGGTAGTGGGTGTGGGTGGAGGAAGTAGAAAAGGGGAGGAGTCACAGTTAGTGACAGGTGGGCGAGAGAAGTGAGTTGGTGTGAGGGACTGGAGGAGAGAGGAGCTCGTGCCAGGACTAGAGAGGAGAAACAGGAATATGAAGGAGTCGGAGAGGTGCTCCAGAGCGAGGAGAAGGGATCCTATGGGCCAGGTTAGTGAAGTGTCCACCCTTGGTGCCCCAATCAACGCCGACCGTAGTTGGGTGGAGGGACCAGGTCGCAGTAGGGGACCGGCCCCAGACTAGTGGAGATACTGCAAGACCCAGCTAACATACCGGAGTCTGTAGTGACTGAATGTGCGACAGCCTTATCCACACACATATTCGCTGAAAAGGCAGCCATATAGGATCAAGGGGACCAAGAGGACGGTGCCCGACAGGATCTGAGGCTGCTGGCTTGGGACACTGTGTGTGAGGCACAGGGCAGGAGAGGCGGGAGCCAGCGCTGGGAGAGACGACCATAGATGGAGCAAAAGAAGAGGGTCCTGATAAAATGTGCCCCAAATTACCCAAGAGCTGGCTGGACCACCGACCAGGAGGACACAGCACGCCGGCTGGGGATTGTAACCTGAAAGACCATGAGTAAAAGTGTGAAGACTGCACCCCGCTGTGTCCTCAGATTTATTTACTGCGTCATCTGCCCCGCACCACAACCATTTCCATCACCAGTGGATCTGAATCGCACCATTGGCCCTCTTCTTGTTGCCGAACACCACCACGGGTGGCGTCAAAAGCTTTCCCATATTTATTTAATTGCAACGCCCAGGGCCACAGACCGGGTCACTGCTGCTGAGTACCCCTGGCCCTAGCAGGTGCTGCATTAAGATGGAGTAAGAGGAGGAGAGGCCACTTGATGCAGAGCTTGCGATACACTGGAGTACATGCACTTTCTGGCCCTCATTCCTGTCTCAAAAACCTAAACAGATATTCAGTACTTTCAATTCTCTCCTCCATCGCTGAGCTCCACCTTCCTCACCACTCATCTCAGCTGAAGACTTTGCCTCATTCTTCACGCAGAAGATTGACAACATAAGGCAAAGCTTTTGCCGAAAGTCCCCAAAGGCCCTTCCTCATAAATACTCAACTTTCCTCCTCCAAAATCAACTTCTCCACTATTACGGAAAATCAGTTTTACTCTTTTCTCTACAAATCACGTCTCGCCACATGTGAACTTGACCCAATCCCATCCCACCTCGTTTCAAACCTTACCATAGTCTTCATCCCAACCCTAACCCACCTCTTAAACCTGTCACCAACAACTGTTGTCTTCCTCTCATTCTTCAAACATACCTTGCTCACACCCATCATCAAAAAACCCTCCCTCGACTCATCCATTACGTCTAGCTATTGGCCCATATCACTTCTCCCCTATGCCTCAGAAATACTGGAATATCACGTCCATTTGAACTGACCTCCCACCTCTCCTCCTGCTCCCTCTTTGACCACTTACAATCAGGCTTCCGACCACACTATTTCATTGAAACTGCCCTGACTAAAGTCAACAACGACCTACTAACCGTCAAATTCAAGCAACACTACTTTGTCCTCCTCCTCCTGGACCTGTCATCTGCCTTTAACAGACCAGACCACTCACACACCACCTCCTCATCTTGCCCCCCATCTGTCGGTGTCCCCCAGTTCTAGGACCCTTGCTCTTCTCCGTCTAGAACTTTAGACTTTAACGGGAGATAGTGGACAATATTCTGCGCTGCTGACAGAATGGAGACGTATATCCCAGTATGGTACAGTAAGGGGGTGGTTTATTTCAGCTCATTTCAAAGTACCGTATATACTCGTATATAAGCCGACCCGTGTATAAGCCGACCCCCCCCCCTAATTTTGCCACAAAAACCTGAGAAAACTTATTGACTCATGTATAAGCCGAGGGTAGTGCTGCACAAGGGTTAATGGTGGTCCAAAAATATGCTCCATAGATAAATACCCCCATAAAATGCTGCAAAAGGGTTAATAGTGGCCCAACAAGATGCTCCAAGGATAAATACCCCCATATATTGCTGCACAAGGGTTAATGTTGTCCCAAGTAGATGCTCCATACATAAATACCCTCATATGCTGCACAAGGGTTCATGGTGGCCCAAGTAGAAGCTCCATACATAAATCCCCTTCATATGATGCACAGGGGTTAATGGTGGCCCAAGTAGAAGCTCCATACATAAAGAACCCCCATATGCTGCACAGGGGTTAATAGTGGCTGAAGTAGATGCTCCATATATAAACACCCCCCATATGCTGCACAAGGGTTAATAGTGGCCCAAGTAGATGCACCATATATAAACACCCCCCATATGCTGCACAAGGGTTAATAGTGGCCCAAGTAGATGCTCCATATATAAACACCCCCATATGCTGCACAAGGGTTAATAGTGGCCCAAGTAGATGCTCCATATATAAACACCCCCATATGCTGCACAAGGGTTAATAGTGGCCCAAGTAGATGCTCCATATATAAACACCACCCATGTGCTGCACAAGGGTTAATAGTGGCCCAAGTAGATGCTCTATATATAAACACCCCCCATATGCTGCACATGGGTTAATAGTGGCCCAAGTAGATGCTCCATATATAAACACCACCCATGTGCTGCACAAGGGTTAATAGTGGCCCAAGTAGATGCTCTATATATAAACACCCCCCATATGCTGCACAAGGGTTAATAGTGGCCCAAGTAGATGCTCCATATATAAACACCCCCCATATGCTGCACAAGGGTTAATAGTGGCCCAAGTAGATGCTCCATATATAAACACCACCCATGTGCTGCTGCTGCCGCTGCTGCTATAAAAAAAAAAGGCATACTCACCTCTCCGTCGCTGGGGGCCAGGTGCCGGTGTAGCCGCTGGCTCAGGCCCCCGGCACTGGCTATATTTACCTTTCCCGGTTCCATCTCTGCCGGGTCCTGTGCAGTGACGTTAGCAGAGGGCGCACACTGACTACGTCATCGCAGCCTCCGCTAATGTCACAGCCAGAGGACCGGGGAGACAGCAATGGAACGGGGAGCGGTAAGTATTGCTCTGCTCCCTGTCCTACTCACTGCCCTCCTGGCACCCGGTCTCTTCAGTCCCTGCTTCCAGCATGATGTCGGCGTCCCAGGCTGTTCCTGCATTCAGCGGTCACATGGTACCACTCATTAAATATGCGCATACTCATGAGTAATAAGCGGTACCATGTGACCGCTGAATGCAGGAACAGCTGGGACACTGAGATTATGGGGGAAGCAGGGGGGCTGCAGAGACCATGCCAGGAGGGGAGAGTATGGTCTCTGACACCCCCCACTCCCCCTCCCCTGCCGACCCCCCTATATGACTCGTGTATAAGCCGAGAGGGAGACTTTCAGCCCAAAAAAATGGGCTGAAAATCTCGGCTTATACATGAGTATATACGGTAAATAACTTCTTCTTCAGGAAAAACCACATGTGGAATATTGTCCACTAACTATCGTTACAGTCTGATGTCTGATGGTCACTTGCAGACCCGTGGATCCACTGTGGCTGATTTGCTTTATTATATGCGTCTTTAAAAGATTGAACAGGTGAGTTTAATCTGACTGCTAAACCAACAGTTTTTCTCGGCTAAGACCCGATTTCCACTGATTTCTCCTACAGTTTCTTGGCTATCCTTCTAGAACTTTGACATGGGACAGCTCATGGAGTCTCATGGCTTTCACTATCACTTCGAAGCTGATGACACACAGATTTACTTCTCTGGACCTGACATCACCTCCTTACTAACCAGAATCCCACAATGTCTGTCCACTATTTCATATTTCTTCTCTGCCAGACATCTAAAACTTAACATGGAAAAAAACAAATTCCACCATCTAATGAAACCCCCCCAACTGACCTATCCTTCAAAATCAATGGCTGCCCACTGTTCCCAATCCTGCAAGCTTCATTCTCATCTCTCGTTCAAATTGGAGATTCAAGCCCTTTCCATTTCCTGGCGACAACTCAAAAATATCTCCCAGATCTGGATATTCCTCAAACATGAATCTGCAAAAACACTAGTGCATGCACTCATCCTTTCCAGACTCTCCTACTGCAACCTCCTACTCTATGACCTTCCTTCTATCACTCTCGGACCCATCAAATGTATTCTAAACTCTGCTGCAAGACTAATCCACCTGTCACCCCGCTATTCCCCGGCTTCTTCCTTCTGTCAATCCCTGAACTGGCTCCCTGTTGTCATAAAACTCCTGATCAAAACCCTAACTTTGGCATACAAAGCCATCCAAAACTTGTCTTCTCCATACATCTGTAACCTAGTTTGCGGATACTTACCTGCATGCAACCTCCGATCATCACAAGATCTCCTTGTCTACTGCCCTTTTATCTCCTCTTCCCACAATCACATACCAGATTTCTCCCGTAGCTCATTTCTACTCTGGAACTGTGTACCCCAACATATCATACTCTCGCCTTCCATGGGAAACTTCTAAAGGAACCTGAAGAACCACCTCTTCCAACAAAGCCTACAACCTACAATAACCATCACTCCACAATAATGCTGTAAAAGCCATTCTACCCTCACCTATTGTATCCTCACCCATCCCTTGTAGACTGTGATCTCTCACAGGTCGGGTCCTCTCTCCTCCAGTTACATTCGGCGACTTGTATTGTTTAAGATTATTGTCCTTGTTTTCATTATGTAGACCCCTTTTCACCTGTGAACTGCCATGGAATAAATGGTGCTATAACAATAAACAATAATAATACCACTGTGCGACTGCCAAAAAGAGGGAGTCGAGCAGATTGAACAGCAACAGAGGTTTTCAAAAAACTGCACAATTATACTATTTCTACTCTGGGGAAATTGATGACACTTTAGTGGTGTGTGGCAATAATTTGGGGAAATGTTCCTTCCCCAACTTGGGTTTCCTTCATGTGTGTTGCCTGTAGCAGTAGAGTTACCAGACCGGCAGGCCTACACTTACTGTCAGTCAGCTGACTGTGTTATGTCCTAAAAAGCTTATAACAATAGTAGTCGACAAAGCTGATATTTGTGCCACTTGAGTATAGCTGAGCAGAAAAACAGTTTGAGCTGTTGCATAAGGTATCAGGGCTCCAAGCACAGTAGGCCTACACCGGTCACTCGCCCACCTCATCTTACTTTAAACGTAAATTAAAAACTTTAAATGTTGGCCCAGACCCTGACAACTCATGCATGGCCCATGGCTGACTGCTGTGCCATTATCAAATTTCTACTGTGGGTAAATTGATGCCACTTTTCCTGGTGCCTGACCCTAATTTTTTGGAAATGTTTGGCCCCCAAGTTGGGTGTCTTTCATGTGTGTTACCTGAATTTGGCAGGCTCCCAGCACAGCAGGCCTAACCTTGTTCCTCACCCACCTCTTAATTTCAACTTATCTTCAAAGCTGTAAATGTTAGGCCAGACCCTGTCTCATGTATGGCCCATGCCTGACTGGTGCACCATTAGACATTTTTCCACTATTCCTGGTGTCTGCTCCTAATTTTGGTAAATGTTTGGACTCCAAGTTGGGTCTCCTTCATGTGTGTTGCCTGAATTTGGCAGACCTCTCAGAGCAGAAGCCCTACACCTGTCACTCATGCACCTGTTACTGATCAATATTTCAGCTAGAAATGCTGCTCCAGGCCTTGTCCCATGTTTCCTTGATGCGCAATTAGTAATTTGTACTTTGGATCAATTGATGCCACTTTTCCTGGTGTCAGCCCATAATTTGAGCGGTTTTGGCAGCTTTTTGGCCCCCCTGAAGGTTTTGTCTATGCGTTTGGTTTTGCCTCCCATTAAATTCAAACAGGGTTCAGATATGTTCGACAAACCAAACTGTTTGACGAACTGCTCGGCAAACATCTTACTGTTCGCCGAATCCGAACTGAATCTTGAAAGATTCGCTAATCTCTAATACTGATGGTGGAATATTTCCTTTCTTCTGTCACAAATTTTTAGGGGCTTCATAGCAAAAGGTGTGAATACATATGCACATGCCACATTTTTAGTTATTTGATCCAAAAATGTAATTTATGCCTATATTTTTCTCACTTCACCAACATAGACTATTTAGTGCTGATGCATCACACATAAACCGGATTACAAAAATGCTTCAACACAGGTTGTAATGTAACAAAATTGTTAGAAAGCCAAGGGGGTGAGTACTTTTGCAAGTCACTGTGCATATCTGTACAGTTGTGCTCAAAAAGTTTACATACTCCAACTGAATTTTTGCTTTCTTGGCCTTTTTTTCAGAGAATATGAATAACACCCAAACTTTTTCTCCACTCATTTTGGTCTCATCACTCCAAATTACCTTGTTCCAGAAGTTTTGAGGCTTGTCTCTGTGCAGTTTCGCGTATTGTAGGTGAGATACTTTGTGGCATTTGCGCAGTAATAGCTTTATTCTGGCGACTCGACCATGCAGCCCATTTTCCTTCAAATGCCTCCTTATTGTGCATCTTGAAACAGCCACACCACTAGTTCTCAGAGAGTTCAGTATATCAGCTGATGTTATTTGTGGGTTTTTCTTTGTATCCCGAACACTTTACCTGGCATTTGTCACAGGTCACAGGTGAGGATGTTTCCTTTAGTAGCCATTCAAACCCATTTGTGGCAAATTCTGTGCATGTTATCAGGCAAAAATCACCAGGGTATGTGAACTTATGATCAGGGTCATTCGGATGTTTTGGGTTGTCATTAGGATTTAAAAAGAGAAAACACAGTAGTTTGACAATAAATGACTTCACCCAACTACTAACCATGAGTGGAGAAAAAGTTTTGGTGTTATCATACATATTCTCTGAAAAAAGGCCAAGAAAGCAAAAATTCTGCCGGGGTATGTAAACTTTTGAGCACAACTATATATATGTTGGGCATCGGGTTCCTGCCACTGTACAGCAGGAATGCAGAGATTTGCACTCGGCAGTCTCCCATTCCCCTTTGGCCGCAATGGAACCTGCTCAACAGACTCGACGGTCCTGGTGCTCTGCCCAGACCAGCAGTGTAGGATTGGTTGCTGCTGTCACCTCTGGTTCAGGTTTGACAATGCAGCCTGGCCAGCAGCAAAAGACTCCAGAATCTAAGTCCCTCCGTCTCTCCACTGAGCATGCTCATGGGACGTTTCCCCATTGGGGATCGGAAGTCACATGCTCAGGTCCTTCTCCAGCTCTGATTTGTCCATCAGGGGGATCTGGAAGGTTCCGGAAGGTCTCGGCTATAAAAGACTCGCATGGCCGCTCGGTCATGTGCTAATATAGACTCTTGTTATTATGTGTGTGAGTTAAGATGGATGCATGAGACTGGTGACTGACTTATTATGATCCCCCCTCCCTTGGATATTACGAATGTGGTTAGGGAATTAGTGGTCAGAGTAAGCGCCAGCAGTGGCTTTGTCTATGTGCCATTGAGCACCCCGCTCTCCACACGAGCGTTAGCGTCACAGTGCCATTCAGCACAAGGCACCTTTACACCGCACTAGCAGCTGCATTCCTTATAGTGGCACCGTGTGCAAGTTAAGCGCTTTCCCCAGCTCTGGAGGTTAGTGGCGTCCGCTGAGGCGGTGCAGTGCACACCTGATGCAATTAATATTCAGCATTGCTGTTCCTGACAACGCAATTGCGGTGTCGAGCACTCGTGGGTCTAGAAGGACTCTTTCCAGCATCTCAGGGGCCGAGTCCTGTGACCATACACTAGTGCTCCTATAGCCGAGCTCTGTGAGCACAAACAGGCTCCATCGTTTATGTTCAGCGGTAGTGCGGCTCTGTGAAGCAACAGAGTCCGCCCCTGTATACAGCGGGTGACGTTGCCCCGCATGTGTTTCTCCAGAAAACCGCCACATAGCATCTGCCATTAATGAGCAGCAGTTTACCACCCCTGCACGGTGGACCCCGGGCTGCGAACGCACCTTATTACCATCTTTATTATTTGGTGTGTTCCGCCAGCCCTAACATTATACTAGCGCCAGGGTCTGGCTAGTAATGATGAACAGCGACTGTTGCAGTACATCCGGCAGCTGCAGGGCAGGTTGGCGGCTCTCGAGCGTTCAGCCTCAGCTGCGGATGTTACTGCGGTCGCTGTTCAGGCAGCCACAGAGGCGTGATGATCATGTGGTGCAGAGTGTCTCACGGTTCTTGGACACTCTGAAGCATGTCTTCCTGGGACCACGAGTCACCCATGACACTGCGCTCCGGCTGCTGGCATTGTCACAGGGCTCGTCCATGGTCAGTCACTTTGCTATCCAGTTCCGGACGCTGGCCTCGGAGTTAGAGTGGCCAGATAAGGTCCTCATTCAGGCATTCTGGAGAGGTTTGGCTGGCCATGTGAATGACGCTCTGGCCACCAGGGAGATTCCCGCTACACTGGAGGAGCTTATCACCATCTCCACCCGTATAGACCTGCGCTTTGCCGAGCGAAGGTTGGAGCGGTCACAGTGTAGGCAGAGGTTTAGGTTGGCACCCAGTTTTGCTAAACCTCTGGAATCTTCCGATCAGGCGTCCGAGCATCAGGGGGCTTCCTGTTGTGAGTTCATTTTCCCCTTCACCATTGAGGTCTGATGAACTCCCTCTTCTGGTGAAGGAAGGTAGTGAGGCTGATTACAAAGCACCTGAGCAGAATGATGATGACTGGGTGACTGGAATTGCTGACTGGATATAAGGCAGCCGACGCCCTTCTGCCTTGCGGGTGATTACTCTGAGGGATTCTTGAAGACCAGTCTGATTCCTGCTCCTCAAAAGCTAAGTTTTCTGCTCTACTTTTTGCATTTGTGTTTTGGTTTTGTTTTGCCTTGTTTTTCTGGATTTCTGCCTTTCCCTGCTGGGTGAGCTGAATTCCTTTTTGCTCTGTCTTCAGAAAATACCTGAGTACTGATATAGTCTTTTTGAAGCCTAGCGTCTTCAGGGCTTTTTTCCCTATCAGTCTGTTGGCTCTTGTTTTTGAGAGGGTTTTGGCGGATTGCAGACAGCAGCTTTTCTATTCTGTCCTATTTAGTTAGCTTGGGCCCCATCATTTGCTCAGCCTATCTTTCCATCTGTGTGAGTGTTTTTTCATCTTGCTTCACTGTCATTATATGTTTGGGGCTGCCTATTGCTTTGGGGTCTGCTCTGGGGCAGTTTAGATTTCCCTTTCTGTCTTTAGGCTATGTAGTTCTCCGGCTGTCATCGAGGGGTCTAGGGCACCGTAGGAACCCCCCACGGCTACTGCTAGTTGTTGTTGTTAGGTTCAGGGGTCTGCAATCCGATAGCTGCCAACTTCTCTAGTTTTCTGGACTTAGCTAGTATTTCTGCTTTTGCCTCCTACGGTGACTCATTCATAACAGCTTCCCGTGAGGGATCCAGGCCCCGTCCGCTCGAGCTCCTGTGATCTGTCATGCTTGCCGGCAGTCCGGTCACTTTACCAACCTGGTGCCCACAGCGGCTGGGAAGACGCTCATCCCTAGTGGCTGTAGGAGGTGGCTCACTAGAATCCACAGTTTTTCCTTCAAGTTGTCCTTTAAGGGGACACTTGGGTTTGGTTCTTCCACTCTGGCGGTGGAGGTTTGCATGGATTCCGGAGCGGAGGGCAATTTTATGTCATTTGCCTTCGCTCAACGGCACACGATACCACTGCTTATGATGTCCAAGCCAGTCACCGTCAGAGTAGTGAACGGCGTGACTCTGCCTTCACAGATTTCCCACCAAACAGCTCCACTGATACTCTCGGTGTCTCCATCTCATCAGGAGATGATATCCCTCCTCGTTATGCCCGAGGGTATCGACCAGGTCCTTCTAGGGGTTCCCTGGTTGCGGTATCACTCTCGCCATATAGAGTGGTCCTCGGGGAGAATTCTTGGTTGGAGTAAGTCATGTGAGGGTAGATGTCTGAGGGAGTGCGTCCAGGTTGCCTCCACCGAGGTCCCCGCAGATCTTTCCTCACTCGCCAAACAGTATCGACAGTATGCAGACGTGTTCTCCAGAAAGGCAGTGGAGACCATTCCACCGCATCACCCCTATGACTGTCCTATTGACCTCTTGCCTGGTGCTGTGCCTCCCCGAGGTCGAGTCTATCCCCTATCTCTCCCGGAGACAGAGGCCATGTCTCAATACATCAGGGAGAATTTGGCAAGAGGATTCATTAGGAAGTCAGTGTCACCAGCGGGGGCGGGATTCTTCTTCGTCCAGAAGAAGAGTGGGGAACTACGTCCTTGCATCGATTACAGGGGTCTTAGCGCCATCACCGTTAAGAATAAGTATCCTCTGCCCCTGATAGCAGAGCTGTTTAATAGGCTATGGGGAGCAAGAGTGTTTACCAAGCTTGATCTGCGGGGGGCTTACAACCTGATTCGCATCCGTGATGGGGACGAATGGAAGACGGCATTCAACACCAGGGATGGGCACTACAAATACCTGGTGAAGCCCTTTGGGCTCTGTAATGCCCTGGCCATCTTCCAAGACTTTGTGAACGATATCTTCAAGGATATGCTTACCACCACAGTAGTGGTCTATCTGGGTGATATCCTCATCTACTCTCCAGATATTGACTCCCACCGGAGAGATGTTTGCAAAGTTTTCGACCTCCTGCGGGCAAACTCCCTCTATGCCAAGTTGGAGAAGTGTGTGTTTGAGCAGGAGTCCTTGCCTTTCCTGGGCTATATCATCTCCGCCCAGGATTTGTCCACCCAGGATTTGGCCATGGATCCTGCCAAGCTACAGGCGGTGATGGATTGGCAGGAACTCCATTCTCTCAAAGCGGTGCAGCGCTTTATGGGGTTCATAAATTACTATCGCCAATTCATCCCCCACTTCTCGACTTTGGTAGCGCCCTTGGTAGCCCTCACCAAGAAGGGTGCAAATCCCAAGTTGTGGTCGGAACCTGCCTCCAAGGCCTTCTCCTCCATTAAGTCCCATTTCGCTAGCGCTCCCATTCTGCATCGCCCCAATGTAGATAAGCCCTTCATTCTGTAAGTGGATGCCTCCTCTGTCGGTGCTGGAGTGGTCCTGTTTCAGAAGGACACGCAAGGTCGGAAGCACCCATGCTTCTTTTTCTCCAAGACCTTCACACCGGTGGAGAGGAATTATTCAAATTATTCCATCGGGGACAGGGAGTTGCTAGCGATGAAGTTGTCCTTCTCGGAGTGGAGACACCTCCTGGAGGGGACTCGCCACCCTTTCCAGGTGTTCACTGACCACAAGAACTTGGTGTACTTGCAAACAGCCCAGCAGCTAAATTCTCGCCAGGCCAGATGGTCCTTGTTCTTCTACCGGTTCCACTTCACCCTCCATTTTCTCTCCGGGGAGAAGAACGTCCGGTGTTATGATGAGTCACCGAAGGAGGAAAAAACAAAATACCAGCTAAGTCCAGAAAAACCAGAGAGGTTGGCAGCTATCGGATTGCAGACCCCTGAACCTATCCACAACATCTAGCAGTAGCCGTGGGGGGTTCCTACGGTGCCCTAGACCCCTCGATCACAGCTGGAGAGCTACATAGCCTAAAGACAGAAAGGGGAAAAACTTAACTGCCCCAGAGCAGACCCCAAAGCACTAGGCAGCCCCAACATATAATGACGTGAAGCAAGATGAAAGCACTAACACAGATAGAAAGATAGGTTGAGCAAATGATGGGGCCCAAGCTAACTACATAGGACAGGATAGGAAAGCTGCTGTCTGCCATCCGCAAAAACCCTATCAAAATGAGCCAACCGACTGATAGGAAAAACAGGCCCTGAAGTCGCTAGGCTTCAAAAGACTATATCAGCACTCAGGCATATTCTGAAGACAGAGCAAAAGATCAACAGATCAGAGACAAAAATGGAATTCAGCTCACCCCCGGCCGGGGATGGCAGAACTCCCAAAAAACAAGGCAAAACAAAAACAAAACTGAAGAGTACAAAGCAGAGCAGAAAAACTTAGCTTTGAGACGCAGGAATCAGACTGGTCTCCAAGAATCCAGCAGGAAAATCACCAGCCAGGAAGAAGGGCGTCGGCAGCCTTATATCCAGTCCTCAATTGCAGCCACCCAGTTATCATCTAGCTGCCCAGATGTTTGGTAATCAGTCTCACTACCTTCCTTCACCAGAGGAGGGAGTTCATCAAACCTCAATAGTGAAGGGAAAAATGAACTCACAACAGTCCAGGCCGATGCTCTCTCCCGCTCCGTGGTGTCATCGGAGGAAGAGGAGGAGGAGCCTCGGCTGATCGTCTCATTCGAGAGCCTGAGGACTGTGGCTCCGGTCGCCATTGAGTCAGTACCTCCAGGCAAGACATTTGTCCCTGCCCGTCTGCGACCGGAGGTCCTCTCTTGGGCTCAATCGTCCAGGGTGGGTGGACATTTCACTACAAAACGGACCTCTGAGCTTCTGGCGAGGACGTACTGGTGGCCGCATATGGCCCATGACGTCAGGGATTATATTCAGGCATGCGTCTCTTGCGCCCAGAATAGGTCCTCTCGGCAGCGGCCCGCTGGGCTACTTTATCCCCTGCCGGTAGCGGACAGGCCCTGGGAGAAGGTTGCTATGGACTTTGGGGTGAGGCTACCCAAGTCCAGTGGCAGCTCGGTCATTTGGGTTGTCATGGACCATTTCTCCAAGATGGTGCACCTGGTACCTCTCTCCCGGTTACCTTCTGCACGGGGCCTGGCAGCATTGTTCATTAAGCACGTTTTCCACCTGCACAGCATGTTGGACAAGATTGTCAGCGACCGCGGTCCTCAGTTTGCGTCTCAGTTCTGGAGAGCGCTCCGTTCGCTGCTCAGCATTGAGCTAAATCTCTCCTCGGCCTATCATCCTGAGACGAACGGATTGGTAGAGAGAGACAACCAGACCCTGGTCACATATCTACGACATTTTGTCTCGGCCACGCAGGACAACTGGGCATCCTTGCTGCCGTGGGCGGAGTTCGCTTTGAACAACGCTGTGGCCGACTCCACCGGTCTGACCCCATTCCTCCTAAATTACAGCCAGCATCCACGCATCCCTGTGCCCATGCCCGTGTCATCCACCGACTCTAGGGTGGCAGACTGGGTGGTGGAGGCACGTGACATTTAGGATCGCACTCAGGATGCTATCCGAGCTTCCAAGGAGAGAATGAGGACCTCTGCTGACGCACACCGGCGCCCTGCTCTGACCTTTACCCCTGGCAACTTAGTGTGGCTCTCCGCCCCAAACATCAGGCTACGGGTTGAGTCCGCTAAGTTCGCACCACGCTACATTGGCCCCTTCAAGGTCCTTGAGCAGATCAGCCCTGTGGTCTACTGTCTGGCCCTTCCGCCACACTTGGCTATCTCTGATACATTCCACGTGTCCCTCCTTAAGCCTGTTCACATGTCCCGGTTCTCCAAGTCATCTGCCGGGACATCAGACCTGTCTTCAGACGAGTTTGAGGTCAATGCCATCGTGGAATGCAAGGTGATGTGGGGCAAAAAGTTTTATTTGGTGAATTGGAAGGATCATGGTCCAGAGACTCGGACCTGGGAGCCAGTGGAGAACATCCACGCTCCGTTCCTCATTGCGGCGCTTGAGCGTAGCGAGGCTCAGAGGGGAGGGGGCGTAATGTTAGGCATCGGGTTCCTGCCACTGCACAGCAGGAATCCAGAGCCTTGCACTCGGCGGTCTCTCATTCTCCTCTCGGCTATAAAAGACTCGCATAGCCACTCGGTCATGCACTAGTATAGACTCTTGTTATTTTGTGTGTGAGATAAGATGGATACATGAGACTGGTGACTGACTTTTTATGATTCCCCTCCCTTGGATATTACGAATGTGGTTAGGGAATTAGTAGTCAGAGTAAGCGCCAGCAGTGGCTTTGCCTATGTGCCACTGAGCACCCCGCTCTCCACACAAGCGTTAGTGTCACAGTGCCATTCAGCACAAGGCACCTTTGCACCGCACTAGCAGCCGCGTTCCTTATAGCGGCGCCGTGCGCAAGTTAAGCGCTTTCCCCCACTCTGGAGGTTAGTGGCGTCCGCTGAGGCAGTGCAGTGCACACCTGGTGCAATTAATATTCAGCATTGCTGTTCTTGACTCCACAGTTGCGGTGTCGAGCACTCGTGGGTCTAGAAGGACTCTTCCCAGCGTCTCAGGGGCCGAGTCCTGTGACCATACACTAGTGCTCCTATAGCCGAGCTCTGTAAGCACAAAAAGGCTCCAGTGTTTATGTTCAGCGGTAGTCCGGCTCTGTGAAGCAACAGAGTCCTCCCCTGTACACACCGGGCGACATTAACCTACATGTGTTTCTCCAGTATACTGCCATATAGCATCCGCCATTACTGAGCAGCAGTTTACCACCCCTGCACGATGCACCCCGGGCTGCAAACGCACCTTATTACCATCTTTATTACTTGGTGCGTTCCGCCATGTACTGTATCTCCACACACACATATGCCCTGACAATGGTGTCACAGTATCAGAATTCTATAGAGTGACGATGTCACAAAGGTAAAGATGTAGGAAGAGTTGATAAAAGGCCGACACACGAACATTCTAACTGAGGGTTTTAGAGTTTGTGAGTTTGGATTTAGTTTTGCGTTTCTGTTGAGCAAAATGCCTAAAAATAAGCGCTTTATTATGGAATCTGATACAGAGAACAGCGGCAGAAGTCACCAGGTGAGTGATGACTCTTGTATTCATCATTTGTGGGTTTTTGTAAGTCACTTTTGTGTTTCTTTTTTACTTGCCGCATTTGATTACTTACTTTTATTTGCCACATTCATCAACATGAATTTTTCCCAAAGTAAAAAAAGGACTGGTCTTTTTTTTCCCTGCGTTTAACTATTTTTGCTCCTTTTTTTACACAGAAAAGTCAAATGTTTTCCAAAATGTCGCAAAAATTTAGCTTTGACCTTAAAAACTATGACAGTATGAATCACTCTGTGGTAATACTGGAGATCATTTGGGGCAAATCTTGCATCTTTTTGAAAAATTGCAAATAATGAACCAGGCAAAAATATCTGAAAACCCCAAATCCCTACACCAGTAGTAAGCAAAAAAAAGGGTGAGCTCATATAAAATAGTCTTCAAATATGGTGAATTTGCTGAAAAAAAAAAAGGCTCAAAGCTCCAAAAAAACATACACACAAGTAGGAATTTCTAAGGGTATGTGCACACGTAGTGAAATCTGCTGCGTTGTACAGTACCTTTATTTTCAATTTAAAAAAAAACGCAGTGCACATGCTGTGGATTTTTCCACGCGGTTTTGCTGCGGTTTACAATCCGCAGCATGTCAATTGTTTGGTGCAGAAATGCTGCAGTTTTACACCTCATCCATTATGAGGTGTAAAACCGCAGGGCAAAACCGCAGGCCAAACCGCAGATAGGATTTACCTGCGGTTTTCTCTCCAAAAGCCGCACACCCAAAAAACTACATGTGCACATAGCCTAAAAATTGAAAGCAAAAATCATTATATATTTTATTTTTTTCTTCCCAGTCACCGGTCAATGGAAAACGCCGCAGAGTTTCTGCATCCGACATACAGGACGGCAGCAGTGATGAGAACTTCCATCAGGTGAGCCCTCATTTCTCTACAGCGCGGTCTGTAGCTTTGGGTTTCAATAAGGAATGGACGCCGCATTCTGAGATAATGCCGCCATATCGCGGTGGCTTATATCTCACTGTTTGTGTTTCTTGATTTCAGTCTCATCCACTTATTCCGAGGTCTCCGAGGAGCCTTGGAGATGAAGATGGCGGCTCTGGTTCCCACCTGCTAAATACGGAGTCAGGTATGTGACAAAGCGTCTGGAAGGATCATAAACTCCTTCCTGTAAAATAAGAAATTAGACTTTTGATTAATAAAACTAAACGACACAGAAGTAAATGATTATATTTGTTCTTTTCTCCAGAGTCCACATCTCACCAATCCAACTTTGTGTAGGAAGAGACAGCGAGGTAATGTATTCCTATATATCCGTATTATCTGTGTCATATTCATGTTATCTGGTCACTAGGTGGCGCGGTTATTGGTATATTCTCAGATAAGGCGTCAGCTGTGTGTCTGCAGGTCGTGTACGACCATAGTATATATCTTTGATGTTTTCTTATCAGGAAACAGGAGCGTCCCATCAATAACTGTTTCCTGAGAGATCTGTCTTCTCCCACATCCAAATACGTCACCAACTTTCATAAGAACAAACAGAAGTTGATACGACGTTTGTATAAGTTTTTTAACCGGACCGTCTTTGAGAACCAGGTATTCAGTTATAATATACACCCAGAATAGGGCGATACGGGGATGAAGGGTTAGAGCTAGGATTAGAATATCCAGCGTATACAGTATATACGTTTATATTCTGTAGGTATGGGGTGATATGGGGGATAGTGACTGGAGGGTTAGAGCTAGGGTAAGTCTATCCAGTGTATATAGTATATACCTCTATATTTTGTATTTTCTCCTTCTTTCCTCTGTAGCTTCCTGCAGATTTGGATATCAGCTGGAATAAAAGACTGCGTAAAATAGCCGGGCGCACCGGCTTCATGCTGGTTAATGGGCAGCGCTATGCCATCATCCAGTTATCAGATAAAGTCTGCGATTCTGCAGGTAGGCTTCACATCGGGCACAATTTATGGGTTTGCTGCGGTGACATCTTCCGTACGTCTTTACTCCTGATTGTAATAAAATGCTGCTTTGTCCTCAGATCGAGTACGAGACACAATTATCCATGAGATGTGTCATGTTGCCTGCTGGCTCATCAATGGTAATGGAGACTGTAGCCATCACCAGCTATGGATGCAGTATTGCGAGAAGGTGGCACAGATCCACCCTGACCTCCCGCCCATTACCGTACTCCACAGTTGGGAGTGCCACTATCCAGTGCTATACCAGTGCTCAGGGTGCCAGGGCAGGTAAGATATGACGCACATTAACCATGGACAGAGCCTGATACTGGATGGGCGGATATTCCTGTATTTTTATGTGAGTTTTAGTTGCTTTACGATTCTGCACTCAGACGTGGAGGAGCTCTGTCATTGATGTTGGATGTGTTTGTACCTTTCGGATCAGTCTTCTATATAAGCCTTTTCTCTCACCATAGAGTCGGACGATGGCCGAATTCTCTAAACACTGAGAAGTACGTGTGCAGCCACTGTGACGGCAAATTTTTTCTTGTAACCCCAACCTGAGGAGATCTATTAGCCATAAGATCGGCCGGACAAGATGGCAGCACATGGACAACGTCATCCATCTCAGTCATCCACCTCAACAGCGTCTTCTCACCATCTCTCGGGCAGCACTGGAGTCTGCAGCACCCGGGTGTTGGAAGCAAATCCGACCATGGATTTCTGCATGGAGTTTGCATGTTCTCCCCGTGTCTGCGTGGATTTCCTCCAGGTTCTCCGGTTTTCACCCACATTCCAAAGACATACAGATAGGTGAAATTTGGACTTACTTCCAAATTGTCCTTAAAATAAATGATCCCAGTACATCACCGAAAAACATGTTGGTGCTATGTCATTAACTGGGAATAAATCCACATAAAAAATGTATTTTTGTTATGTTTCTTGGTGTCAGTTATTCAGTGTACAGATCTTTTTAGAGAAAATGAAGTTGCTCGCTGAATCATGGGCTAAACTAGAAGAGTCAATGTAAAATAATGCATATCCTGTAAAATACTCAGGACTAGTTACCAGATAAAAATATAGTGGTTTATTTGGATTCTTCCATCAAAGAAAGGTTATTACAGAAAAACAGGTGAATAAAAATAAGTGAAAGAGAGATTGTCCATTAGATCATGCTCTGAAATCTCACATGGCAAAAGCAACATGTATTCTTCTTTCTCTCGGGGATCTCACATGGCAAATGGCGTCTGTCTCTCAGTTCGGCTTCTTCGTAGTCAAGTAACATACCAGCTGTTGAGTTATGTCATCTTGCGTCTGTGTCTCATGATGGTGAGGGAAGAAGAAGAACGATCTCTACAGTTAGCCATGAATTATATACGTCTCCTAAAGCACGTGGTCTCTACATATATGGAGCTGTCTTTCTACCATGAGCCAAGCTTAAAAATAGCCTATGTCGTGTAAGCTAAAGCATTCTACAGAACTGGGTCTTATAAGAAATATTTAACGAATTATTAATATTTAACAATTCCCCCTTTTGAGGGAGACAGACATTAATTGGAACCCTCAAAATATAACAAGATCTTCTTTCTTCTTTTCTTCTTCTTTGACAAAATAATTTAATATCAATAATAATAATAATAATAATAATAATAATATTAGATTACCGTTATAAGTACTCAATGACATAATTGATGTGAATTCATGTTATGGTAAGCCGTGAACAATATTCATATAAAATATGTATAATTATACTTCCCTAAGTCTAAATTGAAGCATCTCAGGTCCAGTCATCATCATCTGATGTCATCTGGTCTTCATTTTGATGTCTTCTGTCTTCTTCTTGGTTCTTTTAAAAACACAGTTTTTCTATAGCATATAGAAATTGTGTTGTGTATCAAATCAAAGTCCATAATTTCAAATGTTAATACGAAAACAAAGTCTATGCAGCTTTAATATCTGTGCAGTGTCATCTTTAAAAACCTGGGCTTATATTGGCTCGCCTTGGATATTCTGGAATCCTCCATCGGTACTGGTCTTTGAACAGGTGTGACGTCTTTGGTCAGCAAAGCAAGGGTTAAAATGACTCTTCCTTGCTAAACATAGCACCATAACCAGTCCTTGTCCTAATGCACAGGACATATGTCAGGGTTGTAGCTTCCTGATAATTACCTTCATTGTTCACCAGCTTTCATCGAGCTTTTCAGGTGATTGAAAACCTCTGGAACTTGATAAGAACGTGATAACACCGTTCATCTCAGCATCATAGGATCATCGTCCTCTGGTTGTCAGGTTAGACACTTTAATTGTGACTGTCGGTGGTGGATACTGCACTTGTGACTGTCAGTGGTGGATACTGCACTTGTGACTGTCAGTGGTGGATACTGCACTTGTAATTAACACAGTTCATTTCTCAGAAGTCATAGCTTTGTTACCTTCTGGGACTTCTGGATCGCGGCATTCTTCTTCTTGCAACTGATAAGAATCAATTTTAATATGAAAAGTCTTTATTAACGTAATTTCAGTATCTTGCTTGAAGTCTTCATTCCCTATTCTATACCAAATCTGGTAATTTCCCTATCCCATAATATCACAGCGTACCATAGCAATCAGTAATATCCATATAATTATTATCAGAATTTGTACCATATATGGATTTCAATATTTGAAATAATAAACGATAATACATTATTATCCGCATTTTTCATGTGATAGAACATTTTTTTATGTCATAGGTGTAATTACCTTTTTCAACCCATAGGTGTCACTGTGTTTTATGTAACCAGTGTTATCATCTTTATTAATAAGGAATATATTTATTATACTAATAATATGTAGGAATGTAAAGCCATGAACCAAAATAAGAATATATGAGTGAGCGAATGAATGAATAAAAGAATTGTTGCATATAGCTCAGAAGTGAAACTTTTTCCTTAGTAATAGAACCATATAATTGCTATATTTAATGAAGCAATATTCTCAGTAGATATTACTTTACTAAATATTGGTGAAAGAATTAAAAATAATGAAAAATAAGAATAAAAATAAAAATAAGAATAAGGCCTTTATGTTGATGCAGAGTAGTTATGTCTTCAGTAACATATACCCTTAATATTTCCATGATCTGGATTATTTCATAATTGTCATAAACTTGTGTTATCAAAATATTCAAATCATGCAACTTTGCATGTAATTCCTCTTAGTGTAAAGAAATGACTCTTTATAATACTTGTTATTATACCCAATACTTATACCATTGTACCTTATTAATATTTTTTCCTATTAAAATGTGTGAAGAAGAGGTATTAATCAAATGTGATGATGTAGTCAGGATCAAAAATATATTTTCCCCCTTAATACCAAAAAATATTGTTCTATGAAATAATTCATTTATCAAAACCAAAATTAAAAATAATTAATGTATAAATTATGTGAACTTATACTTGCTTATACCATTATTTGTCTGAAGATGTGTAACCATCAAAATTAATTTGAATATCATAAAATTATCCTTTGGAAAAATTAATTTGCATAAATCATTTTGATGTGCGATTGCACTTTGCACTTATCCACAATTAACTAAATCAAGAAATAATAATTACTATAGAAATATAGAAATATATGTTTGTATAGATAATATTTCATTATGTATCTTAATATTCTAATAATTTCCTAAAGATAAAAGCTTTGGGGTTTTTTTTTTTTTTTTTTTCCTTTCTCTCATGCATTCAGGATCCTGAGGTCTCACAAACGTATCACATTACTCGCTCAGCAGCTGCTCATACACTCAGTCACTGTCACTCAGACTGTGTCACATATTAACTTTAAACCAAATACCTCACATATGAAGGTGTGATGAATACACGTATTTTAACCCAAATTATCCTAATTATCAATGCATTGTAAACTATTTCAATTTAGTCTCTTAATATTTCTTTGAATATTCCCCAAATACACATGACATAAATATATGTATAGCTATACTTGACATTTAGGCCTGGAAAAAAAATTCCATTGCTTTGCAAAAGTTGAGACCCCCTTTAAAATTCTTTCCCTAAGGAACAGGGACATAATATACTGGTATACTTGTATTATTAGAACAAGGTTCAAATTCCCCTGCTGTGGTTGTCATTCAAACCATGCAGTAAAGCACACACCCAGAACATTTTAAAAAGCAATTAGTTATTTCCTTTTAAGGGTTAGATATAATAAAATCATGCAATTATTGCAACTTCCTGTGTAAATAAAGGCATAAATCCTTGGAAGAGAATTTTTCTCGATTAAGTCCTGCTTTGAAATGAAAATTCTAAGGAAACATAAAAAATAAGGTTAATATCATCATAATTCTAAATATTATTACTGATGTAGATTTTAATTTTCATTAAAAAATACAGTTCTACTATTTCTACTTCTACAAACACTCTATATATACAATATGAATATGTATATATCCACAAACCATAAAACTACAGGATTATACTCTATAAAATAATTACATATAACTCACTAATTGTATAACACTGTTACACAAAATATATTACTTTTTCTAGCCAATTCCTACACCCATACTTATTTCTCTGCAAAAAATATCCTGAAAGGTTCTTGCCATTTTAAAGCTGATAGATTCTTGGAGCAGAGTATTCAGTTTACAGGCCATGATGTCACTCACCACCTGTTTCTGTCTGTTAAATTCGGCCATCTTTGTTACAGAAAGAAAATCAGAACTCATCATTTTTCTTAATTCAATTTGTGTCTTTTCGGTGTTCTTTTGCATCATTCCATATGGCTTATAACAAACATGTGATTTTCTTTTTCTTTCTTCGTAGATTTGATTTTGGGGAAATCTCATTTTAGAAGGCTTTGCTAATACCGGCTTCTGATAAGATTTTACTCTGCCTGTCTTTACAAAATTAGCACAATTTACTTTCCTCTCACGATTCTCGTGTTTTCTGGCAAAATCAAGGGATTGCGCACATTCAAACAAAGAATCTTTTTGTGACGCAATAACACGAGATGCAGGATTTAGAAACCAAAATTTGCTTACAAAACTCCTTATGAGGGACGGTGTTTTGACATTCTCACTCAGCATTTTGTACAAACGTTCATATATGGACATGAACGTAAAAATACATTCCTTCCGACCAATTCTTAATTTTTGAAGAATATCAATATCTGGATGATTTTCATTTGATGAACAAAAAATGAGAATTTTTAATCTGTCTTTATCAGTTAAATTCTCATGTGTTTCACCAGATAACTTTAAAGACAATCTCCTAGCAAAATTTACAGGGATCCACATTTTGAACAACTGATTCTTCTCCTCGTTAGATAAATCAAATTTATCAGAACAACTTTCATAAATCTCAGAGTTTCTACAGACATCTATTTTGTTGTCATAAGCAGGAATTATTTGGCATATTTTTATCAAATTCTTCCTCACGCTACTTCGGATTTGGGCCTGTGAGTCTTCTATTTTTAGTGGTACGTCTTTCCCTTGTACGTCCTCTACGTCAGTTCTGAAGTCTCCTCCTACTTCTCCATCTTGTTCCACGTCTGCAAGGTCACCTTCAATGGCTGCTACAGACACTTGATTACAGTCAATCTCACTAACTTTACAGCCAATCTCGAGAACATCACAACAATCATTTTTGGATTTCTCTGACACAGATCTATGAAATATATCTACCATCTGTAGAATATTTTTTAATCTCTCTCTTTCTCTATTGAAAAACTTAGAATCTAACCTCTGATTCTCGAGTTCACACTCGGCATATAAACTTAACCATAAAACTTCTGAATTAGAATTGTCTACAGACTTAAATTTCAATTTACTCTGCTTAGCAAGACAATTAATGACATCCATTTTATCTTACCTTGAAATGTCTCAGCTCCTTTGATGGACAACGCTGGGTTCCTGTTGTCTTGGTTTCAGCACGTCTGGCTCTTTGGCACTTGTAGTACTTCTCAATCTATCTGGTACTTCTTACTTCTAGGTTCTATGTGATTCTTGTAAGTAGTGGAATTCCCGATAACTCGCACATATGATTTGACGTTAGCAAAGTCCAATCCCCCGTGTGGGCAAGTTGAGGGAAATCCGCAAAAAAGTACAAAAATTCAGATCTGGCTGGCTCTCCAATGTAAAATAATGCATATCCTGTAAAATACTCAGGACTAGTTACCAGATAAAAATATAGTGGTTTATTTGGATTCTTCCATCAAAGAAAGGTTATTACAGAAAAACAGGTGAATAAAAATAAGTGAAAGAGAGATTGTCCATTAGATCATGCTCTGAAATCTCACATGGCAAAAGCAACATGTATTCTTCTTTCTCTCGGGGATCTCACATGGCAAATGGCGTCTGTCTCTCAGTTCGGCTTCTTCGTAGTCAAGTAACATACCAGCTGTTGAGTTATGTCATCTTGCGTCTGTGTCTCATGATGGTGAGGGAAGAAGAAGAACGACCTCTACAGTTAGCCATGAATTATATACGTCTCCTAAAGCACGTGGTCTCTACATATATGGAGCTGTCTTTCTACCATGAGCCAAGCTTAAAAATAGCCTATGTCGTGTAAGCTAAAGCATTCTACAGAACTGGGTCTTATAAGAAATATTTAACGAATTATTAATATTTAACAGTCAAAGAGGTTCTGCAGCAGCTGACGTGTTCATTATAACATAGTAATTAGAGGCCAAACTGCTGGTGCTATGTCTGAAAATAGGAAATTAGAACTTCAGATCAATCACTATTGCCCAGGACCAGACCAGTCCATTCCCTCTGCCCAGCCATTGACTTCTCCTGCCCAGAGTCTGAGACAAGTAATTTTGATTCACAGGCAGATAAGGCAAATTGTGTCTACACTTCATATCAATTCCTACTCACCTTATTTTCATATTGAAGAGATTCTAAAAAGAGATCTGACAAGGGAAATGCAGAACTTTTTATCCGATGTTCGTCCATTTACATAGAGCATACATAGAGCATGCCTACAAACACCACCAAACCGGTGCACTAATCGTGAGTAGGGCATAGGACACTTTCATCAGACCAGACCCCAGACCAGACCCCTAATCAAACACACACTTAACACCAGTCACCCCCATATAAATATAGAGTAGATCCAGAATACATACAGGTACATGCACCCGAACAAACCATCAGACTCCTGTTCACCAATTTGCTGTCACCACATTTTGCATGCCCTACAATGGGAAGATATCCAGTTTTGCGTGCGGCCACGTCTCCACAGATGTATAAGAAGAATGCCGAGGGTGGAAATTGAGAAAAGGAGGTTAATATACAGGTAAGGATCCCAGAGGTGAAAAATATAGCCTTTCCTGTGAAGGGTAATGTTACACGTAGTGACCACAGAAGAATAAAACTGTAGTGGATGGGTGGAAACCATGTGTACGGAGCTGCTGTGGACAATGAGAGGCAGAGACCTGGGTATGAGGCCCACAGTGTACTCACCAATTTCTCTGTTGGTCACTTCAAACCTTAATTAATACCTATAATACATATAATTAAATTATAAGAGATTATCTTCCTGATTAGAGATGAGGAAACCTTTCAAGGTTTGGTTTGGTTCGATTTGGCAAACGTTTCAGACTGTATAAAAGGTCTCTGAGACAACTTCTACTACGGGCAACCCACCAGATGGAGATCCAACTTGAAGTCTCCACAACTCAAAAAATAATTATCACACACCACTAAAGTGACATAAATTTCCACAGAAATTTGGATAGGACGAGACGGTGTTTGTTCAGTTGAGCTTTCATTAACATTAACACATAACCCAAGTATACGTCAAACACCAAGCCTATTCCCCCTTCCACCACGACCACACTTTTTCCCGCTCATCTTGTATATACCCTTCATCTCCTGTAACCTGCTGATTCACAACCTGCTGATACCAAATTGTTCTATTTTGATCTCATCTGACCACATGACCTTCTCCCATGTCTCTTCTGTATCATCCAGATGGTCATTGGCAAATTTAAAAGCGAGCCTGGACATGTGCTGGTGTGAGCAGGGGAACCTTACGTGCCCTGCAGGATTTTAATCCTTGACGGCGTAGTGCATTACTAATGGTAATGTTTGAGACTGTGGTCTCAGCTCTCTTCAGGTCATTGACCAGGTCCTCCCATGTAGTTTTGTGCTGATTCCTGACTATTCTCAGAATAATCCTTACCCCTTGATGTGAGATCCTGCATGGAGCCCCAGACCAAGGAAGACAGACAGTCATCTTGTGTTTCTTCCATTTTCTAATAATTGTGCCAACAGTTATTGCCCTCTCATCAATCTATTTACCTATTGTCCGGCAGCCCATGCTAGCCTTGTGCAAGTGTACAATTTTGTCCCTGGTGTCTTAGACAGCTCTTTGATCTTGGCCATGGTGGAGAGGTTGCAGTGTGATTGATTGTGTGGACAGGCGTCTTTTATACAGGTATTGAGTTTAAACAGGTGCAATCAATGCAGGTAATGAGTGCAGAGTAGGAGGCTTCTTAACGAAAAACAAACAGGTTTATGACAGCCAGAATTTTTGCTGGTTGGTAGGTGATCAAATCTTTATTTAATACAAGAAAATGCAATTTAATTATTTAAAAATCATACAATGTGATTTTCTGGATTTTTATTTAAGACTCCATCTTTCACACTTGAAGTGTAACTACGATAAAAATTACAGACCTCTCCATTCTTTGTAGGTGGGAAAACATCCAAAATCGGCAGCGTTTCAAATACTTATTTTCCCCCACTGTATATGTATATGTCCACACACACACATATTCTCTGACTAATAGTCAGAGGTAGAGTTGAGCGATACCGTCCGATACTTCAAAGTATCGTATCGGATGGTATCGGCCGATCTTTAAAAAAAGTATCGGTATCGCCGATTCCGATACCGGAAGTCCCATTCAAGTCTATGGGACTTCCGGTATCGGAATAAGAAAAACCCTTTCCTGCCCTTGTACAGCCTCTCTGGGGTCTGTACGGGCCTTTCGGGGGGCTGTGCCGGCCTGCCAGGGGGTCTGTGCAGGCTCCGGTGGTCTGTGCCGGCCTGCCGGGGGGCTGTGCCGGCCTGCCGGTGGTCTGTGCAGGCTCCGGTGGGCTGTGCCGGCCTGCCGGGGGGCTGTGCCGGCCTGCCGGGGGGCTGTGCAGGCTCCGGGGGGCTGTGCCGGCCTGCCGGGGGGCTGTGCCGGCCTGCCGGTGGTCTGTGCAGGCTCCGGGGGGCTGTGCCGGCCTGCCGGGGGGCTGTGCCGGCCTGCCGGTGGTCTGTGCAGGCTTCGGGGGTCTGTGCAGGCATCGTCCGATGGGACTACAAGTCCCATCGGGCGATGCCTGCTACCATGACAGTGATTGACACATTAGCCAATGATGGGACAGTAATAGTCCTATCATCCGGCTAATGTGTTGAATGTAAAAAAAAAAAAAAAAAAAATTACATGCTACATACATACAACATGCATACTACATACATGCTACATTCATACTACATACTACATACATGCTACATACATGCTACATTCATACTACATAAATACTACATGCAACATACATACTACATATATACTACATACATACTACATATATACTACATGCATGCTACATACATACTACATGCTACATACATACTACATGCTACATACATACCACATATATACTACATACATACTACATACATACTACATGCATGCTACATGCATGCTACATGCTACATACATAACACATATATACTACATGCATGCTACATACATAGTACATGCTACATGCATGCTACATACATACTACATGCTACATACTACATATATACTACATGCATGCTACATACATACTACATGCTACATACTACATATATACTACATGCATGCTACATACATACTACATGCTACATACATACTACATATATACTACATGCATGCTACATACATACTACATGCTACATACATACTACATATATACTACATGCATGCTACATACATACTACATGCTACATACATACTACGTATATACTACATGCATGCTACATACATACTACATGCTACATACATACCACATACATACTACATACATGCTACATGCTACATATATACTACATATATACTACATGCATGCTACATACATACTACATGCTACATACATACTACATATATACTACATACATACTACATACATACTACATGCTACATACATACTACATATATACTACATGCATGCTACATACATACTACATGCTACATACATACCACATACATACTACATACATGCTACATGCTACATATATACTACATATATACTACATGCATGCTACATACATACTACATGCTACATACATACTACATATATACTACATACATACTACATACATACTACATGCATGCTACATACATACTACATACATACTACATGCTACATACATACCACATACATACTACATACATACTACATGCTACATACATTCATACATATATACTACATGCATGCTACATACATACTACATATATACTACATGCATGCTACATACATACTGCATGCTACATACATACTACATACATACTACATGCTACATACATACCACATATATACTACATACATACAATACATTCATACAATACATACATAGACATACAGTACATATAACATAGAGTAACATACTTACCAATACTTGTCACATTGTTCCCCGAAGCCATTGTCTTTTCCGGAATAAATATTAACATAACAAACCACAAAAATACTCACCCACGATCCGAAGCAGTCCACGAGTGTGTTCCACGACGATCTTGGGTAGAGAACTGCAGCATCAGCTGATGCTGCCGTTCTCTACGGGCTGCAGGAATCCAATGACGGAAGGTAGGTATCCTTCCGCACTGTATTCCTCCGCCACTTAAAAAAAAAAAAAGTCCCTAGTCTCACTTTATGCCATTGCTGTGTGGGAAATTCCCACGCAGCAATGGCATAAAGTGAGACTAGGGACTTTTTTTTTTTTAAGTGGCGGAGGAATACAGTGCGGAAGGATACCTACCTTCCGTCATTGGATTCTTGCAGCCCGTAGAGAACGGCAGCATCATCTGATGCTGCCGTTCTCTACCCAAGATCGTCGTGGGACACACTCGTGGACTGCTTCGGATCGTGGGTGAGTATTTTTGTGGTTTGTTATGTTAATATTTATTCCGGAAAAGACAATGGCTTCGGGGAACAATGTGACAAGTATTGGTAAGTATGTTACTCTATGTTATATGTACTGTATGTCTATGTATGTATTGTATGAATGTATTGTATGTATGTAGTATATATGTGGTATGTATGTAGCATGTAGTATGTATGTAGTATGTATGTAGCATGCATGTAGCATGCAGTATGTATGTAGCATGCATGTAGTATATATGTAGTATGTATGTAGCATGCATGTAGTATATATGTAGTATGTATGTAGCATGTATGTAGTATGTATGTGGTATGTATGTAGCATGTAGTATGTATGTAGCATGCATGTAGTATATATGTAGTATGTATGTAGCATGTAGTATGTATGTAGTATGTATGTAGTATGTATGTGGTATGTATGTAGCATGTAGTATGTATGTAGCATGCATGTAGTATGTATGTAGTATGCATGTAGTATGCATGTAGTATGTATGTAGCATGTATGTGGTATGTATGTGGTATGTAGCATGTAGTATGTATGTAGCATGCATGTAGTATATATGTAGTATGTATGTAGCATGTAGTATGTATGTAGTATGTATGTGGTATGTATGTAGCATGTAGTATGTATGTAGCATGCATGTAGTATGTATGTAGTATGTATGTAGTATATATGTAGTATGTATGTAGCATGTATGTGGTATGTATGTAGCATGTAGTATGTATGTAGCATGTAGTATGTATGTAGCATGCATGTAGTATATATGTAGTATGTAGTATGTATGTAGTATGTATGTGGTATGTATGTAGCATGTAGTATGTATGTAGCATGCATGTAGTATGTATGTAGCATGCATGTAGTATGTATGTAGTATGCATGTAGTATGCATGTAGTATGTATGTAGTATGTATGTAGTATATATGTAGTATGTATGTAGCATGTATGTGGTATGTATGTAGCATGTAGTATGTATGTAGCATGCATGTAGTATATATGTAGTATGTAGTATGTATGTAGTATGTATGTGGTATGTATGTAGCATGTAGTATGTATGTAGCATGCATGTAGTATGTATGTAGCATGCATGTAGTATGTATGTAGCATGCATGTATGTATGTAGCATGCATGTAGCATGCATGTAGTATGTATGTAGTATGTATGTAGTATGTATGTAGCATGCAGCATGTATGTAGCATGTATGTAGCATGTATGTAGTATGTATGTAGCATGTAGTATGTATGTAGCATGTAGTATGTATGTAGCATGTAGTATGTATGTAGTTTTTTTTTTTTTAACATTTAACACATTAGCCGGATGATGGGACTACTACTGTCCCATCATTGGCTAATGTGTCAATCACTGTCATGGTAGCAGGCATCGCCAGATGGGACTTGTAGTCCCATCGGACGATGCTTGCACAGCCCCCCGGACATCAGCACAGCCCCCCGGCAGGCCGGCACAGCCCCCCGGCAGGCCGGTACAGACCCCCACAGGGTGCACAGACCACCGGCAGGCCGGCACAGCCCCCCGGCAGGCCGGTACAGACCCCCACAGGGTGCACAGACCACCGGCAGGCCGGCACAGCCCCCCGGCAGGCCGGTACAGACCCCCACAGGGTGCACAGACCACCGGCAGGCCGGCACAGCCCCCCGGCAGGCCGGTACAGACCCCGGGCAGTCCACACAGCCCCCCGGCAGGCCGGCACAGCCCCCCGGCAGGCCGGCAGAGACCCCCGGAAGGCCCGAAATGACGGCGCATCATGATGACGTCAGGCTGTCAATCAACTGAACTTCCGATTCCGATGCCGAATTCCGATATTGAAAAAATATCGGAAGTCGGTATCGGAATTCCGATACAGCAAGTATCGGCCGATACCCGATACTTGCGGTATCGGAATGCTCAACACTAGTCAGAGGTGATAAAAGGCCGGCTCACGAACATTCTGAGGGTTTTAGAGTTAGTGGAGTTTGGATTTTGTTTTGCGTTTCTGTTGAGCAAAATGCCTAAAAAATAAGCTCTTTATTATGGAATCTGATACAGAGAACAGCGGCAGCAGTGACCAGGTGAGTGATGATTCCTGTATTCATCATTTATAGGGTTCTTTTCAAGTCACTTTTCTGTTCCTTTTTTACCTGCGGCATTTGATGACTTACTTTTGTTTGCCACATTCATCAACATGTGGCACTCTTTTCATCAATTTTTCCAAAAGTAAAAAAAAATGGTCTTTTTTTTCCCCCTTAATTTAACTATTTTTGCCACGTTTTAACACAAAAAAGTCAACTTTTTCCAAAATGTCGCAAAAAATAAACTTTAACCTTTAAAACTATGACATTATGAATCACTCAGGGGTAAGACGAGAACATTTCAGATAAATCTTGCATTTTTTTGAAAAGTTACAAATAATGAACCAGGCAAAAATATCTGGAAACCCCAAATCCCGACACCAAAATTAAGCAAAAAAAAATGGGTGAACTCATGTAAAATAGTCTTCAAATATGGTGAATGTGATGCAAAAAAAGACTCAAAACACTAAAAAAAATTCTAGGAATGGATCAGGCCCTATGTGTTAAGCACTAGTAGCTTTGTAACTCTCCTCTGCTGTACCCCAGGACCAGACCTTATACCCTACACAATATTGCATACATTTTAAAATTGACTCTCGATAATAATAAGATATTATGGTTTCAAATTTCTAAAAATTGGAGGCAAAAATCATTATGTTTTTTATTTTTTTCTTCCCAGTCACCGGTCAATGGAAAACGCCGCAGAGTTTCTGCGTCCAACATACAGGACGGCAGCAGTGATGAGAACTTCCATCAGGTGAACCCTCCTTTCTCTACAGCGCGGTCTGTAGCTTTGGGTTTCAACAAGAAATGGACACCGCATTCTGAGATAATGCCACCATATCGCGGCGTCTTAATTCTCAATGTTTGTGTTTCTTGATTTCAGTCTCATCCACTTATTCCGAGGTCTCCGAGGAGCCTTGGAGATGAAGATGGCGGCTCTGGTTCCCACCTGCTAAATACGGAGTCAGGTATGTGATAAATCGTCTGGAAGGATCATAAACTCCTTCCTGTAAAATAAGAAATTAGACTTTTGATTATTAAAACTGAACGACACAGAAGTAAATGATTATATTTTTTCTTTTCTCCAGAGCCCACATCTCACCAATCCAACTTTGTGCAGGAGGAGACAGCGAGGTAATGTATTCCTATATATCCCCATTATCGGGGTCATGTTCATGTTATCTGGTCACTAGGTGGCGCGGTTATTGGCATATTCTCAAATAAGGCGTCAGCTGTGTGTCTGCAGGTCGAGTACGACCATAGTATAATTTTTTGATGTTTTCTTACCAGGAGACAGGAGCGTCCCATCAATAACTGTTTCCTGAGAGATCAGTCTTCTGCCACATCCACAAACATCACCAACTTTCACAAGAACAAACAGAAGTTGATACGTTTGTATAAGTTTTTTAACCGGACCGTCTTTGAGAACCAGGTATTCAGTTATAATACACACCCCAAATAGGGCGATATGGAGATGAAGGGTTAGAGCTAGGGATAAAGTATCCAGTGTATATAGAATATACCTCTATATTCTGTAGGTATAGGGCAGTGATGGCTAACCTTGGCACTCCAGCTGTAGTAAAACTACAACTCCCAGCATGCCCTTGCAACCTGCAGCAGTTGAGGCAGCAGTTGAGGAATGCTTGGAGTTGTAGTTCTCCAACAGCGCTCCCGCTGTCTGTTTCCCCCTTAATTTAACTATTTTTGCCACGTTTTAACACAAAAAAGTCAACTTTTTCCAAAATGTCGCAAAAAATAAACTTTAACCTTTAAAACTATGACATTATGAATCACTCAGGGGTAAGACGAGAACATTTCAGATAAATCTTGCATTTTTTTGAAAAGTTACAAATAATGAACCAGGCAAAAATATCTGGAAACCCCAAATCCCGACACCAAAATTAAGCAAAAAAAAAATGGGTGAACTCATGTAAAATAGTCTTCAAATATGGTGAATGTGATGCAAAAAAAGACTCAAAACACTAAAAAAAATTCTAGGAATGGATCAGGCCCTATGTGTTAAGCACTAGTAGCTTGGTAACTCTCCTCTGCTGTACCCCAGGACCAGACCTTATACCCTACACAATATTGCATACATTTTAAAATTGACTCTCGATAATAATAAGATATTATGGTTTCAAATTTCTAAAAATTGGAGGCAAAAATCATTATGTTTTTTATTTTTTTCTTCCCAGTCACCGGTCAATGGAAAACGCCGCAGAGTTTCTGCGTCCAACATACAGGTCGGCAGCAGTGATGAGAACATCCAAAAATCTAAAAATAGTTAAATTAAGCCAAGGTTCGCCATCATGGTATAGGGTGATATGGGGATAGTGATGGGAGAGTTAGAGCTGGGGTTACTGTATCCAGTGTATATAGTATATACCTCTATATTCTGTAGGTATAGGGTGATATGGGGGACAGTGACTGGAGGGTTAGAGCTAGGGTAAGTGTATCCAGTGTATGTAGTATATACCTCTATATTTTGTATTTTCTCCTTCTTTCCTCTGTATCTTCCTGTAGATTTGGACATCAGCTGGAATAAAAGACTGCGTAGCACAGCCGGCCGCACCGGCATCAAGCTGGTTAATGGGCAGCGCTACGCCATGATCCAGTTATCGGATAAAGTCTGCGATTCTGCAGGTAGGCTTCACATCGGGCACAATTTATGGATTTGCTGCGGTGACATCTTCCGTACGTCTTTACTCATGATTTTAATTAAATGCTGCTTTTTCCTTAGATCGACTTAGAGACACCATTATCCATGAGATTTGTCATGCTGCCTGCTGGCTCATCGATGGTAATGGAGACTGTAGCCATCACCAGCTATGGATGCAGTATTGTGAGAAGGTGGCACAGATCCACCCTGACCTCCCGCCCATTACCGTAATCCACAGTTGGGAGCGCCACTACCCGGTGCTATACCAGTGCTCAGGGTGCCAGGGCAGGTAAGATATGACACATATTAACCATGGACAGAGCCTGACACTGGATGGGCGGATATTCCTGTATTTTTATGTGAACGTTTTAGTTGCTTTACGATTCTGCACTCAGACATGGAGGAGCTCTGTCATTGATGTTGGATGTGTTTGTACCTTTCGGATCAGTCTTTTATATAAGCCTTTTCTCTCTCCATAGAATCGGACGTTGGATGAATTCTCTAAACACTGAGGAGAACGTCTGCAGCCGCTGCTACAGCAAATTTTTTCTTGTAACCCCAACTTGAGGGGATCTATTAGCCATAAGATCGGCCGGACAAGATGGCAACACTTGGACAACGTCATCCATCTCAGTCTTCCACCATAACAGCGTCTTCTCACCATCTCGCGGGCAGCACGGTGACTCAGTGGTTAGCACTGGAGTCTGCAGCACCCGGGTGTTGGAAGTAAATCCAACCACGGACTTCTGCATGGAGTTTGTATGTTCTCCCCGTGTCTGCGTGGGTTTCCTCCGGGTTCTCCGGTTTCCTCCCACATTCCAAAGACATACTGATAGGTGAAATTCGGACATCCTTCCAAATTGTACTTAAAATAAATGATCCCAGTACATCACCGAAAAACATGTTGGTGCTATGTCATTAACTGGGAATAAATCCACATAAAAAATGTATTTTTTGTTATGTTTCTTGGTGTCAGTCATTCAGTGTACAGATCTTTTTAGAGAAAATAAAGCTGATCATCAAATCGTCGGCTAAACTAGAAGAGTCAAAGAGGTTCTGAAGCAGCTGACATGTACATTATAACTAGAGTTGAGCGATACCGTCCGATACTTCAAAGTATCGTATCGGATGGTATCGGCCGATCTTTAAAAAAAGTATCGGTATCGCCGATTCCGATACCGGAAGTCCCATTCAAGTCTATGGGACTTCCGGTATCGGAAAAAGAAAAACCCTTTCCTGCCCTTGTACAGCCTCTCTGGGGTCTGTATGGGCCTTTCGGGGGGCTGTGCCGGCCTGCCAGGGGGTCTGTGCAGGCTCCGGTGGTCTGTGCCGGCCTGCCGGTGGTCTGTGCAGGCTCCGGTGGGCTGTGCCGGCCTGCCGGGGGGCTGTGCCGGCCTGCCGGGGGGCTGTGCAGGCTCCGGGGGGCTGTGCCGGCCTGCCGGGGGGCTGTGCCGGCCTGCCGGTGGTCTGTGCAGGCTCCGGGGGGCTGTGCCGGCCTGCCGGGGGGCTGTGCCGGCCTGCCGGTGGTCTGTGCAGGCTTCGGGGGTCTGTGCAGGCATCGTCCGATGGGACTACAAGTCCCATCGGGCGATGCCTGCTACCATGACAGTGATTGACACATTAGCCAATGATGGGACAGTAATAGTCCTATCATCCGGCTAATGTGTTGAATGTAAAAAAAAAAAAAAAAAAATTACATGCTACATACATACAACATGCATACTACATACATGCTACATTCATACTACATACTACATACATGCTACATACATGCTACATTCATACTACATAAATACTACATGCAACATACATACTACATATATATTACATACATACTACATATATACTACATGCATGCTACATACATACTGCATTCTACATACATACTACATGCTACATACATACTACATGCTACATACATACCACATATATACTACATACATACTACATACATACTACATGCATGCTACATGCATGCTACATGCTACATACATACTACATATATACTACATGCATGCTACATACATACTACATGCTACATACATACCACATACATACTACATACATACTACATGCTACATACATACTACATATATACTACATGCATGCTACATACATACTACATGCTACATACATACCACATACATACTACATACATGCTACATGCTACATATATACTACATATATACTACATGCATGCTACATACATACTACATGCTACATACATACTACATATATACTACATACATACTACATACATACTACATGCATGCTACATACATACTACATACATACTACATGCTACATACATACCACATACATACTACATACATACTACATGCTACATACATTCATACATATATACTACATGCATGCTACATACATACTACATATATACTACATGCATGCTACATACATACTGCATGCTACATGCATGCTACATACATACTACATACATACTACATGCTACATACATACCACATATATACTACATACATACTACATGCTACATACATACCACATACATACTACATACATACTACATGCTACATACATTCATACATATATACTACATGCATGCTACATACATACTACATATGTACTACATGCATGCTACATACATACTGCATGCTACATGCATGCTACATACATACTACATACATACTACATGCTACATACATACCACATATATACTACATACATACAATACATTCATACAATACATACATAGACATACAGTACATATAACATAGAGTAACATACTTACCAATACTTGTCACATTGTTCCCCGAAGCCATTGTCTTTTCCGGAATAAATATTAACATAACAAACCACAAAAATACTCACCCACGATCCGAAGCAGTCCACGAGTGTGTCCCACGACGATCTTGGGTAGAGAACTGCAGCATCAGCTGATGCTGCCGTCCTCTACGGGCTGCAGGAATCCAATGACGGAAGGTAGGTATCCTTCCGCACTGTATTCCTCCGCCACTTAAAAAAAAAGTCCCTAGTCTCACTTTATGCCATTGCTGTGTGGGAAATTCCCACACAGCAATGGCATAAAGTGAGACTAGGGACTTTTTTTTTTTTAAGTGGCGGAGGAATACAGTGCGGAAGGATACCTACCTTCCGTCATTGGATTCCTGCAGCCCGTAGAGAACGGCAGCATCATCTGATGCTGCAGTTCTCTACCCAAGATCGTCGTGGGACACACTCGTGGACTGCTTCGGATCGTGGGTGAGTATTTTTGTGGTTTGTTATGTTAATATTTATTCCGGAAAAGACAATGGCTTCGGGGAACAATGTGACAAGTATTGGTAAGTATGTTACTCTATGTTATATGTACTGTATGTCTATGTATGTATTGTATGAATGTATTGTATGTATGTAGTATATATGTGGTATGTATGTAGCATGTAGTATGTATGTAGCATGCATGTAGCATGCAGTATGTATGTAGCATGCATGTAGTATATATGTAGTATGTATGTAGCATGCATGTAGTATATATGTAGTATGTATGTAGCATGTATGTAGTATGCATGTGGTATGTATGTAGCATGTAGTATGTATGTAGCATGCATGTAGTATATATGTAGTATGTATGTAGCATGTAGTATGTATGTAGTATGTATGTGGTATGTATGTAGCATGTAGTATGTATGTAGCATGCATGTAGTATGTATGTAGTATGCATGTAGTATGCATGTAGTATGTATGTAGCATGTATGTGGTATGTATGTGGTATGTATGTAGCATGTAGTATGTATGTAGCATGCATGTAGCATGTAGTATGTATGTAGTATGTATGTAGTATGTATGTGGTATGTATGTAGCATGTAGTATGTATGTAGCATGCATGTAGTATGTATGTAGTATGTATGTAGTATATATGTAGTATGTATGTAGCATGTATGTGGTATGTATGTAGCATGTAGTATGTATGTAGCATGTAGTATGTATGTAGCATGCATGTAGTATATATGTAGTATGTAGTATGTATGTAGTATGTATGTGGTATGTATGTAGCATGTAGTATGTATGTAGCATGCATGTAGTATGTATGTAGCATGCATGTAGTATGCATGTAGTATGTATGTAGTATGTATGTAGTATGTATGTAGTATGTATGTAGCATGTATGTGGTATGTATGTAGCATGTAGTATGTATGTAGCATGCATGTAGTATATATGTAGTATGTATGTAGTATGTATGTGGTATGTATGTAGCATGTAGTATGTATGTAGCATGCATGTAGTATGTATGTAGCATGCATGTATGTATGTAGCATGCATGTAGCATGCATGTAGTATGTATGTAGTATGTATGTAGTATGTATGTAGCATGCAGCATGTATGTAGCATGTATGTAGCATG